>NW_008236807.1:1271626-1285061 GCF_000691975.1 Corvus brachyrhynchos
GGCTCTCAGCTCTCCCTGGATCCTTCCCTTCTCCAGGTGAGCACCCCCAGCTCTCCCAGGGTCTCCAGCCCTGGAGTATCCTCATTGTTGTGTCTTACAACAGCCTGAGGGAAACACCCACCAACAGGCAGTGAAAGATTACAACTTGAAAAATAATTTTAAACTAATGAGGACAGTGAAAAACTGTGAATGTTGTCGTTCACAGCTCATCCCTCCAGCTCCAGTTCGTGACCTGGCCCCAGTGAGGAGCGTTTTCCCTCCCTGGATGCTAGAAAGGCTGCTGAGGGCATTCTGTTTGAATGCTTCTGTAACACACTGCACAAGCACATTAAGGCTGAGATAATTTAGAGCAAGGTCCAGTAACCCCTCACCATCAGCGTGTTCTCAGTGGGGTTATTGCTCTTTGTTGGAGTTGATGACATTTTATTGTCGTTGCAGCCCAGCCGATTCTATTTTATGAAAAGAGTGGCTGGGCCTCATCCCAGTCCAAGACTTGTGGAATCACACATGGCCTTTGTGGCTTAGCAGAGTGAATCCAAGCCTGTTTTCTTAAATAACTTCATGCCCAAATGGAAAATTGGCATTTGTTCTGCTGTCTCTTAAGATTACAACCTTCAGTTCCCTCAAGTAATCGTCACCCACGGGAGCGGCGAGGCTTGAAGTGTTTAACTGGTGATTGCTTTTTCTCGACGCTGCTTCTGCCCATAATATCTTTTATTTTTGTGGTCAGTTAACAGGGTTTTGGGGCCTTTTATAGCTGAAGAGAATAGTTAAATATATATTGCTCTGGAGAGTAATATTTGGATAATAATGTGCCACGAGTTAATGTCTTGTGGTGCTTTGTGTTGAGTGCTGTAGTTGACCTTTGCTGGAGAGGAGAGAAGTGTCTGCTTGTTAGAACATATTATTTAGCACCTTTATAAAGGCAAAACTGGTTGGTTTGGGGTTTTTTTTTTAGTGTGAGGCTCAGTGAAGGTTTTATCACCACGATTTGGGGATGATGGTGTGATGTTAGGCCTTTACAAAGCCTGCAGTGAGTCGTAGCTCTTGGGAAGTAAGTGGCAGTAATAAATCCAGAATGTGCTTTGCTGTCCTGGATTTGGTTGGTGCTGCTCATTTGGGTCTGTCTGTAGTTTTTGTGTGTGTGTGTGTCTGTGTGCTTTACACACACAGTGATGGAAAGTTACTGTGGGAAATTCAATGTAGGGACAGGGATACCATTAAAATGGATCATTTAAGTGGATGAAACTGTATTTTTTGCCACCTTTATATAGAAGCAGGTTTCAAACTGTTGCAGAATTATTTCTTCCTTTAAAAATCAGAAATAGTGAGGTTTAGTGTATCGTGTACTGATAGTTAATATATCCAAGTAGTCCTGAACTGGCATCAGCTACTTCTATCATAGAAATATCAGCAAAGCATCAATTCAGTCTCCCAGAGGCTGGATCTGCCTTTCCATGAGCTGGAGCTGGAGCTGAGGAGAGCCTTGATTCCTTTGCTTCCCTAAACCTTCATAAACCTCCTCCAAATTCCTTATTAGGAGTAAATAGTAAGGAATTCTAGCACATGGTGTTGTTTGCAGTGATGATCCTTGACTTGTGTTCTCCTGAGCAGCCAAGTGGAGTCTTGCCAATCTTCATTAAATGTTTTTTTTTTTTTTTTTTGGATGGAGTAAAGCTGAGCTCAAGTGATTCCACATGCAAGCTCTAAAAATAATTGGTGATCTGGGTTTACATGATGAGGTTTGGAAGGCAAATGTTGGTTTGCTGATCACGGAATTGTGGAATTGGAGGGGTTGGCTCCATCCCCACTGAGCTGATCGGACCCTGGAGCTGCGAAGAGTGTGGATTTTGTCCTCAATAGTGGTTGGACAGGCTTGGCTACATCTGGGATCATTCTTTGTGTGTGAACTTGTCAAAATTAGGCGTTGGGTTTGATGTGTGCAAGCCCAAGAAGTATTTTTTTATTTATTTCTATATATAACATTTAGGTACTACACAATATTCCACAGAGATAAAACTGGTCCTCCTCGAGTTCCTTCTAATTAAAGCCTGCAGTTCCTATATTATCTTTCCTACTCTGTAGCAGCATCCATGCCCCTGTTAGAAGGAATTTGTATCCTTGCCATCCACGTGATTGTTTATTTTAGTATCCTGCTATTCACTAAAAACTCTCCCTTAAGCTGAAAAGAAACGTGCATCCTAAATTTGGGTGATTCCCACACGCTGCTCCCTTTGCAGCTGCAGGAGCCAGCTGTGGGAGAGGTGCATTTGTGTGTTAATGGTGGTGTGCTTTTTATTTTAAGGGGGTTTTTCTTCGTTTTCTGGAGGGGAGGGGAATTTTATAAACAAATTGTGGTTTGGGAGAGTGCAAGTCGGTTCATAGCCATTTAAATAAAAGTATTCAGACTCATTTTGTCTTTCAGGGTTGATGGGAATCCTGTTTTCATTTGATAGCTTGCTCCTCGAGATATTTGGAGTATAGGCAGCCACAGCAGGTCGGATCAGAGTCCCCTGAGCTTGTTGGGCAACAGCTGGGAGTGGGTTTTTAGGGAGTGTGCCAAAAATGAGGGAAATAGCAGTTACGCCATTTTGCCTTCAAACAAGTGGTGGTGTGGGGCTTTCCTGAGCCAAATCTTGCTTGTAATCTCTTGATGGGCATCTCACACCTTCCTGGGTAATTATTTTTGAACCCAAACGTGCTTTTGATGACCCCAGTATCCCCTGACAGTGAGTCCCAGCTTTTCATTCGCTGTTTTTTGGGAAAGGTTTGGATTATTTTTGCATTGTAAAGCCACTGCTAGAAAACATCTCTGGCTGCCTGTCTCCTGTAATCCATTGATAATTTCATCCTGTAGCTCATTGATATTTGAGATCCAGCTCTTGTAGTTGTCCTCTCTGGGCTGAAGAGATCTGGTCCTCATGTAGTGTCCTGAGGGCCTGAAGAATTACCTTGGCAACCAGTTCATCCAACAAATCAGGGTTCCCAACCAGGATAATTTTTCCTCATCCTATTGTCTTTGTCTTCTAAGTCCTTGCCCAAGAAAGGCGTTAAGGATGTGCAAATGTGGAATTGCTCAATCATGGAATGGTTTGGGTTGGAAGGGACCTTAAAGCCCATCCAGTGTCACCCCTGCCATGGGCAGGGACACCTTTCACTATCCCAGGCTGCTCCAACCTGGCCTTGGACACTTCCAGGGAGATCCAGGGGCAGCCACAGCTGCTCTGGGAATTTCATTCCAGGGCCTCCCCACCTTCCCAGCCAGGAATTCCCAATTCCCAATCTCCCATCCAGCCCTGCCCTCTGGCACTGGGAGGCCATTCCCTGTGTCCTGTCCCTCCATGCCTTGTCTCCAGTCCTTCTCCAGCATCTTGAAACTCTGTTCATTACTTGCTTTGCCAGATATAAGATCATAATTTCTCTCTGTTTAACTCAGAGAAGCTCTTCCCTCCCTCTCTTTCTTACAACACAAGGAAATTGTTTCCACTCTGCTTTTCCAAGAGGCTGCTCCAAAATCCAGCCAGCATTCCAGGTGTTTGACCAGGTGGGAAACACTCTCCAGGTTGAAAACCCGGCCCTCTAGCGAGGTCAGTAGGATTTTCTGCCAGTCATCCCTGTAAAACCAGGATTTTGCCAACATACTGAACTTGGCCTGGTGCTCCCCAGACATCATTAAATGTCTCTCTTCTTGCAGTGAGTGTGTGTGAATGTGCTGGAATGTCTTCCCTCCTCTTCTCATCTCTGTCCCTAAATTCCAAAGGTCAGAATGTGTGTTGGATCTTTATTTGCTTTTGAGAAGGCTGGGTGAGAGATGAAATAAATGAGAGGATGGCAAACATTTGCCTGTGATTTTGGGGGTGCTGGGATTTTTGGAGAAAGGATCTAAAAATAACACGGGGAAGATTAACACCGGACTTGATCATTAGTAGCACAAAAGGTGCAGTAAGTTGAGCTCCAACCTCTCCATGAATCATTTATTTAGCATTACTCTGTAGATTTTACATTCTCAATTGCGGAGCAGAAACCACCGTGGTTCTCCTCCTGCATTTCAGCAGAGATTTGTAAGGAAAATTCTTTCTTTTACACCTTTTGGAGAAGTCACACTCTGCATTGGAGTGTAAATAAAAGCAAGAATCGGCTCCGCAGTACTTGATCTTTTGCTGGCAGCACTTCCCACACAGTGATTGTGAGGGCTCTGTGTGGGCACAGCTTGATTAGGGACCAGCATTTGGTGGATATTCAGCAATCAGATCTGTGTTTTTCCTTCCAAACCATTAAAGAAGAGCGGAACCGTTCGGTTTGTGCCTCGCGTGTTTCGTGACACGCCTTCAAGTCATCACCTACTTCATGTGCGAAGACAATCTTTAAAAATAGTTTAATATAAAGAGTAAATTAATGTAAAAACTAAAAATAATGGTGCAGCAATGAGGACCTCATTACCATATGCCCTTTTGTCTTTTTTTCCCTGGGTTCTGTTTTACAACTATTTTTTGTGCTACAAACCCGTCCTGTGGATTTGCTCGGCAGTGATGCTGCTGGAAGAGACTCTTTTTGGGTGAGGTCATGTTAAAAAAAGAACCCTCTCAGCAGCACCTTTTTGGGTGATGATGGAGAGCACAAGTGCCTCGCTGCTGTTTCAGAGGTGTCCGTTCACACTTCAGCTTTGAGCTGCCCTTCCCTCAGGGTCTCCTGAGCTGGGCTCACGTTTCTCCTGCTGCCTCCATAAGCAAAGTACCTCCAGCATGGCCTTTCCTGTCCATCTGCTCAGCCAAATCCATCTCTGCTCAGGCTACCAATGTTTATTTTACCTTTTTTTTCCCTCCTGGCCGACAGAAATGGATGTTTGCCCTGACTGTGTCTGGTGAAAGCAGCGCTGCAGATTCTTTCCTACCCCAAATTCACATCATCCCCTTTCATCCTGCCACTGGCTTCCTCATCTGTTATCCCAGGAAAATCACACATCTTCATTTTCCAAGCCCTCTATGTCCCACTTCTGCTTCTGTGCTATTTCCAGTTCCCTACTGACTTCTCTCTGAAGCGTTTGTGACTCCACCTTCTATCCTCACTCATCCCCTTTCCAAACTGCCCAGAGAACTGTAGACTGTCCCTGGATCCCTGGCAGTGTCCAAGGCCAGGCTGGACCGGGCTTGGAGCAACCTGGGACAGTGGGAGGTGTCCCTGCCCGTGGCAGGGCTGGCACTGGATGGGCTTTAAGGTCCCTCCCAATCCAAACCATTCCTTGATTCCATGAAACATGATTTGTTCTTTCTCAGAAGGAATTTCTGCTGGACACAGATGATGTTGATTGATTAAATTCCCACAGATCCTTCTGGAAACCCTCTTGGCTGTTCATAAAGCACTTGAAAACAATAAGGATGTTTCACACTTTTTGGGCTGCTCACCGTGAGGGTGTAGATTGCCTCAGTTTCCTTTTGTTTCACCACCAGTTTGCATCAATTTGTTCTTCCTTACCTTTGTGTGTGTTATGACAGCACTGAGACAAGAAACATCCTCCTTTTTTTGTTGTTTATTTTGCATTCTGCCAGGCCTGGTCACAGCATGGCTCCTCTCCTCCATCAGTAGGGCGAAATAAAACAGGTCAGAGCATCCTCTCCAACACCCTCCCGTGCTGGTGCTTTGGGGCTCAGTGGGATCACGTTCATTTGTAGGGTTTTGTTTGAGAGTTAAGACTTCCCTGGATTTCCCCAGCATGGCCTCATGCCAGGAACCACCCCCAGTTTATGGTTTGGATGTGCTGAGCTGCTCTTCGGAGGAGGCACAGCAAGATTTGACCTCAAAGAGCTGCAGGTTGGGCTGTTCCGTGCTGCTCGGGCACAGAGGATCAGTCTGGTCTGTTTTATTTAGTACTTCACAAGTAGCCAAGGGTTACACAAATAAAATCAGCTGCCTTTGATAGGTGTCAGCACTTTAATGAGGAATTAAATTAAGCCCTGGATACTCCTGCCCATCTCATGGCACTATTTTTATCTCTTGCTCTGCTTTTTTGTTGCTATTTTTTTCCCCCCATATTTTATGACAATGGCCTGAAGTCCTGATCTGGGGGGGATTATGCCAGATACCTGCACAGCTGGAAACTCATCAGCCATTCAGATTCCTTCAGTGAGAGTGTCAGTTTTAGCACGAAACTCGCAAAGCTCACCGTGGTGATTTCAAATTTCCTCTTTAGTAGACATTTTGTTTGAATGCCATGAAGGGGCTCTTCTTGCCGAGCCCCCAGGAGTACAATAAGCTATGCTCTTTGAGAGAACCCAGATGAGTACAAAGTTCCCTTCATTAAATTTTCTTTTCATGCTTTAGCATAGGATATTTCTTTCTAAGACTCTATCGTTTCCTTTTGTGTTGTCATCCTATTACCTTTATGAGGTTGTGATGCATCAGCTCGATGGAAAAGGTGGGTGCATGGCTCCCTCAGAGGTTTATTCCAGCACAGAAAGATTATTCTGGCATGGGAGGTGCTTCAGGAGCAGCTGGAGAAGGGAAAGCAGATAAGGAATTGCAAACTTGATTAAGAAACACCTCGTTCCTCGCATGCCATGTGGCTGCTGCTCGTATTGACTTTTGCTGAGAAAAGCATTTGGAGATTTTGGGTGTGTTGTTTCTGTAAAGGAGTTCTGGAATTACACTGAGTGGAGATGGAGATCTGTCAGGATTCCCTGGCATTCCTGCTGCACTCCTAGGGTTGGTGTTTTTGCTTCAGTTTAGTTGTGAAATCCTGGAGCAATTAAATAAATAAATACGATGTGGGACACAATCTTGGTTTTTTTTACAGGGGCAGATAGTGATAGGACAAGGGGCAAGGGATTTAAGTGGAAAGAGGGGACATTTAGATGGGATATTGGGAAGGAATTCCTGGCTGTGAGGGTGGTGAGGCCCTGGGATGGATTCCTGGAGAAGCTGTGGCTGCCCCTGGATCCCTGGCAGTGCCCAAGGCCAGGCTGGACATTGGGGCTTGGAGCAGCCTGGGACAGTGGGAGGTGTCCCTGCCCACGGCAGGGGCTGGACTGGATGGGCTTTAAGGTCCCTTCCAACCCAAACCATTCTGGGATTCTCTGGTGACACTTGTCCCACCACATGTCCAAAAATGCAGTTCTCTCTTGGGACATGGGATAATTCAGGGAAGGGACCTCCTGCTGTAAGGATCTTCTGGCCCCACCTGGGACCAGACCAGGTTGCTTTATCCACTCAGGCATTTAAAACTTCCACATTTTCCTGACACATCCACATAATTGCTGGGTTTGCAATGTTTACGTTTTCCTACAAGCTTTTCCCCCAGTCAAACCCCACAGACCCTTAAATGCTTCTGTAAAATTACTTTTATTCTTAGAACCACAGAAGGGTTTGGGTTGGAAGGGACCTTAAAGCCCATCCAGTGCCACTCCTGCCATGGGCAGGGACACCTCCCACTGTCCCAGGCTGCTCCAAGCCCCAATGTCCAGCCTGGCCTTGGGCACTTCCAGGGATCCAGGGGCAGCCCCAGCTGCTCTGGGAATTCCATTCCAGCCCCTCCCCACCCTCCCAGCCAGGAGTTCCTTCTCAGTATCCCATCTAAGTATTAATTGATGGAATCATAGCAGCTTCAGGAGGTTCTCTGTTAGGGAGATACTTCATTTCCCTTTGGAGGAGTTTCCTTGCTGTTGTTTCTGACCATCCATCTGAGAGTCCTGTGATCCATCACCGACAGGAAACAATGGGAAACCCTTCGGAGGGGTTCCCATAATGCACGATGGGATCTCCTTTCCTCAAGAGGAGATCCTGCAGCCTGTGGTTTGTGGCCCTCTAATGCCAGGCAGTAATTCCATTTAGTGCTTTCCCAAAAGTGCCAGCAGAGCATTAGGGGAGTGGAGCAAGCACAGCTGATCAATACAGAGACAGTGCTTGCCTTCAAGAGATTAATCCAAGAAAACGGACTTGGTTGATTTGAAGGAAGTGGCCTTGTTCTCACTGACCTGCAGTGCCTGGAAGGACAGGGCTGAGAGCAGGTTTTCGAAAATCCCACCCCAAAAGTCAGAGTATGAAAAGAAGTCACTGTAGGGCGGGAGATGATGTGTCCCACAGGGCTCCCGTATGGTTGGCAATGTATGGAATCCTTTGAAGCACTGGAAGAAGGGATAATACCTGGATTCTGGTCACTGATGGCGTGGCTCTGGGAAAAAAAGCAATCAAAAAGCTCTTTATCATGGGTTAGAGAGTTCCCCCCTTGAAATGGCTTTAGATACACTGACAGAATTTATGCAGCGAGGGTAGAGCAGCGCATTCCCTTTTCTCCTCACCTGGATATAAGTCACTCTAAAATCACTTGGAATATAGGCACAGCGAGGTTTACTCTGGGTGTTTTTAGTTACTTCAGGCTCTGTTGTACTGGTTTATCAATTCACACAAGGGGGCTGAGCATTTTAAACAAGCTCTGGTTTAGCTGGACCTAAATCATCACTGCTGGGAGATGTCTACAGAGAACATCCCTGGTGCTTCTGTTGTTCCCTGTCCCAGTCCAGACCTTGCCATCCTCCCTCCATGTGCAGGTGCTTGTGATTGCACATTTGGATGCCTGACACGCCTCTGAAGCGCGTGCTGATCTCAGCAGAGGGGGGATTAAGGGAAAATCCTCCTCCCTAAGAGTCTGCAGGAGTTTGAACTTGGAGATCATAAAGTGTGGAAGTACCTGGGACTGCATTTAAATTCTGGTTTAGATTTTACAGATGCAGGGTAACGAATGAAGAGAGAGAGAGATGTTTTATATAGGTACATAGTGTAAAATCAAGATGACTTAACAGTCCCTTTTTTTAGCATGATGTCTTCAGTGATTGTCAAGAAGTCAATTCCCTGGAGGAGCAGCGTTTGTGCTTTGTGTTTCATTTCCTTGCTGGAGGAAAATAGATCTGCCTTGGCCAATCAGCAAAATGAGAATTGGAATCACAGAATGGTTTGAGTTGGGAGGGACCTTAAAGATCACCCAGTTCCACTCCCTGCCATGGGCAGGGACACCTTCCACTATCCCAGGCTGTCTAGCCTGACCTTGGCCACTTCCAGGGATCCAGGGGTGGCCTGGGCCAGGGCCTCCCCACCCTCACAGGGAAGAATTTCTTCCTCTGGAAGTGCTCAAGGCCAGGTTGGATGGGGCTTGGAGCAGCCTGGGATCGTGGGAGGTGTCCCTGCCCATGGCAGGGGGTGGAACAGGATTGTCTTTATGGCCCCTTCCAACCCAAACCGATTCAATCGTAATAATAATAAAATACTAAAAGATTTTTGTCTTTCCTGAGATGTTTTTAGAAGGAAACCCTGAAGCTGTTCTCTGTTCCCACAGGAGATACGAGTCCCACCCGATCTGTGGGGAGCTGCAGGATAAAATCCTCCAGTGCTACCGGGAACACGCCCAGGAGACCCTGAGCTGCTCTGCCCTGGCCAGCCAGTACCTGCACTGTGTCAATCATGCCAAACAGGTGAGCTGGACTTATTCCCACTGAAAAATGATGGAATGATGAGGAGAGGAAGCTGATCGGATTATCCAGTTAGTCCTTCTT
The DNA here is from genome assembly GCF_000691975.1 of Corvus brachyrhynchos. Lineage (NCBI taxonomy): Eukaryota > Metazoa > Chordata > Aves > Passeriformes > Corvidae > Corvus > Corvus brachyrhynchos. The sequence continues at coordinate 1,281,166 of NW_008236807.1, forward strand.
CCATGCCTAAGCATTTCCCAGTACGTGCATTCCCAGAGCTCCGTGGAGACCACTTGGAGTTGATTTAAATGCTCAGGTTTCCATCTCCTCCCCTAGGAAGCTGTTGTTTAGTGTAGGAGCTCTTGCTGTTGGCAGATGTTTCCTGTTACCTGCAGTTTTAGCAGTAAAACAAGGGGATTAAATTACCTGGGACTCTTTGCCATAAATATGAGGAATTCATGGATGTCTCCAACTAGATTGGTCACCACTCGGAATTCTTGATTTCTTCTGTCTTGCATTACCCAAGGGTCTAAAACTGCTATTGGCCTCCTCTCTTCCAGTTTTTAGGGTGTGGGTGTCACTGCAGATTAAATCTTCATGCTTTATTAGTGCAGCATGAAGGAAAATGACAGCAATATGGAAATCATTAAATTAAAAGAAGCTACAACTTCTCAGCTTTTCTCTTTTTCATCAGCTTGCATCTTTCAAATAAAGAAATTCATATATTGACCTCAGTTGTGTTCTTAAACAAACCAGCTGGAAATGTGCTCACAGTCCACGTGCAGGATGTGTAGAAAGTGCTTCAATCAGTCTGTTGATCTTTATTTCTGCTCAGATCTGTGAGTTAATATTTGAGCACGTGAGGACACCCATCTCTGTGTGATAGTGGAGACCTGGCAAGCACATCTGGTGTTTGATCATGGTAATCACCTTCACTGGGCTTAACTCTGCCTGTGCAGAAAATCCGTGAGACTTTGGCTCTGATCCTTCTCCGTGACCTTTTGCTGTAAAATGCTGCAGCCTGGAGCTGGTATTCCCGAAGATCTGCTGGAATTAACACTGCTTGTGGTGCTGGGTGAGCATGGGAGGAGACAGTGCTGGTGTGGCAGTGCTGAAGTTGTTCCTCAGTCACTGAGAGCTTCCAAAATCACCTCCTTTAATACATCCTTTATTGATATTTGTTGTCACATCCCTGGAAGTGTCCAAGGCCAGCTTGGATGGGGCTTGGAGCAACCTGGGATAGTGGAAGGTGTCCCTGCCCATGGGGTCCCTTCCAACCCAAACCCTTCTGTGATTCCAAGAACTCTCCTCCTGCCCATTTTGGAATGCACCAATCTCCTTTTTTAGGAAAAGTCCAGTGAGTAATATTAAAATCACGGAATCATTAAGGTTGGAGAAGATCCTTAAGACCATCCAATCCAACTGTTCCCCAGCACTGCCAAGGCCACCACTGACCTGTGTCCCCAAGTGCCACATCCACACTGCTTTGAAATCCCCTCAGGAATGGGGACTCCACCCCTGCCCTGGCCAGACAAGCCTTTGAGTGAAGAAATTTTCCACAAGATCCAACCTAAACCTCCTCCCCTGGTGCAGCTTGAGGCCGTTTCCTCTTGTCCTGTCACTTGTAAACCTATTTGGGTTTGTTCTGTAGTGGGTTCCCCATGGCCATGCAGCACCTGCAACAGTAATTTACTGTATTTATAATTTTGTATTATTTTTTAAAGTAACCAGAGAAAAATGGATTAATTACTTAGACATGTTTAAGCTCTAACTCGAGTTTGTATCTGATAGGAATTTCTTCAGAAGACTCTGATGAGGATGGATTAATTCATGTTCAGATGGTGCAGGAAAAAGGAAATTGCATAAATATGAGCATTAGGTTTTTGAACCCTTTTAAACACCTTTTTTTTTTTGTTGAAGATCTTCACCCAAGCCTGTCAAGTAGTTAAAAGTGTTCCCTAAATGTTTCTTATTCTGTTTCACACATGCTTCAAGATGAGAATTCAGAGAGGTTTCTCTCATGATAACAGAGAAGGAGAAGCCTTTTATGATGGAAATATTTGCAAGCAGGAGCAATTGTTTTTCATAATGAACACCAGCCCATCCTCCACGTGCTGCAGCTGTAATCATAATTATTTTTACTCACTGTTTGCCCACAAGTCCAGACAGTTACTTTGAAATAATTTCTAAACACTGCTATAAAATAACTTCAAAATTACCTTCTCTGTGCGCCTGGTTGGGAGCCAGAGGAGGGGGATGAATGGCAGATTCAGAAATGAAAAAGTTAACTGACACTGGCTACAAGAAACAAAGGAAGAAGAAAATTTGCTAGAGGGAATAGAGCAAGATATTGAAAACCAAATAAGTGAACTAATCCGATTTCCTGGCGGTGAGTCTGGGCACTTGTGCTCGGGCTGAGCACACTCTGTGCTTTTCATAAATTGAATTTATTGACTCCTCTTTCTTTCCTATCTTGCTTATAATTATCTCCCCCTCTCTTCTGTGTGCTCCTTATTTCTCATCCTGTCTGTAATCTCATGTCTCTATCTGTCCTTTTCTCCCCTCCTTAGAAAAGCCCAGAGAGTTGTTAATTCAGAGGGGTTTGACACATTGTTGTATCTTCCCTTGAAATCTCTTCCCAAAGTCACAAGAAGCTGGGGAGATAAATTAAACTCCGTTATTAATGTTTGCATTTTATTATAATGATAATACCAGTAATGGAGAGGAAAACTTAACCTAATGGAGCCATTAAGGGGAAGATACTGGGATTGTGTGTGGCATTTATTTGTGCTGCCACTGCTGCAGTAACTCCAGCCAGACCATCCATGGCTTTTTAATCCTTTATCCTGGTTTTCCAGCCACAGATATGGACAATAGCTGTTAAAATAAACATTTTGGGGTTTGTTTTTTTTTTTCAATTTTTCTCTCTACCCTGGGCTACAAGAAGTTCTAATTCTGACATAAAAACATAACTAGTCCATGGTTTAATGAATCTGTGCAATAATTTCCTGTTAAACCACAGAATTCCGGAAGGATCCTGCTCTTTGCAGGCAGGTGAGGTTTAACAGTACTTAAAATAACAATACCAGCAGCTGCTGGTGCGTGACAGCCTGGCCACAAAATGTTATCCTTCAGCCTTGTAACCACTGTTTTAATTGCTTGGATCAAGTGGTCCTTAATTATGCATCCCAAATAGAATTAAACCAGGATTTTAGCCTCGTCTTCCAGTATTTTTACTTAAAACGAATTTCTAGTCTAAGAGAAGAATCTGTGGAGTTTGTGTATCTGGAAACACTGAACTGAAATGCAACAAAAAGGCCTCATCATTTACCACTGCCCTCATTGAAGGAAGTTTGTTACGGAGCAGGCTCCCTCCATGGTGTTACGTAAAAACACAAGGGAAATATTTTGAATGCATTAATTTAAAATGACAAGAAAAAACACTAAAAAAAACCCTCCAAAATGAAGGTAAAACCAAAGCAAGGCCTGGAACGTGCCCATTTGCCTGAAGGTGAAATTTTGTGGGCAGAAATACGCACATGATAAACAAATATCTGCAATTTCTTTCCTTAGGACACTAAACAAAATTAGCCCGTTTTTTCTTGGATCCCTTAGGAATTTCCTCCCTTAACTTGTGCAGTGTTAAATTGACATAAAGTTAATATTCAGCCCAGAGATGGCTTGGAGTGAGTCTTTAATTCCTCTGCAAAAAGGAGTTTTCCAGGTAGAGGAGCCTTCCTGAGCTTTACAGAAATCTCCATGGGGTTGCCGTGGATCTGAGATTGGAGGTTTTGGTTACAGATGAAACTTTCCCAGATTTTTATTTGCAAACACACCCAAGGAGCATAAAACAGACTCCTTTTATTCCATCAGCCTCTTCTTCTCTTCTGTGTACTCTGGAGGATTTTGTGGGCACAAGGACAGGCACCACCTGCTCGTGTGAACACCTTGGAGAATCTTAAAATCACGGAAGGTTGTTGTTAAGGTTGGAAAAGACCTCCAAGATCATCGAGTCCAACCATTCTCAGCACTGCCAGGGCCACCACTGGCCCATGTCCCCAAGTGCCACATCCACACGGCTTTAAATCCCTCCAGGGATGGGGATTCTGCTGTGCCAGGCTGGACAATCCCTTAGG
>NW_008236807.1:1285072-1292715 GCF_000691975.1 Corvus brachyrhynchos
GAAAGACATTTTTCCTAAAATCCAATCTAAGTGCAGCTCTTAACCCTTGCAGGAACTGGGTGGAATAGCACAGTTTGCGGGGTTATTTTTAGGAATAATATGGGAATTTGGTTGAAGCCAAACCTGACATGGTTTTAATTCCCTTTACATTTAATTTTCCCTGATTTCTGTGACTGTGACAATGCATTCCAGACTCCCAGGAGAATGTGCCCTGTCTGGCCACAAAGTGTTGCTCAGACACCTGAATCAGCTGTCTGGAGGTCACCTGTAAGATTTCAAGGTTTAAATTTGGGTTTGTTCCTGACATGAAGCCTCAGAATTATTGAAACCTTTCCTACCATTTCTTGCAAGGAGACTCATAATTACTGCTTACTCTTTTGATGAATCTTGTAGGCAAGAAAAATGGTTTGGGTTGGAAGAGACCTTAAAGCTCATCTCATTCCACCCTCTGCCATGGGCAGGGACACCTTCCACTATTCCAGGCTGCTCCAAGCCTGGTCCAGCCTGGCCTTGGACACTTCCAGGAACAGGAAACATGGTCTAGTGAAAGGAATGAAATGATTTTTAAGGTCCTTTCAAACCCAGACCATTCCATGATCTGTGGTTCTGTAACGACTCCCAAGATGAGTGCAACATGTTCAGGCTGTTGGGGTTTTGATTCTGACTCAGAACCCAGGAAGGAGCCAGGTAAGGGAATTACTCAGTGTTGGATGACTTCAGGATATCATTCCTCAAGAGTTTAATTGCTGGGAATTGGATTTATCTTACTGTAAGGTCAGATGTTTTAATTTCCTTTGATAGCCACAGCACTAAAGTCACAATAGCATGAAGGGAGATGAAACTGGATCATTACTGAGGCTCTTCAGGCCTCCAAACCACTGCCTTGTTGAGTCCTCAGATCGCTTCATTCTGCCTTTGTGACTTGTCTCTGGCGTGATGTGTTTATCAGCAATGTTTCTGATTCTGTATTTTTATTTCAAAAATTGCAGATCTTAGGAAGGAATTGTAGGCAAACTTCAGGGAGTGTCTGGAATTACTTGGAGTTACTTAAATCTGTGTTTCTCCCTCTCTCTTGCCCTCCCCTCTGATCGTTTTTGCAGCAGAGACTGCTTGGGAGAGGAGGATAAAAGGCATTGTCCAAATCAAGCACAAGACCATCAACTAATTTCAGCAGAAGAGCTTTTTTTTTCTCCCCAAGAATGATCGGGCAGCCCATTTGCAGGGCAGCCCAATAAAGAGAAGAAGTGGAAGAGCCATTTGAAGGGCAGCATCCTCACGGCTCAATCAGCGTGACCACTCGAGAAGCCGAGACCTGGATCTTATTCCATCAGAACTCGCCCGTCCGAGGCCGCTGTTCGCCTTATCAAAGCCCACTTATTGGTGATTGAAGGAAGGAAAAGAAAAGAACCTTTCTCTGACCTTGGAGAGGGGAAATATCCTTCAAATGCTGCTATTTCACTGTAGAATCTCCTCAGAAACATCTCCCTGTCACAGGCAGGGGATGTAACCCTTGCAGTGCCGGGACGCGGCCGTTCCTCGGGAGCAGCCCCTGGTCCCTGTGCCTGAGTTCTCCTTGCAGTGTAGAGTTGTAAACTGTGCTTTAACTTATTTCCCAAATTACCTGACCTGATGAGGTCTCTCCCTGCAGGCCTTCTGCTGGAATGATGTTCATGATCCAACGCTTAGGGTGCTCCATGGCCTTTATTTACGTGGGATGGATGGTTCTGTTGTGCTCCTCGCTCGTATCAAGTCCTGACGAAAATCCCTCTCTCTGTACCAACAATAAATCTATTTTATGCACAAGATTGATGCTGCAGTCTGTCTCCCTTCCCACTCCTCGGGGGCGGATGGCGTTCCCTCTGCTGTGTCAATCATGCTTTCCCAGCAGATGTTGTTGCTGAAGCTTTCAAGCACAGACTTTTCCACACAACCAGCCCTGGCGGCAGGAACGGGGCTTGGATTGAGCTGTTTTCCATCACAGCCACCTAAAAGGATCCCACGTGATGGGAGTGTTGTGATTTATCCACCACCACTTTCCCTCGTGGAAAATGCTTGTGAATGGAGCACCCCAAGCTCTTGTTGCCCAGAGAGGTTGTGGGTTCCACATCCCTGATGATGTCTAAGGTCAGGTTGAGGGGCTTGGAGCAACCTGGGATAGTGGGAGGTGTCCCTGCCCCTGGGAGGGTTGGAATGAGATGGTCTTAGGGCCCCTTCCCACCCAAACCATTCCGGGATTCTGTGGAAGGGCAGAAACCCCCCCAAAATCTCCAAACCCAGCTTTGTGCAAGCACCCAGTCTCCTTTAATTCTATTTCTTCAGGTAAAAACTGCCACATTCCTTGTCCCAAGCAATTTTAGAAGGGACTTTTTACACGGCAGTGAAAGTATTGATGTCAAATGAGCAGCGAATCTGGAGCCTTCTGCTGTTTATTTACCTGTTCTCCCTCTCTAATTGGCTGTGTTTGAACCTCGTCCTCCTGAACAACTGCGAGTGCACCTGTGGATCTCATTTATTATTCATGCAAAATATTACCAGTGACTTTCCTAATTATCAAGATGCTTTGTGAGCACTGTTTAATTAAGGATTGGGGTTTTTTATGCTACCCAGAGAAGCTGGGATTTTTTTTTTTACATGCCAAGCAACTGGAATGTTGGTGGGAGGGGAGGATCCTGGAGTTCAACATCAGGTGCCAGGTACCATGTTTACATGGTGACTTGCTGTAGTGTTTACAAATCAGCTAACTCACAAATCCTTCTCTGTAATGTTCTCTTTTGTAACAGAGAGCCAAGAAGTTGGCAGATCCAGCCTTGCCAGACTCCGAATTGGCAGCAAAATGCAGCATAGAGGAAAAGCAGACGTTTTTCAGGCCAGATGATGCTGTAAAATCAGGGGAAGAGCTGTGTCGGGAAGGAAGGTCTCTGTTATTGCCAAATGTTTATTGGTTTCCCATCCTGACAGCCTTGAGCGATGGGAGTCAGTCTTGCCTGCTTTGTTCCAACTGTTTGAGGTGTTGTGTTCCTTAAACATTTTCTGTAGCATCAGTGGTGGCATCTGCAGCCTGTGTGGCTTGGGTTTGGGGGAGGCTGGTGGCAGCAGACGGGGTAAGGACTTCAGAGCTGTCCCTGGTGTGGGCTTTGAAACTGTCCCTGGTGTGGGCTTCAGAACTGTCCCTGGTGTGGGTTTCAGAGCTGTCCCTGGTGTGGGCTTTGAAACTGTCCCTGGTGTGGGCTTTGAAACTGTCCCTGGTGTGGGCTTCAGAGCTGTCCCTGGTGTGGGCTTTCAGACTGTCCATGGTGGGGACAACTTTTGCCTTCAAAGTAGAGCAGTAAGTCTGGATATTTCTGGAGTTTCACCACCTCCTCTGCTTTTTCCACCTCTCCTTTTGCATACCTGCATCCCTGTCCTTCTGTAGGTGTTTGATTTCTTCCTTCTCCCCAGTTCCTGCTATGGGCACTGAAATCTTAAAATCTTGGAAGTTTCTGGGGGGTTTTAGTATGGAAAACCTATGGAGAAGTTTCCCTCCTATTCCTGATTTTATGATTCTCTTTTTTAGCACCTGCAGATCCCAAACCAACTCCAGCTGTTGGTCACGGCAGGTGCTGCTGGGACAGAGCAAGGCCACCTTCCTTCACAAGTAGCAGGGACAGAGGGAGTGGAGAAGCACCAAGATTTTTGTCCAATGTGTCAAATATCATTTGCAGGACCCAGAAATCATCATTTGTCCCATGCCAGGTGACAGCAAACTGCAGCTCCCTGCCTGTGGTCAGTCCTGTTCCATCAGGAGGCGGGTGCTGCCAGATGAAAGCAGACAAGGATTTAGAGTTGGGTTTAGGTTTGGGTGCAAACAGCTGCAGGTGTGGATTTGGTGACCTGGTCATAGGTGACCTTCCATAGTTTGTGAAGGTTTGTGTTGAGCTGACACTTTTGGGAGTTGGCTGAAGACACAAGAGAAGGAGGTGTGGAAGGAGAAAGTGTCTGTGCAAGGTCCTGCAGCCAGGAGAGTCCTTTTGTGCTCAGCCTCTCCCATCTCTTCCCACAAAACCCTCTGAGGGTCATAGCCAGCATTAATGACACCGGCCATGTTCCCACTTTGCAGCACTGACTCCCTGAGGATCTGGGGCTGTTCCCAGGGATCAGCACCCGCTGTCACGTCAGAGTTCAGGACAGCAGTGAGTGACCCCCAGAGCCCAAGGCAGGATTCCAGTGGAGGTTTGGAAAACAGCAAGGGAGTGAGCCTGGGGAGGTGAGGCCCGGTGGCTGGGATGCTCCTGGTGGGTTTTGCTGGTGAACACCCTGCTGGTTTCGGCTCTGTGTTGGATCTGTCACCTTCCTGGCTGCTCTCAGAAGTGTCAAACAGGGCCTGGGGACAAGGGCACCTTCGGTGTGACTGTCAGTGTTCAGCAGCCAAGGAACTGGAGCAGCATCTGCCCCTCCCTGGGAACAGGGACAGGACCTGAGCTTGGCCAGGGTGTGAGGGGACCTGGGTCTTCCAGTCCTTGAGAGAGGCAGCAAAATTCCCAGAGAACTTGGGGCACTGAGCCAGGGCTCCTCTGCAAGAATGTCAGCTCCATGTGAACAAAGACACCGGGTAATTAGAGAGGTAATTAGTTTGGTAATTACTAAGGTAATTAGTTTGATTCTCTCTCAAGCCAGTAACTGCTGGGAAGTGCTGGAGGGAGCACCTTGAGTTTCAGGCTGCAGCACCCCCGAGGTTAACCCTTCACCCCCTGCATGGGAAGCTGCAGCTGACACTGGTGAAACGGGGTGGTTTGGAGGGAAAACACAAACCCAGTTTGTCAGAGGTCTTGTGCCCAAAAACCTCTGAGCCACCTTCTGATGATGCCCAGCAGTGCTTGTGTAGGATTTAAGGCAGATCACCCAGCACTGCTGTGTTTGTTACGAGATTTTACATCCCCTTAAGAATGCTGGGGACACCTTTTGGGTGGTGGCACTTCTTGAGGAATGTTTGGAAGTGTCCCTGTGGCATTGCTGAGGTTGATCCCTTCTCCTTGCATTGCATCCCTCACATCCCTTCACCCCAGAGCTGGGAAGGGACCTTCAAGATCATCTCAATCCAACCCCCTGCCATGGGCAGGGACACCTTCCACCAGGCCAGGTTGCTCCAAGCCCTGTCCAACCTGGCCTTGGAGCCATTTCCAGCTTAGGGTGCAGCTCAGCACCCGGAGGGGAGTTTTTTCTGCCTGTGTCGTATGAAACCAGGTATTTTCTGGCCACCCTGCCCAGGAAAACCATCCCTCCTTCCTTGGCAAGTCCTGTGGGTGGACGGGGCAGTGCAGCTGTCCCAGTGATCCCAAAATGAGGATCAAACTGCAGGTGCTCATTTGGGAGGTTGGAGCTGCAGGAAGTGGATCTAATTCCCAAGTGAACTGCAAGCTAAGCAGGTTCTTCCTTGCGTTCATCTGCTGCTGATACAGAAATAGCAGGGCTGGGAGGGACTTGGCATGTGCTGGAGTCCACTATTCCATAAAAACTGACAGTGAGGAATTCACAAGTTCCTTCGGCTCCTTGCCACGCTGTTCACAAGTTTGATTGTGGCAGAGGGCTCAGATCTGCAAAGGGTTCGGTGGGTGAAGTGCAGTGAGAGCAGGGAGATGGAAGTCCATTAATAGATGAAACATTTTTGCTAGACGGGAGAATTCACTGGATCTCTCTCCTATTTCCTATGTCAGGTAGTGAGAATGTTTTTTTCCCCCTCTCAGTTTTAATATTACTAACACTTGGGCTGCTTTGAAAAGGTCGAAGTCCGCTTGAATGTCTTCTAATGTGACTTGGTGAAAAGCAGGCAAACAAGAAATCTGTATCCCAGAGCTGCCTTTAAACGGCAGAGCCTGATGTGTTTTAAAAGAGTTTGCAGCGTTGGGTGAGGTCTGGCTGATGGCCAGGGGTTGTTTGAGGGCAGAGAAAGGGCTCTGATCTCTGTTTTTGCTGGAAGTCCCACTCCTGGAATCAGGTGAACAAATGAAAGCTCTGCTTTTGCCTGACAAAGTTCCCTTTGCCATGAGAATTCTGTGACCAGGATCCAGCTGCAGCTGCAGGAGCATAGGAGAGGAAGAGAGCAGGAGAGAATTTGTGGTTTTACGCCGTGGAAGTTGATCCTGATGCTGTTACTTGGAATACTGTGACGTGCTGGGAATGGGACACACGAATGAGGCTACAGCAGGTAGATGGAACTGATTTGGAAAGAAAACCACTTTTTTTAGCATCAAATAGGAGGGAAATCTCCCCCCAGCTCCTGTGCCTCGGTCCCAGGTCGGCGTCGGAGGAGCAGTGAGGGAATGATGTGGCAAATGAATGTCTGAGTGTTGTTCCTGCAGATTTGGGGGGAAACTGCTGGAGAGAGGAGGTGGGAGAGAGACAGCAAGGAGTAGCAAATAACCTCCAGTAAAGCAGGAGCTGGCTGTGATCCCTTCCCGGCTCTCTGGAGTGGGTGTTTTCCTAGGAAGTGTGTTCTGGGATCTGCCATCGAACTCTGTGGCAGAATCATTTGCTCCACCAGTGAGCTCTGTGTGCTCCTTGGATGCAAAATGCACCCTCAGGGAGCCTCCAGAGCAGCGTCACTGTGATTCACCACCGAGTCTGGCCTTGTTGTGGGTTTTTTTCTTTCTTTAAATGGAAGGTTTTTAGTCTGACGTGGCAGCACTTTGGGGGTTTTGAGCAAAGCTGTTACCAGGGAGCCAGAGAGAGACTCAGACCCATGTGTCATCAAACCCCGGTGACTCAGGGCTCCCACAGAGCCCCTGCTCTTCACTGTGCTGCTCCTCCCGCTCCCTGGGCTCACTCTCAGGGACCTGGTGGCCTTTCATGTCCTTCCCTTCTGCTCCCCAGCGAGGTTGGAGCTTCCTGCAGGTCCCAGGGGACCCCGTGCGCAAGGTGAGGTCATGGAATCGTTAAGGTTGGGGAAGATCTTGGAGATCATCAAATCCAACCATCAACCCACAACCATCACTAAACCACGTCCTCAAGTGCCACATCCAGGTGTTTTTTGAATATTCCGGGTGGTGAGGCTCAAGACAAGGGGTCCAGAGGGTGGTTTCACCTCCCTTCTTTCCCCAGTTGAATTAACCAGAGCTTTATTTTTGGTCCATGCAAAGGATGCCACGTGCTCCATGGGGGTCACCCAGGTTGGGCATCAGGAGGAATTTCCTCATGGAAAGGGTGGTCAGCCCCTGGAAGGGGCTGCCCAGGGAGGTTTGGAGTGCCCATCCCTGGAGGTGTCTGAGGAAGGGCTGGATGTGGCACTCAGAGCTCTGGGCTGGGGACAAGGTGGGCATCGGGCACAGCTTGGTCTCGATGGTCTCGGAGATCTCCAACCCCAATGATTCTGTGATCAGGGGATGTGTTTTTTAATTTGAGCATCACTAAATGCATCATTCAGCCTTTTCATGCCTCTGTTTCCTGGTGGGAATAACTCTGCCTGGCTGGACAATGCTCTGTGGGTGCTGGAGGAGAGAACATGTGAGCACGGAATGTTGGATGGACCCACCAGGAATGGGCTCTGGGTGTGGGGGTGGGTGTTTCTCTCCTGTTTCTGAGTTTTGCTTTGGACAAGCTGAGCTAAGGAGTGGTGTTGGATCTGTCCTGGAGCTGTGTTGTCACTGTGTCCTCCCTGTGACACCCGGGGC
>NW_008236807.1:1292783-1304658 GCF_000691975.1 Corvus brachyrhynchos
CAGCAGAGCCCCAATAACCGCTTTGCCCAGCTTGGTTTAAAAATACTGAAATCCCAGTTTGTCACTGCTGTCCCCAGTGCCCTGTGGATCACATGGCATTTTTTTTCCTTGGATCTAAGCCTGCAACAATCACCTGCTCAAGACCATGAGGTGCTGAGGGCAGGAAAAGGACCCAAAGGTGGCCTGTGGGAAGTTCAAGACTCTCAAGCAGAGACAACCTTGTATTAAATTGTGTTTAAAGTCATTGGATTAGGGGGAAAGCTGCCTTTTTTTAAAGATTATTTAGGTTTTTGGGGCGTGGGTTACAGCGTGTCACACTGACATCCAGCAAATTAAAGACCAGCAGAAACACCAAACTGACAACGTGTCACACAAAAAATTCCAACAAATTAGAGACCAGCAGCAGAAACACCGAGCTGAAGTTCTGGAGGTCCAGCCCTTCTCCTGGGTTTGTTCTTCAGTGATCTCTTCCCCGAGCCAGAAGTTATTCTCCACTAGATTTAAGGGACTGCAAACATTCCTTCTGCCCAGGTCCATCCCAGCTGCCCCTGGGGAGCCTCATTTCCTGGATGAGGCTCTGGATCCAAGGCAGGCTCTTGAGTGGGCTCCTTCATTTTTGAATGGAGTTTTTGCTCAGAGGTTAAATCATTCCAGCTCTGATCCTCCTTATAAGTGGTGATTAATCCCCTCACATACAGCAGGATTGTGTACAAAAAGCCACCAACGTGGCCCTGGGCATTTCCACCTCCTCCCCAGTAATGAGAGCCATTTGTACCCCAGCATCCCTTAAAGATTCCAGTTTCCATGGAGGAGACAGCATTGTTCATAAAAACAATCCAGAGGTGCTCTGCCCCCCACCCCCACCCGGTTTCTGGTGGGGAAAAAGTCTTCAGAGGAAAGTAATTGTTGGCTTAAAACTTCAGCCTGCATTCAGCAGCAATCCATCACCTCCCAGAGTGTTTGGAGCTCGAGTTACTCAAAATTCAGGCTGGGAATCCTCAGTAGGAAAGAAGGGACCTGGGGCAGCGTGAAATATTGCCAGGGAAATTCTCTCTAACCTGCTTGCATTTCATGCCCTGCTCTTTGCTGAGGAGGGAGGGAAAAGGAACAAAATCTGAATTATTTTTTCTGTTCCAGCCCTAGGAGAAGCAGCAGGAGCATGGGGGTGTGGGGACCTGCAGTGCAGCTCCATCCCTGGGGTGCTGAGATGTCCCTGGTGCCTGCAGAGGGGTTCTGGTCCTGCAAGAGGGACCAAATGGCCTCGATGTCACCACAGAGAAGGGGTTTTGAGGAGGAAAAGTTTTTTTCTTCCCAACTTTTCTACCATTTCTGACTCTGCCTTTAGGGCCTCTGTTAAGGGACAGCCCTGACACACTCAGGAGGTCGAGGCTCGTTAGCCAAGTCCTTAATTGCAAGCCCTGCTGGTCTCAGCCCTGTCCAAGGGCTCTCCCAGCCTGCTCCTGCCTGCCCAGAGCCCCTCAGTTTGTGCAAAGGTTCCTGACACTCCTTAGGACATTTGCAGAGGCTGATTTTCCACAGATGGTGCCCTCATGGGAAGAGGGATGTGGGCAGGAGGAGGCCACATCCTAAAATTGTGTCCCCGTGGAATTTTCTTCCTTGTTGACAAGGGGGTGTTTCATCCTGAGGATGCCTCAGCCCTACTGTTGGATTTATCTGAACTGCTCCTGTTGGGTTTTCTGAGCTGCTCCTGAGTGTTCTCCCCTTCCCACTGATCCTAGAGGGATCCTGGATGATCTTCTCTCCTGAAGGGAGCTGAGATTAAATGAAACCAATGGCGAAAACTTTCAGAAGGAGCAGTTGCAGAGTCCTGGGAGGGACAGGAGGGATCTCAGCTGGCTTCCAAGTAAATTGTTCTGTGCTGGGAATTTCCTGGATCATGATCCTGCTCACAGACAGGGGAGCTGAGCAGCAGACCCTCTCCCAGTACAGAACCCTCTGTCCCAGGAGGTAATTTTATAATTTTGCCTTTTTAATATAACTTTTCTTTCTTCTTAAAACCATTCCTGACCAAGCTCTCCTCTCTTGGCTGGTCCTGCTGAGGGCTATCAAAGCACCGATCATTTTCCAGCCTGGAATTAAGCCTCCCAGACCCTAAAGCCCACGAGTAGCACCATCATCCTCTGCTTCCAGGACCAGAAATCCTGACCAGATCCTCAGCTGTGCTTTGTGCCACTGAAATCAGAGGAATTTGGTGCCCCAATCCCTTTGTGGGTGGGGATCACAAAAAACCTGCTGCAATTCATGGGCATCTTGGAGTTTTGCTGTAACAGACTGGGCAGAGCCTGGTGCAGGAGGAGGAGAGGTTTGGTGAAGAGCACTCAAGACCTTGCAGGTGGAATTTTGCTGCTGGAAAACTTCCCTGGGGTTTGGAGTGTGGCTGGTGGCTGTGGGCTGGGAAATGAAGTGCCTGAACTCCCCACACCACATCAGGAATTACCCTGTGACCACTTCTGGGGACAGTTTGGGTGTGGGTGTGATGTCTGGCTGATTCTATAATATGTTAAGGCCTGTTTCAAATCTCTCCTTCACTGGCTTCCAGTGGTTTCCTCCCAATGAGCTTTGCAGGGAGCTGCTGGAGGTTTGGGAACCTCACTGTGGGACGGAGTTGAATCCTTGTGCTTTCCCTGTGTTATCATTCCAATAGGTGAGTTCTTTACCGAAGCCATAAAAACACGTTTCAGAACCAAAAAAAATCCATCTGGGTCGTGCCACACACTCACTCCCAAGGGGAACCACGGTTCCCAACCTGGGAAGTTGGAGCAGAGACATTTGCAGCCCAAACCCTGAGCACAGACTGCTCTTAAATACACCTGGGCTGTGGCTCCAGGTGCTAAATACACCTGGGTTGTGGTTTCAGGTGTTAAATACATCTGGGCTGTGGTTCCAGGTGTTAAATACACCTGGGCTGGGGTTCCAAGTGTTAAATACACCTGGGCTGTGGTTTCAGGTGCTAAATACACCTGGGTTGTGGTTTCAGGTGTTAAATACACCTGGGCTGTGGTTCCAAGTGTTAAATATGCCTGGGCTGTGGTTTCAGGTGTTAAATACACCTAGGCTGTGGTCTCAGGTGTTAAATACGCCTAGGCTGTGGTTTCAGGTGCTAAATACACCTGGGTTGTGGTTTCAGGTGTTAAATACGCCTAGGCTGTGGTTTCAGGTGCTAAATACACCTGGGTTGTGGTTTCAGGTGTTAAATACGCCTAGGCTGTGGTTTCAGGTGCTAAATACACCTGGGTTGTGGTTTCAGGTGTTAAATACGCCTAGGCTGTGGTTTCAGGTGCTAAATACACCTGGGTTGTGGTTTCAGGTGTTAAATACGCCTAGGCTGTGGTTTCAGGTGTTAAATACGCCTGGGCTGTGGTTCCAGGTGTTAAATACGCCTGGGCTGTGGTTTCAGGCACCCACCAGTGCAGTGGCTTTGTCCCCACGCCCCAGGAAATCTCCCTTTAAGGCAGACTCGGAGAGAAGCCAAATTGCTGAAGAAGGAAACACAAAAGATTGCTGCTACTTCCCATAAATCTACGCCATCAAGGCCGTTTCAGGCTCCAGGGAGGTCCCTTTGGCTGCAGTTTGGTGTTAATTCGCTGTGGTTACAGCCACCTGAGGGGGTGTGAATGCCAAGCCTTTCATTGCTTAACGAGAATTTTGAACAGCTGTTCTCGACCCTCGGGGAGGCTGGGGAGGTGTCTGCTCTGCAGCACTCACAGGGTGTCAGTGGGTCTAAAAACAATTCTGACTTTTCCTAGCCACGGTGTGGGGATAACACAGCAAATCTCATCCCATTTGGCTCTAAAACTTACCTGGAAGTTGACAGCATCACAGAATGGTTGGGGTTGGAAGGGACCTTCGAGATCATCTCATTCCCTCTGGAGCTCCAGGGGGTCTGTTCACCTTGGCAAACCAGATTGTCGTTGGGAGAGCATCTTCTGTGGAGACGCCACTGCCAAAACCATCCAGATCTACCCTTCCTCCCACCTCTTTTCCCACCACAGACTGGTGGAAATGGGAGATGAACATGAGCGAGGCCCTTTTCCTGCCACATTCCTGCTCCGTCATCCCACAGCTGGGAACTTTCCTGCTTTGAGGCACCTTGAATCTGGCCCTCGTGCAGGTGCTGAGGTGGCAGGAGACCTCTTTATCCAGGGGAAACTCTTCCTTGGTGTTTGTCCTTGGTAGAGTTTCTATAGACCTGTCTGTTTTGAGGGAAGATCTCTCAGCAGCCCAGAGCTGCTGTGGTCACAGCAGGCTCCTGAGAGATGTCAGAGACACAGGGAAAGAAAACATCAGGATAATTTTATTTCATGTTCGTAACACCCCCTCTTTATCACCTACAGCTGGAAGCCCTTGAGTCAGTGCCTCTTCTTCCTCCAGCCCCCCTCCATCCCTTCCAACACGCACTTTGGAGGGGTTTAAATGCTCCTTTTCCAGCAGTGAGTCATTTATCTCCATGTGCCTCCAGACCCTGAGCTCAGAAAAACCCAGGTAAGGATGCACAGAGACAGATTTCAGACTTCTCTGCACAAAAATAACATCAAATAACATCCCTTTGCCCTTAGTGAGGACCTGGTTTGGTTTTCCAAATGCCCCTGGATCCCTGGAAGTGTCCAAGGCCAGGCTGGACAAGGCTTGGAGCAGCCTGGGACAGTGGGAGGTGTCCCTGCCCATGGCAGGGGGTGGCACTGGATGGGCTTTAAGGTCCCTTCCCACCCAAACCATTCTGGAATTCCATGAATAAGACCTGAATCATTCATTGTTTTGTCCCCGTGGTCCATTCTGCAGCACATGGAGCCAACTCCTTGCTCTGCTCTGGAATCTTCCTCACCTCCCTCCCCTCTCTGCTGGGAGATGCTGACACTGTTGGATCCCCATCCCTGCAGCCCCCAGGAGTTCCGAGCACCCCCGTTTGGCTCTGCACACATCCCTGCTGTCCCAGAGCAGGCTGCCAGCTCCTCTTTCCTTGGATTGGCCTCCCATCCTGCTGCAGCCCGGGCCAGATAATTGATCAATATCTGTGGCAGAAAGCTGGACCCTAAATGTGAGTTATGGGGTGGATCACAGAGCGGGGGATTGAAGGGGCTGTCACTTGGGGCATCGCAGAGGTTTATGTCTGGTAATATCTTTTGGAATAAAAATCAAACCTGACACGACATCCTGAATTATCCTCTGATGGGGAAGAGGGTTCCTGGCTGGCTGCAGTTGCGCGGTGCTGTCCACATTGTTATTGTTGGCCATAATTAATTCCCTTGCTGGCAGGCTGAGCGTGGAATTTGCTTCTGGTTACCTGACTCCTCTTTTGCCTGAAGCAACAGGATCAAGGCATGCAGACGAGGATGTTTCCAGCACGGGCAGGGAATTATCTTTTTGGTGCTGTTAATTCAAACCCTCTCTCCAGGATTAAAGAGCAACAACAAAAGTTTTCGCTCAGCTCTTTGTAAAGGGAAGGAAGGAACAAAAGCAGCGTTTCTTACACCCCCACAACTTGTTTATTGGATTAGATTGATGCTTCTGGGAACAACCTGTTTGCATACCAGCCCCTTGTCTTGCTAAACATCTTCATTAATTAACTCCATCTGGCTCGCCTGCCTTTAGATAGAAAAGATCCCTCGCTTTGATCATTTGCTGTTTACATCTTTCTTGCCGTTTGGTAAAACACACAATAAATACTGTGTGGCACAAAACAAACAAACAAAAAACCCCCTGAAATGCGCTGAAAAGCTGTCAAACACCTACAAAATGTGCAGCGTGATCCAGCTCAGTTCCCCTCGAGGACAATGGAGCCTAAAACCCCGTGCATGGTTCAAGGGGAGGTTTGCCACCTCCGAGTGTTTCTGCAGCACCTCCAAGAGAGGATGGTGTGGCCCCAAACCCCTCTCCTGCAGAGCGGGTCTTGCAAAGACTCGGGAGCAGCTGCCTGAGGTGGTGGAGGACAGGGAGGCTGTGATGGTGGGGTCTGGGTGCCTCATCCATCCTCCATCCTTCCTTCACCACCTTCCTGGGCGGCAGAACACCGGGATTTGCGTGGCTCCCTGTGACAAACCTGTGAGCTGGGGGTGTTGTTCTGTGCCCAGGACAGCGTTGGCTCGAGGTGTGGGCAGAAGGGTCCTCAGAAGAGCCCCATGATGGGCGGATGCCTGAGGACAGCTGCTGCAGGATGCAAGGCCAAGCAGAGGATTTTTATGGAATATTTTCCCAGTCCTGCTCTCCTGGTTTTGTGTCCTGGAGCAGATTCCCCATGGTGGGCAACTCCAGAGTACGGGACCAAAGGGAGTTTCCTTCTGCCCCTTCATCCGCTGGCAGCACCCTCGCCTGGCCCCGTTCCCCCTCGTGCCTCCCAGGATGTCCTTGCAGGCTCCTCAGGGGCTGCCCGGCCCTCCCAGGCAGTGCCAGGGCTGAGGCAGGGATCAGTTTGCCACTCCCCATGGCTGAGATGTGCACACTGACCCTGTCCAGCTCTGAGGGCCAGGGACTCCCCTTTTCTGCTTCCCCATTCCCTCCCCTGGTGCTCTCCCAGGGCTCTGTGGCCGCCCCATACCAGGAGCATCCCTGGGATGCCGGGGAAGGGGTTTCCATGGTGACAGCACACTGAAAATCTCTCAGCACGTTCTTTTCCCCAGTCTTTTCCCCAGCTGGGCTGGCGGGAGGGGATGGGGGAGCCAGGATCCCCGCCAGGCTCCCCACACACCCCACATCTGCCCCATCCAGCTGTGAGGGCTCCCGTCCCAGCCATTCCCCCTGGAGATGGGAAGGGGCCTCCTCTTTCTTCCCAACCCTAAAGGTAAAATGTAAAAGCCCATCAGGCACTGAAGTTTAGGGTGCAAGGGTGGGGGGATTGGTTACAGCTCTCCCAAAACTCTGCTGAGGGTGAGTGAGGCTTTTCCCTCGGTCAGGAGCTGTGCAGCCACCGGCTGATCTCAAGGCAGGAGGGTGGCACGCAAGGACCGTGCTGTTCCCAGCTTTTGGAGATCCTGGAGAACAGCCTGGGGTCTGTTTTTTTCCATACAGAATTCCTCCTTCAACCCTCTCTGCCCCCTTCTCTGTTTGAACAACTTCCACCCTTGGAGTGTGAGGAAGACTCTGCAGTCAGGTGGCATTTCCAGAGCAGAGGGTGCAGGAGAGCCCAGGGCTGTTTGTCCCCCATAAATTAAACGGGACAGAGATTGATCAGCAGGGCATCACTGTGTCCCCATGATTAAATTTCCTCATTTTCCAGGACAGGGTGACCAAACCCAGGCTATGTTTTGGGAAGGCCACGTTGGGCAGGGCTTGGAGCAGCCTGTGATAGTGGAAAGTGCATTGGAACAGGATGAGCTTTAAGGTCCTTCCCACCCAAACCATCCCATGATTCAGAGCCCTTTAGCCCAGGTAAGACTTCCAAGGTCTGCCCACTGCCTGGGAGGCTGCTCAGGGTGGTCTGAGGCTGTGACAGAGCTGCCAGAGCTTACGAGGATGTGTAATTGTGAGCTGCATTTGCTCTGTGCCCTGACCTTGTCTGGTTGATGGAGCTGTGCCTGCCTGCTGCTGGCAGGGGCTGGCAGGGGATGACAACAGGCTTGGGACTGACCTGGGGACACATCTGTGCCCAGCTGCTGGGCTCTCCCCAGCAGTCACTCCTCTGGTTAAAAAGGCAAATGTTTGTTCTGGTCATTTGCTGAGTGTTCCTGAGGGGTGAAAGTGATTCAAGACTTAAGATATAGACCAGAATGTGATAATGGGGTGTCCTGTAATGGAGATAAGGCACAAAGGAAGGCTGGGGTTAGGGGGATCAGGGGATCAGCACCCAGATTTTGAGGTGGGGGGGGGGCAGCATGGGGTGCTCAGGGAGAGTTTTGGGGTAGCTGGTGTGCACTGGTTTGATTTGCACTGGTTTGCCCTGCACTGCTTTTCCTTATTGGCCCTGTGTTGGTAAGAAGGGAATGTCAGCAGCTGAGCCTGGGCATGGTGGGGAGACACTCTGGCTGAATGTCTGTGTGGGAATGGAAGCACAGCCCTGTTTTACAGATTTCAGAGCTCCCTGCAGTTTCAAGCAGCCCAGTAAAATAACAAAATCGCCTTTACTTTGCATCCAGAGCTGTTGTAATTTGCAATACTGGAGATCTGGGTGTGTTTTCTGTGGGAGAAGGAGACCCCTTGGGCTGGGAGGTTGGTGAGGGAGAGGTTTCACAGGGAGATGTCACAGAAAAGGCTTTGGGTGTTTGGCTGAAGCCCCTGTGTGCTTCCAGACAGCTCCAGAAGATCCTTTCCCACCCTGGGGCAGGATGAACTTCACCTCACCCCTTCCTGGCAGATGTTTGGCCACTGCACCAACTCTCATTTTGCCCATTAAAAGGCAATTATTTGGGATCATTGAAGCATCTCTGGTCACGCTTCTGTGGCTGGCACCACATGGACTGGCACAAAACCTGCTCCCTAAATCCAAGAGTTTACAGTGTCCTTGATGAGTCCATTTTCCAAACCTTCTGTTTTGAACCAACATTGGTTCAAAAAATCCTGCACTCACACCCTGGGCTGGAGAAATCCAGAAGAAGAACTGCACCCTGTTTTTAGGAAAAGGGAGTGATTTATGCCCTCAGCAGCAGAGATGTTATAGGGGCAGCAGGGATGTTATAGGGGCAGCAGGGAGCCAGTGCTCCCCATAAAGTGTCTCCTGGTCCTTGTAGGGAACACAGGAATACCCAGGGGGCTGCTTCAAGTTTTCCCTTTTGCTGGATCCCACAGGAATTTGGAGGGCTCCTGCTCCAGCCTTGGGAGCTTGGGGAATGACCTGAAAGTGATGCAAGGGTTAGAAACGAGTTTGTGGTTCTAAACCTCAGCTGAACTCTCAGTTCAGTCTCTTTGTGTGACCCTGGTGAGCCTTGGGAATGCTCAGGAGCAGGTTTCTTATGGATTTCAGCGGATCTCTGCAGTGGTGTTTCTGTCCAAGATTCAAACCAGCTGATCTGGGAGCTGCAGGTTGGTTCTGGTGCTTTTCTCTCCAAATCTGGTTAAAGGGAGCAGGCTTAGATGGGATATGGGGAAGAAATTCTTCCCTGGCACAGGGTGCCCAGAGCAGCTGGGGCTGCCCCTGGATCCCTGGCAGTGCCCAAGGCCAGGCTGGACATTGGGGCTTGGAGCAGCCTGGGATAATGGGAGGTGTCCCTGCCCATGGCAGGGGGTTGGAATTGGGTGATCTTTAAAATTCCTTCCAACCCAAACCATTTCACGATTCCATGATAATTCCAAATTCTGCATTTCTCTGGGCAAAGTCAGGTCACAGCCATGACGAAGTAGGAGCAGGTTGGAAGTGCCCACCAGGGTGGCCAGGCAGACTGAATCTCTGCAGGAGACTCTGCCAGAGGCAAACGACTTCTGCCAGGTGGGAAAGTCTCCCTAAAGGACTCCCACTGTTAACAACCTTCTCATTAAATCTGATTTTTATGAATTTGTTCCTTGTTCTTAGGCTCTTTGAAATGCTCAGAGCAGTCTGGTAGCCATGATCTTAATAATCTTGATAAACTGGTGCAGTGGTTGTTTCTTAGGGTGGATTGTTTGGAATTTCCAGTAGGAAGAGGATGAAGAGGGAGAAGGAGCAGGCTGTAGAACACGGTGGTGTTTCAGACATCCAGGCTGGGGAGAAGACAACTTCCCCCTCTGGTATTTCCAAAGTGCCCGGTGTCAGACAAAAGTGAGCAACCAAGCTCTCTGGAATCCATCTGAAGCTTCATTTGTATGCCCAGGACCCCCCAAACGATGCTAATCACTGACAGGGAAAAAGAATCAATGCTTGACAGAGCTTAATAAACTCGAGGCTGTGCCTTCAGTCACATGTGGGCAGCAGTGAACTCCATCTCCTTAATGAAGTGGGGACACAGAGAGGGACAGAAGGTCCCTGGAAGCTTCTTCCATATTCCAGAGCTAAAAAACCAGTGAGGATCTGTGGTTGTGGTCTGTGGTATCCCCCTCCTGCTCCATATATAGAATCCTGGAATGGTTTGGGTTGGAAGGGACTTTAAAATTCATCCAGTGCCAGCCCTGCCACGGGCAGGGACACCTCCCACTGTCCCAGGCTGCTCCAAGCCCTGTCCAACCTGGCCTTGGACACTTCCAGGGATCCAGGGACAGCCACAGCTTCTCTGGGCACCCTGTGCCTCAGCGCCCTCACAGCCAAGAATTCCTCCCCAGTATCTTTCCTAATCCTGATTTAGTCTTCCTTTCCAAAGCTCAGCTTTGGGATAGAACTTATCCCCTCAGTGTCCCTTCCTTAAAGCGGGGCTAAATCCTTTCTTTTAAGGAAAAATATGTGTATCCCAGTGATGATGCTGAAGGTGACTGGGAATTATCTTCCTCTTAGGGAAGGAAGAGGGACCTCACATCCTGTGCCTGCCCATCCCAGCCTGCATTAATCCAGCTGCTCCCCAAAGCTCTGCCAGCGCTCGGACTCGAGTGGACGTGTGTGAGAGTGTGATGGATGTGCTGATTTTCCCTTTCTTTCAGGAGTTCAAACACTTTGCATTGATTTGTGTCCTCGTTTGGGTGCTGGGTGAGCGGCTGGGCCGGGAAGCAGCTCTGCCTGTCGTCCGTCAAACCCTCCCAGTGCTTTGTCTTCATTCCCACTTGGCTGCTCCTTCGCGGAATTGCAGCTGGGCCCCTGCCAGGCCGTGCTGGGGCTGGAGCTGCTGCTGGGAACACTTCACCACAGGCTCGTGAAGCAGGGACAGAAAAATGGCATTCAGGATGTTAAACCCAGCCCTGTGCTCACTGTGCTGAGTGCTGAGCTCATCCAGCTCCTTCCAGGGGGCTGGGAATGCTCTTCTTCCGTGGAGAAGGGCGGGTGAGATCCCTGGAGGGTGTGGGTGATGGATCTCTGGATGGAGCCTTTGCACCTGGACACGGGGAGATTGAGCTCTTCCCTCTTCAGTTCCCTGTGTTGCTGCAGCTTGTGCTCTCTGATTATCCCTATTCCATCAAACATGGAGGGGAGCATCGGTCTTTGTGCCTCTGAGGGAATTTGTTTGGGAAACAATCCCATCCTCAGCTCCCTGCTGATCCCTGGTCTTTGCTGGATACAGCAGTTTTCTCTCACAAGACCAGTTTTTGTTTTTAATTCATTCACAAAAAAAGCTGGACGGGAAGAACCTGGAACACTTGGGGCTCACTGGATGCTGGATTTTTCCTGTCCCAGAGCAGCCTGGCAGGAGCAGGAGACTCAGCCCTACCTCAGGCTGATGATCACGGAATCCTGGAATTGTATGGGTTGGAAAAGACCCAGAGGATCACCCTGGATCCAGCCCAGAGGGGTTTGTACAGGGGCACCCACTGGTGCCAGTGCTGGTGGCCATGGCCGAAGAGCCAGGAGCTGAATTATCCGAGGAATCTGCTTCTCCTTCCCCCACTGAGGAGCACTCAGGCTCTCCCTGCTCATGGAGCTGTGTTGCTCTGGAGACAGAAAATATTTGCTGTAAAATCCTGGACACATGAAAAGTTTCTCCGAGGAGAAATACCCCCCAAAACCCCCTGCTAGGAGGCACTAAGGTAAACCTGCCCCAGCCAGGCTGTGACATCCCTTCCTCGGTCTCCAGCCAGTCTGAAAACACCTGCCAAGAGATGGTGTGGATTTATGTAGCATTAACACCACCAATTCCCGGGAAAATCAATTCCACGGGGTGCTGGGATGTTGGAAGACCTTCTCAGGCTGCAGCTGGAACATCCTGGGCTCTCTGCCTCGGGTGGGTGATGTGACATGGGGGGACATCTGTCCACGCTGGCAGGGCCATAACCAGCCAGAGCTAAACAAGAAATCAGATTTGTGACCTGGGTGCTGAGTCACTGGAGGGAGAATCAATCCTCCCACTGTAATGATAATTTTGAGGCGCCTCTT
>NW_008236807.1:1304693-1357092 GCF_000691975.1 Corvus brachyrhynchos
GATTAGGCTTTATTCATTAAACAGCAGTGGTGGGAAATGGAAAAGTCAAGGAAAAGCCTCCACAGCAAGAAACTTGCAGGGAAAACCCCCAGGGGTCTGCCCTGACATCGGGGAGCTCTGACCTTTGGGGAGAGCCCGGGGAGGGTGGGAGGTGCAGGGTCCCAGTCTGGCTGTATTGCAGCTTCCCCCTGCTCAGGGTGTGGGTTTTATTTGCTTTGCTTGGAGTGCCGTTGTTTGTTAGGACTTTTTTGGACTCCTTTGATGGTTGAGGGGTTTTCCAGACTTAAATCTTCCCCATTCCTTTTTTTTTTTTTTTTGCTTTCAAGGGATGCTCTGGATTTAAATCTTCCCCATTCCTTTTTTTTTTTTTGCTTTCAAGGGATGCTCTGGAAACTTTAAAGGGGTTGGGAGTTACATAACAGCATTTGATTTTATTTTTACAGCGAGGCCCTAAGCTCTTTAAAGCCTCCTTGAGCTTAAAAGACACATCTTGAAGCATCCTTGTGTGCTTTCCATGCCACCCAGCCCCGGGCTATCCCTGGATTTTATCCCAGCAGCCGCCTTTGCAGCCTTGGCTGTGCGGGGAACGGCGTCTCCCGTGCACAGACAACCCCTTTCCTCACCCCATGGATTCGGGATCCGGGCTTCCCTGTGCTCGCCCATCAGCTCCACGTAGCTTAGCAACAGTCAAACCCGTGTTTGCCAACACTTACACTCCACAGAGATGGGGAATTTCAGCATCCCATTGACTGTGGGGACACTCCAGTCGGTGCTGAGCTGCCCTGGCTGTGGATGTTCCCTGGAAATTCCGGGGATTGCAGCCAGCAGAGCAAATTCCAGCCTTTCTACCCCAGATACCCAGTTCTGGGGACGACCAAGCTGGCAGCCACAGATGGGCGTGCAGGTGGTTGCTGATCCTGCAGGACGTGCAGGGAAATCCCAGATTCAGCTCCCTGGGATATCAGGGAGGGTTTTTTGAGCACAAAGAGAAAAAAACCCAACCAAACCACAACGCGGAGTCCTGAGGGGGAACAAGATCTGACCTATTTTTATCTCATGAACTGACTACAGATGAAGACTTGACTCCCCAGAGAAAAGCCACTTCTCCAGGCCAAATGTGACTTGTCATGTGAGGCAGGATGTGGTTTTCCACTTGGGTATCCCTCCCTGCCTGAGTGCAGCCGACTCTGCGCTTGCAGAGATGTAAAGATATTTTTAGCTCTGAAATTCAGACCCAGGGCTGAACTGAGTGGCCGTGGACTGGCTTTGCCCAGCTTGAGATTGTCCAGTGTGAGGAATATCTGGGTGGGTGAGCTCAGCACATGGTGCCTGCCTGTGGAGTTGGGCAGAGAGCCATAGAGTGAGGCCATAAATGAATATAAAATGAGGTTGAATACTTTTGTAACACGGCGATGGCACGGAATAAAAAGCAAAAAGTGATTTAAAAGCATGGAGTTCCTCTGAGGTAACATCAGGACAATCCAGCTCATGTGCCAGGGTCACATCTCACCCCAGGCCCAGGTGGGAATTGTCCTTTCAGGCCTGGTTTTGCAGCCCTGGGTTTTTTTTTCCCCAGCCTTTGGAAGCACCATCAGCCCCAGCCTGGTCCAGGAGGGCCCTGCAGATGGAGGGGTTGGTGCTCAGCTTCTGCGCTTCCCTTGCGGGTGTTGCTCCACGGCCCTCGGTGATGACCTGGTTGGGTCCGTCCCCAGATGTTTGGGATCCTGACAGGGAGCTGTAGGACCAGATCTTTAATTCAGGGACCAAGTTCATCCTCTCACCAGCTGGAAGGAGATCCCTTCATAATAACAACCCTTGAATTTCCATCTTTCCAGGCCCACTTCATCATCTCTCTTGTCTTGGACCTGGCCTTGCTTTGCCTTTGGCTTTGTGGGGATCTGACATCCTAAAATTTTCCCTGAATTTCCTTACACCCAGGCAGGATGGGAAAAGCAGCAAAACCAGAGCAGCAGCCAAATTATTTCCACCACTTCCCTGCAGCTCAACCTCTCCTCCTTCTCTCCCACCTGTAAATCCATTCCAAATCTGCTGCATCCCTACACCTGGGACGCTTTGGTGCTGCTGGGAATTTTCAGCAACAAGGGGTTGAGAGAGTGGCTCCATCAGAGCTTTCTTTACCCACAGGCCCAAATTTTTGTGAGCCCTCTGACCCCTAATAATCCCCCTAATGATACAGGAGAAAAGGAACAGCGATGAGCTGCTGAGCTTGGACCATGTTTGAGAGTTTTTGGAGATCCTTGAGGAGGAAGAGGCTGAGCCAGGAGGTATTTGGATTTCTTTTTTCTACTTTGCCTATTTATGAAGCCTTTTTTTTTTTCTTTGAAAGCAAACAAACAGTACCCACGTGCACCTCAAGCACTGAAGTGCTCTGCGCCAGGAAATGACAAAAATATTCATTACTTGCCTGAGTGTTTTAAGCTCACAGAGAGTTCGTGGGCACGTAGAAAAGCAAAAATAACAGTGCAGTGGGAAGGGCAGAGATAAAGAGGGCAGACAGGGAGGAGGGCGTGGTTGGCTTTCACCCCTTTCAGCTGGGTCTCATCAGGGTGCTTTGGTCAACCAGAAATCGCCCAGCGTGGCTTCAGTGGACTCCATCCTTTAAAAACCAGGTTCCCTGGGCAAGCTGATGTGACTTTTGGGAGGGTTTCCTACCACAGCAGACCCCTCTTGCAGCCCACAGCCCTCCTGCTGTGCATCCTCTTTAATGTGCCTCTCACCACCGTTCGATGGACGCAACAAAATCCGCTCTGATTCCAGAGCAGGAGCTTGGAATAAAATTAGGACAAAACATGTCCAAACATGGCTCTGCAGAGGCTGCTCGGGGTGGAGGGACCACAGCTTTAATTTTGTGTGGTTTTGGGGTGTTTGGTGCACCTGAGCATTGTTCTTTCTGTAAGACACAGTCCAAGGTCCAAGGACATTTCTTTAATCACTTTATCCCATTGTGGGTGAGATATTTGCTGTTAATTCTTCATCCCATTTGTGCCTCTCTGCACTCAGATTCACTCCTTGGTAGGGCATTAAGAAATCACCAATAAAACAAATGTTCTGGGGTTTTCTGACTGGGAGCAATTCCTGGCTGAACTCTGGAGTCAGGAGAGGCAGGATTTGAATGTCAGTTACTGGCAGCACTTCCTAAAAGTGCATTGCAATTTGGCAAACCCTGGGGTTTGTGATCACTGGATGTGTAAAAACTGTATTTCATAGATTATTCACATATTTAACCTTTTTTATTCCTTTTTTTCCTTCACGTACTGCTTTTCCTAAGCCTCAGATTCCCAGGAATGGAAAATAAGGTTGGGATAAACAAAATAAACAGGTCAAGATGAGACACCTTAGGTGGTTAGTGGAGATTGGATCTTCTGTACCTGCAGCTAAAAATGAGCCTGGATGAAAAAATCATCCAAACCCAACCCCAAAATCTTTAATAACTTTTTTTTTCTTTTTTTTCTTTTAATAAGTGAGATATCAGACTGTGACCATGAGCAAGATGAAAAGCAGAGGGTGGGAAGACAGCATGGAAATTACTAATTTCCCTCCAGGAAAATTATTCATCAGGAATACACGCAGCAATGGGTAGATGGCAATTCTTGAGTGATTTTAGCTTTGGATGCTGAACACAAATTGTTTAGAAATATTGGCATTTTGCAGTGAACAACAATGTCAGTGAAAAAGTCCTCCTGGAATATTTGCCATGAATTCCCCCGAGCCTGTGCATTAATCCAGGTACCATGTTCATTTTTATCAGGTTTATTCCTCCCTAGAGGCTGAGCCAAAGAGCTTCCAATTTACCCAGGTCATTAGTGATTTATATGATAATTGGATCTAAGTTGATTTTAACTATTTGCTTTAAATCTCCTGGGATTTGTGTTCTTGGACATTTTAATGCCACTGGAAATTTCACTGATTAAGCAAAGACAAGTATATGTACTTAATTAGTCCTGAAACCAATTAGTCCTTTGTCAGTCAAATAAATCTTGTATCTGGACTTCCAATGAGTTCTAAGAATTTTGGGGTTTGACCTTTGTGGGCCTGAGAGTGGAGTTCAGTGCATTCCCCCCGGATGCTCATCTTTGTCCTCCTTTGTGTTTCCTGCTGTGGAATGTCTGAAATGCAGTTGTGGGTGATCACCAAAAGGGAAAAATGGACATGGGAATGACGGTGGAGCTGATCTCTCGAGGATGGAAGGCAAGATGAACATTGAAGTGCTCTGTTGGGTCTTCCTGCCCTCATGGCAATGCCCAAGAGGGTCTTTGTAGTGCCAGGACAGACTGACAGGATCCATGGGTTGCCTGGGGTTGTCTGACTGGAGCTTGGGTGTAGGAGATGTGATCTTCTTGCCATGCATGGTGCAAGTTAATTCCTTCTCCCAGTTTTTTTCATTAGGATTTGGATGGACATCCCAGAATCACAGAATGGGGAAGGTTGGGAGGCACCACTGGAGGTCACCCAGTCCAACCCCTCCCTGCTCCAGCAGCTACTCAGGATTGTGCCCAGGCAACTTTTCAAAATCTCCACGAAAGGAGACTCCACAACTTTCTCTGGGGAGCATGTTCCCAGATCCCTTCCGTCCTTGCAGGACCTCCTGAGGATGGTGATGCCCCACCTACGTTTCTGCTCTTTGACTGTGGGACCCACAAGGACTCTGGCATGGTGAGCATCACACCCCCGCTAATGAAACTCATTGTTTTCCTCAATTTGGTGGGATCTGGTTTTGCCCACAAGTTTTTGGGTGTAGGACTCAAACTCTCCTACAATGTGACCTGTGGACTCTGAGGCTGAGTCTGACACTTGAGAAATGCCAAAATTTGGGCTCTTTTCCAGTTCTCAGGTGTGCAGGAGCAATAGGTGGAGGGGCATCAGTAAGACCAGCATCCCCAGAGATGAGGAG
This sequence comes from Corvus brachyrhynchos, assembly GCF_000691975.1. Lineage (NCBI taxonomy): Eukaryota > Metazoa > Chordata > Aves > Passeriformes > Corvidae > Corvus > Corvus brachyrhynchos. Next base: position 1,309,606 of record NW_008236807.1, read on the forward strand.
GAAGGGGCAGATGTGGGGTCTGGATTTATCCTGCCCAGGGGAGGAAGCTGTGCTGGGGGGGCTGGGATGTGGTGGTGGAAAAGGTCTGGAAGATGAAGAAGGTGTGGCTGTAAATTTGAATAATTCCCCTTGTTTCCTCACAGTCCTTGTCCATCTGAGATTCTGGAATGTCCAGAACTGGGGTTTAGGCTCAAGTTCAACACTTGTCCAGCCAAATTTATCCTCCACCCTTTGATCCTCCTGCTATGAGCCCTTCCAGTGGATTTCCACTGCAGCAGGGAACGACCCCTGGGAATAGATAGAGGAGGTCATTCTGCCAAGGGTCAGGGAGGAAGTCTGAGATGGAGCCAAGAATAGAGCCCTGCTCCGTTCAGCTCCCTTCTCCTGTCCTTCTTCCCAGCAAGACAAACAGCTGGACACATCCAGTCTGCTGGGGTCAGGAGCCGAGCCACAGGTCAGAGCTTGGGAACAAAGACGCTTCTGTCTGCAAGGCTCTGATCTGGGCTGAGGCTGAGAGTCACGGCTGGCTCAGATACAGATGGGTCTGGGGGTGGGAGGCCAAGGCTGAGCAATGATTATCTGGGAAAAGAAACTGGGGGAGAGAGGAGTGTGAAGGGATGAGTGGGTGGAGACTGGGCAAGGTGCAGCTCTGTCCATGGGGCAGCTCATCCCAGCGCAGTGATCACCAGCAGGAGCCGTGGGTGGCTCAGGTCCCCCAGCTGGAGAGGAGCTGTCTACAGAGAGCTGGAGTTTAATTCACTCCCAAGCCTGGATGGATTGTCTGCTCCCCACTCCAGTTGGAAGCCCTTTTCTAGGATGTCTGAGAGCTGTCATTTATTTTCCACAGAATACTTCCTGCTGCAGCCGGGAGCTGATGCTCTTAAAATGAGACTCTTCCTGCACAAAGCAACCCTTTAATGACTCTCAAATGCAGCTCAGACAACAACCACACCACTTACACCCTCTCCAAAGATCCGGGCTCTGCTAAGTGGATTAACTGCTTAGGGAACTCTCCCAGCGTAGTGGCCAAGCTCCGACCTTATAATGGCCCAATTAAAAGGTCATTGTTGCTTAGGGTCGCAGCTTCCTCGCAGGAAGAGCTTCCACACTCCCCTCTGCCACAAAAGGCCAATATTGACATTTTAATGTGTTAACGATGGAGCAATAAATTCATCCTTTGGATTCCTCTCTGCGTTTTGGAAGGCACCAAAGAGTTAATATCAGAGATGCTTGCAAAGCTGGGAAGCACAGGAAAACCTTGTTGTCAGGGTTTTGTTGGGAAATTCTTCCCATGGGGACAGATTCCTTGTCACCTGCTCTGACAGTGAGGAGAGCCAGGCTGGGTTCACCCCAGGCAGCTCCTGCACCCACCAAACTGGAGCCACCCTGGATTTACCAGCCAGAAATGGCATTTCTTGTTGTGTTGGCAGCACAAAGCCACCATCAGTCCTTGCCCACGGGAATTATTCCACCCTGGTCCTGACCCAGCTCTCCACGGGAAGGTTCGCAAGTCCTTCCATGTGTGGTGCCCCTCAATCCATGGCTGGATCTTGATGACCCCTGGCAGGAGAGCCCAAGTCATCCTGCTGTGACCACACCAAGGCACCCAGACTGAGATTCCAGGAGCACCTGTTTCCCTCCAGGCTGTTTAAGGAAACCCTGCTGAGGATGGGACACGGAACTTTCCCGTCTTTGGAGGATTCTCCATCACCTTTTTTTTGTTAACAGTACTTTGGCAAGCAGGGGCATAGGTGGGGGTGGGGGGGTTAATTCCTAGCAGAAGCACTGCAATCCCTCTGCTGTCACCTGCCTGTCTGGTCCCTAACCTTGAATGATGCTCCCTGGCATCCCCAGGGACTTCCTCTGATTGATTGATCTCTATCTAAGCTGGCAGATGAAGGAGGGTATTTACTGCACAGCAGAGAACCCTTCAGAAAGATGCTTTATTGTGGCTGCCCAGAGAACAGGAAATGCAATAAAGCACCGAGAGACAAAAGAAGAGAGGTAAATACACCCTGCTACGTGTTGGGAGAGAGGGAAATGCCCCCTCCTACCTGTTGGGAAAGGGGAAAATGCCCCCTCCTACCTGTTGGAAAAGGGGAAAATGCCCCCGTCCTGCCTTTCAGGCCAGACCAAAAGCTGGAACAGCCCATCCTGCCCACTCACACAGGTCACTCCTTGGCCATCACCTGCAGAAAGGGACGGCTGCTGTTCTCCAGCTGATGTATTGACCCAATAAAAGGTATTATTACATTGCCTATCAGCACTGACTGCAGCAGAGTGCTTTGGAGAGAGTGATGGCTCCCTTTGGAGATGCTCAGAGCAGGAATAAGAGGGTGTCAGCACGGAGGATTCCTCTGTCTGGAGGGAGCAGGGCTCTCCAAAGACATTCAACAGGAACAGCTGCTTTTCTCTGGAGTGCCTTTTGGAGAAAGGGGAACGAAGCTTTCTGTGTTTTACACTGAGGTGCAGAGCAAGTTTAGATCCCAAGGATTCACCACTCCTGTTGGTGAGCATGAGCTCTGAGGCTGTTTTTATCAGCAAATTGACTCCTGCAGATGGTGTGGGGTCAGAAATGTGCTCTCTGCCAGCCACAGGTGTGTATTTGTGCACCTGCACACATGGGCACAGCCATCCTCCTGCCCACCTTTCCCTGCACAGCATATTCTTCCTCCACAGCAACGAGGAAATAGGGGGTTTAAGAGTTTCTGGGGCTTCTCCTGGGTTTTGCTGTTTGTTTGATCCAGGGGTTCTGTGTGTGACATGCAGGAGCAGCCCAGACCCCAGAGCAGCTCGTCTCCCTCCCTCAGGTACTCGGAGCACCAGGCTGCACCCTCAGCAACTTCACCTTTCCTTTTCCCCTGGTCCTGCAGGTCTTGGTGTGACAGCCTGGCACCGTTTATGGGCTGGGGAGGGATTTCACCTCCTAGAAGGATATAAAGTTGTGGTTAAGGCCTGTTCTGAGGTGCTGGAGGAGATGGCAATCTCGTGGGTGAGATGTGTCATTCAAATTGTCCCGTCTGCAGGGCTCAGGGCTCTGGGGCTTTCCCACTGCTGCTCAGCGGGGTCACCTCTGTGCCATCATTACAGGGACCCAAATGTGCCACGTGGCTCATTGTCACTGCCTCATTCCTGGCGTTCTTTACCTGGAATTTGGCCTAATGAGGACCCCAGTTGTAAGAGCACAGACGTGTTTCTGCTCTTGACAGGATAATCCTTCCTTCCTCTCCTGCCACAGGGCCCACGGACAGCTTCAGGGCAAAGCCCTGGGCATTATCTGGATGTGGCTTTGTTCCCTGCTCTGGAGGTGCAGGGATTACACGGAGGGGCCGGGGCTGATCAGTCAGCACCGATTATCTCATTCACAAAAACGCTCCTTTTGAAACTTCAAATGGTGCTCCCGAGCTTTGTGATGCAAGGAGGAGTCACAGGGAGACAGAGAGGGATGCTCCGCAATTCAATCCAGAGCTTTCGTGGCCAAATGCCCTGGAAATGCCACGGTAATTATGAAACTTGGTGCACATTCCCAGCTGCAAGCCTGGCAAACACCCCTGTGCCTCCCCTTTTCGTTAGGTTTGATTTTTATAAAGGTTTATATTATATATATATGACACACACGCAGACACGTGAACGCTGAAAGCAGTTTTAAATTACAAATGGATTTTCCCTGTCCATAAATCACTGGGGAAATTCGCTGTAACAGCCCCAAACAACCTTGCCCTCCTCACCCTGGCCGGAGGGAGAAGGCACCCAGGGTGTGCAGCTCCCACTGCTCATCCAGGGCTCCCTGTCAGTCACCCTGCTCCGAAAACATTTGCAGCAGAGGTCAGAGCTGGTGCAGCAGCAGCCCCAGGTAATTCCAGTGGAGTGCTGGCCGTAACCTAGAGGTGAGATAAGGATGAAAGGGAGAGGAGCTGTCAGGGAGGGAGCGTTAATGGAAGAGTTTCCGCTGTGCGAGCTCTGGATGAAGGCTCCTGGTGGTCTTGAGTTCCCTCTAACAAGTCCTCGTGCTGCTGGATATAAAATAAAGTGCCAAGGGCAGGTTACAAACACAGAGGCTGTGCTTGGAGCTGTGCCCTCCCAACACTGGGTCATGCTGAGGGCTCTGTTCTCCTCCTTCCTCCCTTATTTTCCACTCTCTTCCATTCTCACCTCACGCTGCCTCTCCAGCTCTGTCTCTCCTTTTCCCATGAGAGCTGGGAAGAGGCAGAGCAGCACCCATTCCCTCAGTGCTGGTCCCAGGGCTGGGGCATAAGACAAGACAGAGAGGAGCCACTCCCTGCCAACCATTCCCTGGCAACTCCTCATGCAGAATTCCTCTGGTGGAACCAACTTCTTGCTTCTCACATCTCCTGCAGGAGCCCAGATCTTCTTCACCATTCCATCCATCCTGCTTTTCCCTCTTAGGATGCAGCTCACCATGAACTGTTAAGAGGCGTTTTTGGGTTTTCTGTGCTGGGACTCTGCCTCTCCACTCCATTGGAAGGATGTATAGAAGAAGTATAGAAGATGTATGTAGAAGTACAGAAGGATGGAAAGTAGCTGGAACATCAAGATAATCATCATGCTCCTTTCTGACCATGTGAGAGTAATTTAGGTATTTTTAGGACGTGGCCATGTGATGTATTTCAGCTCATTTTCTGTGACTCTTGGACGCACAGGTTCGTGCATGTTTGCCAGGTGGGCTGAGGACTGTGGAACAGCACTTCCATCACAGTTTTGACAATGACCATCAGAAGGCTCCTTTCATTTGACCTGTTGGTGACTTTCCACAAGAGCAAAAAGATCTGAGATCTGTTTCCATGCCCACAGATTAATGAGAATTCCTGAGGGCAGCTGGCCTCCTCTGGATAGCTCTGGATTCTCAACTAGATTTGAAGCATTCATACCCAAACTCCAAGATCCCTGGAAAGGGTTTGGGCTTGAAGGTTTTGCTTTTCTCCTCTTTGCTTCTGTGCTTGATCTCTGTGGTTTTGTTCTTTGCTCTCTGGTTTGACCCAAGCCAACAGCAAGTGGTGAGAGTGGTTGGATGCCAAGAAAAAAAGCTGCTGTCGTGTCACTCTGAGCCAGAATAGTTTGCAAATACTGGGGGAATGTGGGCAGGGAGTCCCTCTCCTCCCTGCAAAATCCACCCAAATTCCCCTGCAGACAGAAAGGACAAAGTTGATAGGAAAGGCAGAGCTGTGAAATAGCAGAACTGTGAGGACAGGCTGAAATGAATTCAGCAGTTCTAGAAAAGCTACCAGGACATCTCAGGAGCTGCTGCCAATGACTCTGTGGTTGTTCTGCAGGAAGAAGAAGATCCTGGTCAGATCCAGGCTGAAAGGCACCAAAGCAGGGATTTTTCTCAGTGAGGAAGCGTGGTGCAAATGTCAGAGGAGAGCTGGGAGGATGCACCTGGGTGGAAACGAGTCACAGGACAGCTGTGCTTGGGAGGGAGGGTTTGTCTGATAAACATCCCAGCAAAGCAGAGGGTGTTGGGTACCAGGAACTCGGGTCTGCCTCTGTCCCGCTCATGTAGCCAGAAATGAGAACCATTCTCCTGTGCAGATGTTGTCCTGATAAATAGACAACTGGGTTTGGAGGAACAGGAAGGAGTTGGGAAATTGCAGGTCAACTTTGGGTTTAAGCTCAACTTTCTTACGTCTTTAAGCAAGGGATAGAGAGACATGGACTAGAATTAATACAGGAACCCCTTAGATATTATTTTGATGGCTACATGGAGTAAAAACTGGTAGAAACCCAAATGAAACACGGAACCTTCATGTAGAACTGGACGAGCCTGCCACCAATTCCAACGTGTCTTGCCAGCACTGGGTTTTACTGGAGGGCCCCCTCCAACATCTCCTGGCACGGAGTACAACGAGCAGTGCTGGCCACAGCTGAAAGGGGCTGTGGTGAGGGCTCGGTGCTGTGGAAACTCCCCAAGTTTTGCTTTCCAAGCCATCCAGGGATGGTTCTGTTGGCAGTTCCCTGCTCTCAGACCACACTGAGCTGGTGCATCGTCACTGTGCTGCATCTTTCTGACAGCAAGTGGATTTTAAATATCCCACTACTTTCAAAAGGTACCTTTAGGGCTTCATCTTGGCTCACTTTTCTTGCCAGGATTTTTTCTTTTCATAGAGGAAACACCCCCATGTCCTCTAAAGTATCACTCGGAGCTGACATTTGCTCTGAAACTTCTGCCACACTGTAGCCCTGAGGAAGCCATTTCAATAATGACATATCAGTGTCCCTAAGTTCTGTAAAGTGTTTTAAAAACCAGCCCTAAGGGTTTGATTTACCTGATGGGACCTCATGCATGCCCCAGCAGGCTGGAGGGTCTCGTCTTTCCCTCCTAGTTCCCCAACAATTACAACTGTCCTGTACTTTTTGTCCATCATGCCCAGCATAATTAAAAAGCAATTTTTGGCTTTTTTGGGTTTTTTTTGCAGTGTCTTGATGATTTATAGACAATGAGATTTTATCAGCAGAGCACCACATTAAGAAAATGCTTGTTAATTATCTTCTGCTTAATATGATAATTTAGCAAAAAAACAACACCTATTAAGAGCTTCTCATTAGGTGAAAAGCTTCCCATTTTTTAACACACTAAGTGTCCCAGTTAATGAGGTTCACCTTCGATTTGTAGCTCGCTCGGAGATTAAAAGCTCCCTCCATTCATAACTCCTCACACGGCTCCGTTTGTAAAGGCTCCAGTTCCTGTCTGTGGCTCTGTCTCTTCAAAGGCGAGGTGACCAACCCCCCTCTCCTCCCATGAAAGCCTTTCCAGCCTCTCCCACACTCTCCTGCTGCTTCTCTTTTTGTGGAGCTGGTGGTGCTGAGGTGGAGGTTTGACAGGACCAAAGCGAGCCTGCGGTGGCGGGGACAATTCAAGGCCTGTTCCGTGACACCGAGCCCCACTTCTGATCTCTGTGACATCACTGAGTCCACTGAAACTGGTGGAGTTTGTCACCTTTCAGGAAAATCACACTTTGGCTGCATGCAGTGGAATTCCCTCCTTTCATTCTCTTTTTGAGGAGGAACTCTTTTGGGGAGTAAATCTGGTATTTGCGTAGGGGAGTTCTACCTTAGGGTGAGGATTATTTGGAAGGAGGGGTCTTGCCTTCTGGAAAGGTGGCTCCTTGATGAGATCCCTCCTTGAGAGTGTTGTGTGTACAAATGCAAACCACATTCAGGTGTAGCTTCGTCCTTTTCTCCCCTTTCTCCTGGATGAGGCCATGTGGCCGTGCTGATGATTTTTCCTGCAAGACCCCATAGTTTTTATGGAAACCTGACCTTTACAGGTGGGGTAGGAGGCTGCTGCTACTCTTCAGGAGAGTTTTTGAAATCCCAAGGTACATCTTACCCACTTTGTCCAGCTGGAGAATGCTCTAAAATCCCAGTAAATGCTTCTAAATTCCACCTCAGTTTCTTTCCTTCTCGTTGCAGGGCTGGGAGTTGAACTTGAGGGCCTTTGTGGGTCCCTTCTAATTCATCTTATTTTGTGATTTTGGAGTAGATAGCAGATTCCATCTGTGTACCAAAAGCAGGCACCCTCCAGCATTTCCATTACAAATGTTTAGGGAAAATATTTGCGACCAAACTCCCCCAAGTTAAGATTTCCTGTTGCCATGTTTCTTCCCCCTCACCATTTCTCCCAAACTTTGCCACCCACCATGAATATTCAGCCCAGCTTTGTAAAAACCGAGGGATGAAAAGAAATTCCTCCATCCTCCCCTTTTACACCCTTCCTTTTCATCCCTCAGCCATTCAAGCCTGGCCTCTATCCGAGCAGATCAGCCAGTTTAATTTCATCGTGGCCCGTGGATTAACGATGGTATCGAGCCTGTAAAATGGCTGTGATAATCAGATTGAGAGGGCCCACGTTTATCTCCCCTGGCGAGCAGCAGCTTAGATAAGCTCCACGCTGAAGAGAAGGGCTCTTGCTGGTGTGTTTTTTTTTTCTTTTTCACTCTTGCAAACTCATCCTGAAATGTGAGATGCGAGTTGGGTCCTCTCTGTCTTACAGCACGTCACGAGTAATAAAGGCTCGGCAGCCCAAATGAAGAACTTCTTGACAGCTCTGTAAAATATCCTGTCTTCAAATTATGCCTTTGGGGACCCGTCTCCCACCTCGCTGCTGTCAAGAGCCTGGTGAGCGTGGAGCTGCCTGGAAATGAGTCAACAATTTGAGCGGGCAACTGGAAGGAGTAAAACCCAGCGCTGTATTTGATTAACGCCGAGGCGATGAGAAGGAATAGGGAAAAAAGCTTCCTTTTGTCACTGCAGTTAACAAATCTGTCTCTGAACACAGACAGCAGCTGCAGGAAGAGGGCACTTTATGCATTGCCCTTTTTTAGGACAGATCACTTGAAACACTTTAGTCACGCTGCTTTAATCATCTTCTGCAAAGCCCCAGTAATCAGAGTCTTCTCACGCAAGCCTTGTAAGCGAGCCCCTCCAGGCTGCACAGTCATGTAAATAAATAATTACATCCCAAATTCTGCATTAAAAGGACATTAAGGTTACAAAGATGAGTGCTCAGAAGTTGGGAAAGGGCAGGATGCTGGTGGCCCGTGCCCACGTGGGGACAGGCATTAGGAGAAGAGCTCTAATTGCACGAGGGTAAAGGATGGGAGGATGTCACCTAAGCTGCCTCTCGTGAGATGCTCCCATGGCCTGGAACATCACCTTTGTCACACCTCTGGCTGGTGACACGCTCAGCACTCGTTTCTTTGACATGACATTATATTGAACGTACAAGGAGTGCAATTAAATGTGTTTTAGACGAGGGCTGTGAAGTTCTTTAGGGAGAGCAGGGAACGTGGTTCGTGGTTATCCCACTGCAAAGTAAGGTGCGTTTGGTGGCAGTTCCCAAAGCTGGGACATTTTTGGATTAGGACAATGGATGGACACATCCATGTCTTGCAGGTGGGATGTGGACAAGGCAATTTATTGCTTTGGTGAATCAGGAAAGGTTTATAGCCAGGAATCTCCTAAGCAGAGGTAGAAGAGCCCCTGGACACAAGTGTCTGCCCATGGCTGAGGAGCCTTTCCAAGGGAAATCCCTGGATGTGCTGGTTTTGGCTGGTGTAAAGTAAATTTTTTTCATAATAGCTGGAATTGGGCTGCTTTGGGTTTGACAACACTGGGATGCTTGGGTATTGCACAGCAGCTCTTGCACAGAGTCGAGGCTTTTTGAGCTTCTCACCCTGGGGAGGCTGGGGGTGCACAAGAGCCAGGACAGCTGACCCTAGTGACCAAAAGGACATTCCAGACCATGTGGTCAGTATTTAGAGCTGGGAGGAGAAGAAAGATGTGGGGATGGTTGGAGTGATGGCATTTGTGTTCCCAAGTCACCATTACAGGTGGTGGAGCCCTGCTGTCCCGGGAATGGCTGTGGTGAGAAGAGGGGAGTCAATTCCTTGTTTTGCTTTGCTCATGGCTTTTGCTTTCCCTATCAAAATATGTTTATCCCAACCCATGAGTTTTCTCACTTTTACCCCTCCCTTTGTCTCCCCATCGCACTGGGATGGGTGAATGGATGTGTGGGGCTTTTTCCAGCTGGGATTAAACCACGACACTGGATTGGTTCTCTGCTAAACCCACAGCTCAAGGAGATGACCTTGAACAACCTCATCTAAATTCAGAGCTGGTCTAACTTTGGAGTTGGCCTTGCTTTGAGCGGGGAGCTGGGCCAGAGATGTCCCTTCCAGCCCAAGTTACCCTGTGAGTCTCCAATTTATTCTTTGTTTCCTGTTGATTGTGTGGCATTTTCACTTAAAACCTTAGGGTTTAGTAAATCTCCAGTTTCCTTGACTTATTAAGGGAAGGAAAAATCTCATAAAGATCCCTTTTTTTTTTTTTTTTAAACAGGATCTGTCTCCTCTGCTGCAGAGGAGCTGTGAAGGTTGTGGTCTGCAGCAGTGGCTTGATTCAGATCAGGAACTAATTCTTGGCCTAAGCTCATTCCAGAAACACAACCCGACCACGACTCTACTTCTTTTTGCCCTCTCATCCTTTGCATAATGTCTCGGATTCATTAATGTATTTTAAACATTTAAATCCTGATGATTCCTTTTAAAAATTAAATCTTGATTTTTCATTTCTCCTCCTTCAAAAGAGAATTTTTGGGTTGTGACCAGCCCTATTTCAGCCTTGGCTCTCCCACAAAAGTCCCTTCATCTCACACACACAGAAGGTAATTTAAACTAAAATCTTCTTTGTTGACCATTCATTGAAACCAAGCAATCCACTTTGTAAAAATGTTGAATAGTTAAAATTGCAGCTAAAAATTAATGATACCTTAGAGATCTGAAAAAGAAAGCTCTAAAAAAGGCTCAGCTTTGGAAAGAAATGAGACTTTGCAGCTCAAATCAAGCAGCCCTAATGGATGTATGTTTTTTATCTGTGTATCAGCTCCTGGAATTTACTGTGAGGATCACATCCCGACTTCATCTCAGGAAAGTGCTCTGAAAGGAAATTCGTATTCCCATGGAAATAAAGGATGGGGTCACCCCCTGAATGACAGGGAGAAACCTGTGCCTGCCTCCGTAAGGAAATCGTGTCCTGGGAGCCAAACTCTGCAGACAAAACCCATTCAGCCGTGTAACCAAGATTATAATGTAATAATATGTATGAAAGGGCTTGAATTCGAGTATCCACACTGGCAATTTGGGCATTTCCTAGCTTTGATTTTAAAACACTGATGTTCATTTTGCTCAGGGTTATCTCTAACTTTTTTCTTCTTCTTAGCTTTTCTCCTATTTTTTTACAGAAAAAGGCTGAATTTTCATGAATTCCCCCCTTCATGCCTGCTCTGTTGGTTGTCACCAGGATTCATCTCTGAGACTCATCCTGCAGAGCTCGTGCTAAGTGTGATGGGGTGCTCTGTGCTGAGCAGCAGGTGAGAGTAGGAGAGTCTCGTTTCTGTCTCCTGATAGTGGAAAAACTGTGGGATGGGAGCACCAGGCTACATCAGTGCTGACAAACACAGGGCGGGATCTGGGCCGGGAGCAGGATTCTTGGAGAGGTTTTGGTCCAAGCCCAACAGTGCATCCTGAAATGATGCCTTGTCATGGTTTGGACAGTCAATATTCTGTCCCATCAGTCCAGAGACTCTCAGCCAATATCTGCTTGTGTCAAGTTCTTCTCTCTCATTCCTTCTCTGTTGTTTACTCTTTCTGGTGACAGGGCTGTAAGGAATGTCCTGTGATGGATGTCCAAGAACTTTGGGCTTGTCTAGTTTGGAGAAAAGGAGGCTGAGGGGCTCTTCGTTTTCCTGAGGATGGAAAGCAGAGAGGGAGGTGCTGATCTCCCTGGTATCCACTGATAGGACATGTGGGAATGGTTCAAAACTGTGCCCGGGGAGGTTTAAACTGGATATTAGGAAGCATTTCTTCACTGAAACACTGCAAAAGGCTTCCTAGAGAGGTGGTAAATGCCACAGACCTGACAGTGTTGAAGAGGCATTTGGACAATAAAAACAGGCTTGAACTTTGGGACAGCCCTGAACTGGTCAGGAAGTTGGGCAGGATGGTGATTGTAGGGCCCTTCCAACTGAAATATTCTATTCTATTCTATTCTATTCTATTCTATTCTATTCTATTCTATTCTATTCTATTCCATTCCATTCCATTCCATTCCATCCTTTCTTCAGTCATTGTCTGGGAAGCCAAACGGGGCCCTGATGAATTAATGGAGAAAAATTTTCTTGCTCCAAATTCTTGTCCTAAATAAGAGGGGACCATCGCTGGGGTGGGCTAGCAAGGCAAATCTTCCAGGGTTTATCCAGCTGCTTTTCTGGATGGGGGAGGGGAAAGAGCATGGCCAGTGCACACAAATGACTCGGGGGATGTGGTCACCATGTACTAACAAGCTTTTCCTAAATAATTGGAAAGCCAAAGTTTTTGGAGGTTTTTTAACTTAGCAAATACACGACCCCCAGGGAGTGGAAAAAGCCATTCCCCAGGTATCAGAATGACTCCATTCCTCTTTTCTCGTGTCAAATCCCCATTCCAAAGCATGGAAGAGTTGGTCCGGCTCCCCTAGAAAGCTGAAACAATATTTTTTCATGGTTTTTCCGATGCATTTTTGCTCGGAATGAGTTGCACTCATTTTTTATTGAAACCCTCCTCCCCTCCTCCCTGTTTCCACCTCCTCTGGCAAATAACAACACGAAGAACCAACTCCCCAGCCTGCAGCAGGCACCCAGCTTGGGAAGCATCAGCTGGGCCAATTAAACTTTGGCAAAGTAATAAAGATCAGGAAACAGGGTGTGAGCAGCCCGAGTGGCCTGACAGCTTTAAGGAGCAGCTGAGGATGGGGCTTGGCATCAGAAAGGGAAGCAAATGAGTCTCCTTCTAACTACCTTCGTGGTCGTTAGCTGAGCCTGCTGTAGCCCTCACCTGCTTCTCCTGCTGACCTCCTGACCCCCCAGACTTTATTTTACATGCCTGCACAATGTTGATTCCGTGGGTGAAGTCTGGATTTTACTTCTTCGTGTTGCTCGTTCAGCATCATTTAAACTGCACTTAACTTGAGGCTGCTCTTACCCCTGCCAGTCACTTCACACTTGGTCCCATTAAATTTCATATTCTACTTCTGTGCCTCTTCCTGTTCTCTGTGAAGAAGAACAAATGGTTGTGTCCTCCTGAATTCCAACCACTGCCCTCATTCCATTATCTCCAGAAAATTCAGTGATCTCCCATGTCTGAATCAGTAATGAAAAAAGCCATTACAGGGTACCAGCCCCAAATGAAGGTCCTGGTGAGATTTGGTGCTTTTTTAGCACTGCAAAACACACAATTTCAAAGACCTTTGTATGAACCACGATTATAAAAAGTAAAAGTTATAGAATCCCAGGATAATTTGGGTTGGAAGGGACCTTAAAGACAGTCTTGTTTCAACCCTTCTGCCATGGCAGGGACACCTTCCACTAGACCAGGATGCTTCAAGCAGTCATGCCTGCATTGCTTTCTTTCCTTTCCTATTTGTCTTTATCTATATCTATATCTATATCTGTATCTATATCTATATCTATATCTATGTCTATTTCTATATCTATGTGAATAATGCTGCTCTAGACCTATATCTATGTGAATATAGCTGCTCTAGACCTCATTCCCTGCTTTCCAAAGGAATTATCTTCTCCTCACAGGATGTTGCAGCCATGGAGGGTGGTTTTAAACATGAATTTTTGTCTATTGGTGACATATAATTTTGGCCACAGCCATTCATGGTGTTGGGCTGGTATCAGGTGTTATGGTTTCTGTTTACGGGTCCCAAATGAGCTCAGAGGTTTTTCTTTAACCCCTGTAACTCCACACTGAGGGATCAGCTGTATCCCAAAGAGAGACCCTGCTGCTCCCAGCTTATTAGGGAAGAACTTGTCAGGCCATTGCCTTGCTTTAAATTGACCTGACTTTGCCAAGGCTTGGGCGAAGTGTGTGACATGTTGGTGCCACCCTGTCAGGTACCTGCGAGGTGTCTGCACATGGTGGCGGCACATATTCAGGGTGGAAAACACTATTTTCTGGAATGATCTTCAAACAAAAGTCATCTTCTCTTGTGCAGCTACCTCCAAAGGACCACAGTACTGGTAATTTGGCACAGTACAACCTGAATTACTTTGACAAACCAGAGTTATTCAGGGAAGAGCAGGGAGAGGATCAGGGAGCAGGTGTGTAATTCCACTAGGCAGTGACAGGTAGGAGCACATCCTAAACCAATAAATATCTCTGAAGAGTGTAAGTATCTCTCCAGAGAAGGAGAGAAAGTGATGTTGGGCAGTGAACTGGATCATGACTGGGGAGAGTAGCACTTCAGGCCAAGTATCAGAGATACCAATTCCTGATGGCTGGGGTGCAGGAGCAAGGAAAATGATAAACACTCCAGCACCTGGAATATTTAAATGTGTCACTAAGGGGACAGTCCCACCATGCTGCTGTGACAGGACACCACAGTGGCATTCCCAGCCCAGAACTAATTTCCAATCCGATTTTGGAAAGCCAGCTCACCTCCCTAAGTCTTGTGTTCCCTTCCCACATTGTCTTGACTATTTGAATTTTAAACTCTACAGGCCAGAGATGATCTCCTTAAACTGTGTTGTGCCTTGCATAAGGTGGCCTTGATTTTTTGGCACTGCTGAAATAAAACCTGTGTTTTCCACGATGCTCTGAGCAGCAGCCTTGCCACGGGGAGACAGACTGCCTGAGAGGAGGGTTGGTTTTATGAATACGACATAAAGTTTGCCCTTGGGATCCTCCTGTCTGTTGTTGCTAATGATCAGTGATTTTCCTGCTCATCTGGTATCGAAAGCAACAGGGAAAAGCTGCAAGCAGCCCAGCTGCATTATGGATGAGCTGGACATGCAGCTGGGATTGAGATGGGCTGCCCTGTGTCACCGAGATGTCCCCTCTCTGCTGGCCCTCCCTGGGAAGTGGCATCGGTCACCGCTCCCGTGGCAGCCGGCCCTTCTCACTAATTGGCTCCATGGATGTGGAGCCGGCTGGAATCTGGAATGTGCCGGCCCTGGGTCCTGCTCTGATGGCAGAGGGGTGGGGAAGCAGGGCTGGAAGAAAGGCTGCCCAGCATCAGAAGGAGCAAAAGGAGCCTCCAGGCTTGGTTTGAGTGCGGGGAAAGGCGTGTTTGTGGGGGGTTTGAAGCTCTGGTATTGATCAGCACCTAAAAGGAGCCGAGAAACAAAGACTTCCTCCTCTTTAAAGTTCGCTTGCAGAAAATAGTAGGACTTGTTCCTTGGGAGTCTGCTTCCCAGGAAAGGTTGATGTGCTGCGTGTTCCCGCTTTGCACAGGCCGCTGGAGGGTGGGAACAACACTTTGTAGCACGGAGGAGGAAGCACTTGAAAAGGAGAGAGATTTCTCTCTTCAGCCTCTTTCTCCACCTGAATTGAGAGGGAGGGCTGGGGGGGGGTCTGGGAGTGAGAGATTATTTCTCTTTAATCAACTCCGCTGAGCATCTGCCACAGAAATACTCCATGGTGGTGAGGGATTCCCCGTCAGAGACTCCCTATCGGTAAAGGCACGTGGCCAGCTTCCTTTTGGCTTCTTTGATGGCAAAACCCCCATTCTTCTGCCAGGCTGCTTTCAAATCCTGCATTCTGTGTAAAAGTAAGGCTGCAGATGCAAATCCTGCAGTGGAAAGAGGACACCTGGGTATTCTCTATGTTCGGGTATGGGTTATTGTGGGAACAGACTGCCCAGAGGAGCTGGGGTTGCTCCATCCCTGGAAATGTCCCAGGCCAGGTTGGACAGGGCTTGGAGCAACCTGGGATAGTGGAAAGTGTCCCTGCCTGTGGCGGGGGGCTGGAATGAGATGATCATTAAGGTCCTTCCAACCCAAACCATTCCATGATTCTATGATTGGAAGCCAAGCCAGCTCTCCAGTATTGGAGGCCCCAAATTGTGAGTGTTGCTGCTCAAAGCAGAGTTGGATGGAAGGTGGAAAAACAGTGAAGAGAGCATGAAACAAAATCGAGGAGCAGGGAAAGGGCAGAAGTTGGCATCAGGCACTACGTCAGGGAAAGGCTCTGTGAAAGCAGCAGACACAGCTGAATTCCTGGTCAGGGACAGACACCAGGGAGCAGAAGGCTGGATCAGTGAACAAGGAATATGGATGGGGCGGGTTCAGAGCAAGAATTCAAAGTACAGGACAGGGTTTCAAAGCTGCACATCACAGAGATGCTTCTTGCCAGCACCTGCCTGGTGTCTGGCTGCTGGACATAACCCTGGTGGGTCTGTTCTGGGTTCAGAGGGCAAACAGCAGCTCTGTGCCTGCAAAAGGACTTGTCCCGTGATTGCTGTGTGGGCTGTGATGAAGCCATATCGCTACACAGTGTGGATTCCACCTCCCAATGGGGTTTGAGAGTGTATTTTTCAGAGCTGATTTGTTACAGCGCTGTGGCCATTTCATTTGTAGGAGCTGTTGATAATTTTTCATAATTCATCGCGCCTCTGCTGAGCCTCTCTCCAAGAGTTCTGTGTGGTTTAAGAGAGGATTTTTCTCCATAACAACCCCTTGTCCCCTTCTGCCACCGATCCTGGGGTTTCCCCTCAATGGATTTAATAAAAATGCTCTCCAGGCTTTTCATCAGCTGAGAAAAATGAGCCCGCCTGCCTCGCTGCAGCTCTGCAAACTTTCCAGCTGATTTGGAGACGCTGCAGCCAATTCTGCTCTAACTCCTCGTGCTGTCGGAAGCGCAGCTTTGAATTCGCTGCATGCTGAGAGCAAACGGGGGCTGGAGAGGAGGTTCCCATGTAGATCCTGGTAATTGCAGCAAGGATGCACAAATAAAATGCAAGTGTGGCACTGTGACAAGCTGGCTGGAGCAGATGGAGTCCCCCCGGCTTGTGCTGGCCCGAGCTGAAACTGCTCCAATGCACACTGCGTGCCCTACACTGACGACTTCTGATGGATTTTTCCTCCAGCCCAAATAACAGGCCCATAATTCTGTGTCTGAGCTCCAGCTCGAGGGAATAGCACAGGGTGAGCTATGGATTTGCTGAGTTTTTTCCCCCTCTAAATGGGTTGTGTTCCAGAATTTACCCAGGTCTCCTGACAGCTGTGTTTTCTGATTTGGAAGGTTTTAGCAGGGGGTTTGATGGTGTGGCTCCACTACCTGAAGCTCAATTGATGGTTCTGCCCCAGGAATAATGCTGGAGAAGGCAGCTCTCTCATGGATCTTGTCCATTGTCTTGGGAAGGGGCTCCTTAGGTGGACAGAGGTGCTCAGCTGCACAGCCACAGCCTTTTGGGTGAGGTGGCTGCCGGGAGAGGGGAGGCTGCTGTGCCCACCTCACCCCCTCCAGACTCTTGCAGGATCTCAGTGTCTGCCAGTGCCCTGTAACCCAGCTAAACTGGTTTTGCCTGCAGCTCACACCAGCAGCACTAACAAGCCTGGTGGTCTTTGCACTGGGATCAGCACGAAGGGAAGGACTCAGGGTGGGTTTGGGGAACTTTCAGCCCTTGAGAGCAGCGTGGAAGGCTTGGGGTTGCCAGGGGAGGAACACAAAGCACCCATGCATCAGCAGGTTACACCGGGACAGGGAATGCTGGTGGAGCAAGGGCTGCCAGACTTGGTGGAGATCCAAAGCCATTTCCTCTTTGCAGGTCCCCAGTCCCCGCTGTGACATGGGGACACTCAGCCGTGACCATGGAATCTTCTCCGCTAAGGACAGCGGCTCACCCGGAGCTGAGCCGAGGTAACAATCTGTTCCCAGGGAGCCAAGATGTGCCTGCTGATCTCCCAGACTTGGAGCCTCTGGCAAGCTGCCTGTCCACATGGAGATGGGAGCAGAGTTAACTCCATCATTGCCACCAATGAGGTGCACAAGCAGCGCTTGGAAATGCCCGTGGTCCTCCTGTCACACTCTGGCTCTTCCTAAATGCCTGAGGTTTGCTCTGAAGGGTTGAGAAGGGTTTTAGGGATGTTAAATAGGGGCTGGCCTGGCTGCCCCTGGCTGCCTGTCCTTGGGGCTGAGTGGTCCCCACAACCACGTGGTTGTCTCCGGACACACCAAGGCAAAGAACATCAGGAACTTTGCACCTTCTGGGTTACAGGAGCAAAATTATTTTATACTTTGCTCCACCTCCCAAGGTGACTCCAACCCCAATCCTTCCTCATCCATAATTTCTTCTCTAAATTAGTTCTGCAATGCAAAGAAAATGTGTGATTATATCTGAATTTCAGGCTGTGTCTGTCTGATTCTTTTCCCCTGAGTTTATGGTCTCTTCTGCCTGTCCTGTGTTGCAGGTTTTCTCTCTATGCCTCCTTTTCCACTCTCTCCATGTTGTGCATCCCACCTGTGACTGCAGGATTTAGCCAAAGGGTTTTCCCTAAAGATAAGGGGGAAGAAATCATGGTTTTCTTGATACTAAACATGGGCTTTTTACAGTGCTTGGTTTGCTATCCTTAAACAGCACCAGCACATCCGTGTGGACACATCAGCAGTGCCAGATCCAAATGACTATTGAGCACTTCCAGGGATGCTGATTCCCTGTGTGACCTGTTCCAAGGCTTGGCCACCCTTTCAGTGAAGAAATCTTTCCTAATATCCAATCGAAACCCCTCCAGGCACAACCTGAGGCCATTACCTCTTGTCCTCTCATTATCATATCCCCATATCTGTGTTCTTCTGAAAACCAGAGTGGCTTCATCCAAGCAATCTGCTGGAAACATCCTTTGGAAACAAACTTTCCTCCAAACTGAGCCTGGGTGTTGTCCTCACACAAAGCACGTCTTTCATTCCCTCAAAACCTGACTCTGAACTTGAGGTTTCTGAAAATACTGGAGCAGCTCTGAAGAGAGGAGATGTATTTGTGTATATACAGACATAGATATTAAATATATTTCTGAATATTTTATATTTTTATTTTTAAAGGGCTTTAATTTTTTATATTTTTTTAATATATCCATTTGGTCTCTTCTGCTCTTTAGGGCTAAGAACCACTGTGAGAATGTCTGCTTTGTGGTTTCTGGCCATATGAAGCTTTTGGCAGGAGCTTGTAAGATTTTTTCTTTCCCTTTCGAGGCTATGGAGACAATGTCTTTTGTACATACTTTAGCTCTTCCCTGGTCAAGAGTGAATATAGAAATCCTAATGTAAAAGTTAGGCCAAAAGTGGATCTTCTTTGATGGCTCATCCCTGACAAATCAAAGGGAAGTGTGCCTGGCACTCCCATTCTGTGCAAATTTTTCCTCATTTTTCTGTCTGTATCTTAGAAATTGTTTTTCTAAGGAAGTGTTTTATTATGTAAAAGTCACTTGAGACTGATGGCAGCCCCTCCTGTGCTCTGGCTGAGCACTTTCCAGAGGGAAGCACTGCTTTCCATGTGTGTACCCACCCAGTTTTCAGCCATCCGACATTCCAGGATCAAACCTGCTCTTCTCTGGCATGAGCTTCTTACTCCTCTGAGTGACACATGTGTCCTTCATCACATCTGTACTTTTGAGAACTAAGACTAATGATGATCTTAGCCTTATAAATATCTGTCCACAGAGCAAAGCACTGAGATTTGCTGTAGGACACACAGGTTTATCCCTCCAGAGGCAGAGTGTGTAGGGAAATGTCTTGTTAAACCTGCAATGTGAATTTGGGCAGTAGAATATGCAGTGATTTCTTGGATAGGCATCTGTCCAGCCTGGGATTCACAGTTTTGCCATCCCCTCAAGGGATCACAGAATCATGGAATCATTTAGGTTGGGAAAATCCTCTAAGATCATCAAATTCAGCTATTCCCTGGAACTGCCGAGGTCACCACTAACCCACGTCCCCAGGTGCCACATCCACATGGCTTTAAATCCCTCCAGGGATGGTGATTCTACTACCTGGGCAGCTGTGCCGGGCTGGACAACCCTTTTAGGGAAGAAATTTTTCCCAGTATCCCACATAAACCCCCGTTGGTGCAACTTGAGGCCGTTCCCTCTCTCCTGTCCCTGTTCCCTGGCAGCAGAGCCCGACCCCCCCGGCTGCCCCCTCCTGTCAGGGACTTGTGCAGAGCCACAAGGTCCCCCCTGAGCCTCCTTTGCTCCAGCCTGAGCCCCTTTCCCAGCTCCCTCAGCCACTCCTGGGGCTCCAGCCCCTTCCCAGCTCCATTCCCTTCCCTGCACACGCTCCAGCCCCTCAATGTCTGTCATGAGCCCAGCACTGGACAGCTGTCCAGCTGAAGGATGACCATAGCCAATGGATGAGGAAACCCCTGACATCACCTGGATTCTGTTCCCAGACTGACAGGGATTTGAGTGTCACCAGGACCCAGCACCTCTGGCTTCACCTGAGCCAGGTGGGTATGGCCCAGCTCCCAGCAACTGGTGGCAACTGGTGGCTACTGGGGCATTGTGGTGCTGGGCTGGTGTGACCCACCAGTCATGGAGTCAGGAAGGGTTTGTGCCTGTCCCGTGGATCTCAGGTCTGTCTGCCTCCATCCCTGCCCTTGGAAGCTGAGCACTCCCTGTGAAAAGACAACACAAAGGAAACAGAGGGGGATGCTTCTTATAATGGAAGCTCTGCTCCCCTCCCCCTGGAAGAGCAACTATTTCCAGTAAGCGAGCAGGAAGACCAGCCCTGGCCACCAGAGAGTATTTAGAAGTAATTGAATCACTGGATTAGCTAATGCAGCATCCATTAGGAGTCCATGCCATCCCCAGAGGACTCAGCAGACATAAAGGAGCTCGAGGAAGCCGTGAGCATTTCATGTAGGTACATAAACCTCCTGCTTCCAGACCATAACTTTCTTCCCGGCTGACAACACCAAGGTGCTGTTGGCCCTCCTCCATCCCCCTCGGCACGAGGTCTGAGGTTGTCCAGATGGCCCTGGAAGGTAGAGAGAAGCCAGAGCAGTTGCTCACTGCTGCTACAGCTGATGTGGGGGTAGGGGGAATGGCAGCAGAGCTCCCAACTTGGCTCCTCTCGGGGTGGAGAGGAGCAGTTGGAGCGTGCGGAAGCGCTCGGGCAGATCCGGACTGGGGAAGGTTTTGCCGGGAGAAGCAGCCGGCTCCAGACTTGGCCCGGGGCACGGCGCGCCTGGCAGATGGCAGGGAGGAGTGGGTGTGCAGTGTGAGAAAAGATTTAAACACAGAAGGCCAACTCCTCACCCAGCCAGGGGAAATGTGCTTTCCCGAGGATCTGCTGGCAGCCGTTCCCATGCGGTGGCCGGAGCTGGTGCTAGCCCACAGTGTTATTTCAAGTGGTTCCTGGCACCGAAGCTGTGGTGGGGATTCGCTGTGTTTGGAGCTGGTTCTCCTCCTTAAGGAGCAGCAACACCCTCCAGATGCTGCAAACTTAAGTCTGCGCTTTGAATTCTGGAGGAGGAAAAAGGAGGAGCCCGCCTGGGTGATGGAGCAGGGATTTGAGTGCTGCAGGTGGGCCTGAAGCTTCACCTTCTTCCAGCTGGGTCCGCTGGGTTCAGAGTGCATAAAATTGCTTTAAACAGTATGGATTTCATGCCAAGCTTTCCAAAGAGAGAAGCACAAGTCCCACTACGTGAGAGGCTTAAATCTCAGCAAAACAGCACATGGGGCTGCTAATCCTAATTCACTTTCGCAAGCCGCTCCATCCTTTCTTCCACTCCCAAGTGTCCTTATTTAACAGGCAAAAGAGCTGGAAGTTTGCATGATAGAGTCTTTTCCAAACTGGGTGAGCTGTTTCCCTGTCTCTCTCTCCCATGGTGACCAGTTCACACGTTGTTGTGGGAAGGGGAGGCCCTGTGGCCACCTAAATATAGATGCACATAAGGAAACAAATGCTACCCCTGTAAATTTTGCCATCAGCAGCTGGAGTGGGACACACCATTGCTTAGCAGGAGATTAGTTTTGCAGGCTCCGTGTGTCTAAAGGGAGGATCATCTATTGTTTGCCATTTAAGATTTATGGCATCTCCGTTTAGACTGAATAATTTATCCCGAATGAGCCCTGAGACCCTTTGGCAGTTGCAGGGAGAAGAACACACCCCAGAAAAAAAAGTTTCACCCTAATAGGAAAAAAATCAGCAGGCATTGGAGCGAGGGGAGGGGGTGGGTGAAGGGCTGGTTGCTCTGTTGGAGACCTCGGTGGTTCTGCATCCTTTGTCATTACTTGATAATGATGAACTCCGTCGTTAGGAGCCATTCGTTCCCGCTTAGCCTGTGTGATCTGATGCTGGTTTGATAGGATCCAATTTAGCATTTCACTCTGGGCTCCATTCCATGGCCATTTGGGTTTGGAAGTAAAAGGCAGTTTGATGACGCCTTGATGGTGTTTTAAACTGCCGTAAAAAACGCTGGCGAGGCAGTTCAATAAGGGCGACATCATCCTGGGCCTGCTCTTCGAGGCAGCTGCTTTTCTTTGTCCTAAAACTTGGGCTTAAAGTGGGTGGGGGTGCTTTGTGCCCTGTTTTGGGTTCTTTGTGGGGTGAAGGAAGCAGAAGGAAAAGGGTGAGCCTGCACCAGCCCCTGGGGCTCACCCACATGAAGGAAACCTCAGAGAGAAAGTTGCAGGAGACTTTTCCACCACTGAAATGTGCACCTGGGCATGGCTTCCAGTTTCATCCCATAGCCCAGGAGAAAAGAATTCATCTGAATTCTCCTGGTTTTGGGGAAATAAAATTAACTATTCAAGAGCTACCTTGGTTGTATCCCATTTCTTGGTGACTCCTGAGGTCCAGCTGTTCCCACAGCCAAACCACTGGGGCTGGGAATACAGATTTGAACAGAGCAAGGCTTGCCCCAAACCTCATCATCAAGCTGGTCTGGGGGTTTTTTCTCCTTTTTTCCTCTTTTAGATATCTGACTTCAGCTCTGATTTTGAACTTCCTGGTTCTGGAATCAAATGCAGCAAAGCACTTCTGTGTCCATTTTCCATCCAAGTGGAAGTGAGGATACGAAATATTCCCCTGTAAACTCAGAGTCAAGCATTTAAGAGAAGCTTTTCTCTAGACAAGCCCTTGAGCCTCCTCTGGGTTACTCAGTTCAGTGTCCAGAGGTGATTGAGCTCTCTAAAAAATGGGTTCAGCCCAAGACACTCCCTCAAATTGAATAATTTTCCCTTCTTCCGAGGACACCAAATTTCACTAAGCTGTTTCCATCAGTCTCTTCCAGATTTTCTAGGCTGCTGTGAATCGAGAACAAGTCAGGATAAAACTCTTATTTTCCTTTACTTAGTTCCATCCAAACACGCGACCTTCAGAATTATTTTCCGTGGATTTAGTGGCTCCTTGATGTTTGGGGCTCAAAATACTCATGCAGTTGCTTTGGTGTTTTTCCTGTAACCATGTCCTACAAGTTCCTTTGGCTTGATCACGATTAGTAAGGGAACACCAGAGGCTTTCCCCTCCAGGTCACTGACTCAAAAGTCAATCCAAACAAGACCAGTCCAACTAAAGGATATTTCCACTGACAGGCACTGCTGTCCAGGTCAGAGGGCCACTTGTCCAAGGGAAATTGGATGACTTTTCAGCTTCTTGAGCAGAGACGTTCAGCAATGACAGGGCAAACCCAGAAATGGCATCACTGAAATCATCCAGCAGCATCTGGATGCCATCCCAAAGCGGGATACCAAGCTCCCTCCATAAGAACTGACTTTAATGGAAGTGTGAAAGACAGCTGGAAACCTCCTTTTTGTTTTTATTCCATGGAATTCCATTGCAGTTACAGCTGAATGAAGACATTTCTATCTCTACATTCTTACGAGTTTTCAGTTCAGTGAAAATACTAACTCGGGAAGACAAAGGCAGGGAAATAAGAAAAATTGATTCCAATGGATCACTCTCTGCTGCCTAAAGAGAATTCCTCCATTTTTTCTGGATATATCTCTTGATAAGCATCTTCCTCTAGGATCTTAGAGGAAAAATGTTGGTGGAGCCTTGTTAGGGATTTGGTGTCCCTGCTCATGGCAGTGGGGTTGGAACAACATGAACTTTATGGTCACTTCCAACCCAAACCATTCTGTGATTCCATGATTTATTCCAGGCAGGAAATCTCCCACTGTGGGAGAATGAGGCTAAAGGGAAATGAGAAATGCTCCCACCCAAACATTTCAGGTTTGAGCCACCAAGTTGTTTGGTTTGGTGTTGAAGATGCTGCTGGGAAAACAGTGTGGTTTTGGGAAAAAATTATTGCTTTGAGAAATAATTTGTGGTGGAAAAATTACATTTATTCCTAAATGCAGGGCTGAAAAAGGAATCCTCCCAGAGGGTGGTGGGGCACTGACCAGGCTCCCCAGGGAATGGGCACATTCCCAAGGCTCCCAGAGCTCCAGGAGCATTTGGACAACACTCTCAGGGTGGGATTGTTGGGGTGTCTGTGCAGGGCCAGGAGCTGGACTGGATGATCCTTGTGGGCCCTTCCAACTCAGGATATTCCATGATTCTGTGAACTGTGGAAGGCCATTTGATCAAGTACACTGCGCATGAACTCATGGCCAGGAACTGCCAGCCTCCAGCCATCCCCTGTCTTCAAAACACCACATTATATTTATTATTTTTGGTCCCAAACAGCATCTGCTTTACTCCCTTTATAAATATTTTGGGATGTAGAGCACCACGAACTACAGAGTTCCACCAGAGCTGAAAGCAGCAGGGTCATGAGCAATGCAAACACAAACCTGGCGAAAGGCACAGACTCCAGCTGGGGATAACATGGCCTTGTTGGGATGGACAGAAGGGTTGTGGTCTCTTGGAGGCCAAATTGAGCCAAACTTGGGCTATTTTGGCTCGAGCTGTAATTATTTGTTCTCTGTTTTCCCCACCATCATTTCTTTGCATCTCAACTTTGCAGCTGCAGGGTTCTCACATCATTTTAATCTTGGGGAAACTGAGGGCGCTTTGAAGGGCTGTGTAAAGTGATATTTGTGGCCTGGCTGTCACCAGTGAAGGGTGGTTTTAGGGACAGAAATCAAACCCTGCAGGGCTAATGGAGAGCTCTGAGGATGATCTGGAATTTTACCTAAGTGCTAGTTTAAATTTCCCTCCTCCAAAACTATCTCCCAGTTTCTTCAGGCTCTGAATCCCTGGGAACATCCGCACAGGTGTGAGCCAAAGCTTGGACTTTGCCAAGGCGATTTTGTCCGGCAAAACCCTCCTGGTCCAGCCCAGGCATGGAAATGGATGGGCAAAAATGGGGAAGAAAAGATTCTTTTTGTTTGCCCAGCAGGGGATTTCTGTTTAATCAGCAGTTGTTTGCAAAACCAAACACTGGCTGCCATGAGCCAGGGTCCAGGAACATCAATATCTGGGCTCTCTTCCAGGGCTGTGGCTGAGCTCCAAACAGTTCATGAGCAAGGAGGAGGTGGGAAAGTGGCTCCCAGCACTCTGCCATTGGCAGGACTGGTGTTTGCTGCAGTGCAGGGACAGGGACAGGGACAGTGACAATGTTCATCTTCTCCGGCCCCAGCTGCCCAGGGCAGGGGTGGAGTCCCCACCCCTGGAGGGGTTTAAAGCCGTGTGGATGTGACACTTGGGGACACTTGGGCAGTGGTGGCCTTGGCAGTGCTGGGAATGGTTGGACTCGATGATCTTAAAGGTTTTTCCAGGCTAAGATTCCATGATTCCGTGGTTGGGGTTGCTTTGTGAAGCACTTCAGTTGTTCCTGTTGTTGGAATTCCTATTTGGCCACCCAAACCAGAGGACAGATCTCCCATCCTGAGGAGAGGACCAAACTCTCAGAGAGTTTTGTCTGAGTCCTGTAAAAAGCCAGGAATAGTTTCTGATGGAAGCAGTATTCCTGATAAAAATGGGGGGTCCTGCAGGTTTTTTTTTGGAAATTGGATCTCCTCACTTGGGTGCTTGGTCAGGAGCCTGGGGGGCTTTTTACATAGGAGGTTCTTGGATTTGTTTGCTTGATTTCTGCTACTGTTTTGCTTGTTTTACTGTTAGTGTTTTTGGAAAACAAACAAACAAACAAAGAAGCAAAAAAAAAAAAAGGAAAAAGGAGAAAAGAAGCAAAAGAAAAAAAGAGAAAATTAAAAAAGAAAAAAGAAAAGAGAAAAGAGAAGAAAGGGGAAAAAAAGAAAAGAAAACACGAAAAAAAAATCCAAGAAAAAAAACATGAAAAAAAGGAAAAATAGGTGAGAAAAAAAGAAAAAAAAAAAAAGGAAAAATAGGTGAGAAAAAAAGAAAAAAAAAGAAAAAAGAAAAAAAAAGAAAAAAGGGGAGAAAAAGAGAAAAAAGAGAAAAAAGAAAAAAAAGACAAGAAGAGAAAAGAAAACAGGAAATAAGAAATAAGAAAAATAAAAAAGAAAAAAGAGAAAGAAGAAACAAGGAAAAAAAAGGAAAAATAAAAAAAAAGGAAAAGAAAAAAGAAAAAAGAAAAAATAAAGAAGAATAAAGAAGAATAAAGAAGGATAAAGAAGAAAAAAGAAAGGGGTTCTCTGAATGGGCCCATTTTTCATCAGAAATAATTTTTGAAGATAAAAAGCCCCTCGAGTTTCCTCAAAAACTGATAGAAATGCTGTTTCCAAGTGTCGATTTTTTAAACAAATCCTCGGCATGTGGCAGAGTGCCAGAAAAACCAAACTGTTCTGCAGCTGCCTCGGAGCTGGGTTCCCATCCCACACCTCAGCCCGTGTTCATGGGGCTCTGCCTTTACCTCTGGAAAACCCACAGCACCGAGGGTGTGCAGGGTCCTACTGGCATCATGTTGGCATTGAAGTTTTGTCTTTGCCAAACACGAGCTATAAAAAGCCCATCCCAGTCGAGTTGGCCAAACAACAGCACAAACACTGCAGCACTTGGGACCAGAGTGAGAGTTACCACCAGCAGCATGAGAATTCAGCATCTGCGAGGTGTTTGTTTAATTTTTCTCTTTTTTTATCCATTGAAAACGTGCTATGTCTTCAGCAGTTGATGCTTTAATTGCTTGTGGCTTTTCAGATTTTTTAAATCTTTTTGTTTTCTTTTTGCTGTCGCTTGTAATTTCTCTGAAAGCCTTGAAAAATGTCCAATTTCCATCAGTTTGCAAAGGATGAGGTTTGATGTCCAAATTCAGACTCGTGCCATGGTGGCTAAATCCCAGGAGATCTAAAAACAAGACAGTAAGAATTGTAGGTTGACAAATCCATTTTAAATCTTATGGCATCTTTTCCATGTTAATAAATAAACAACCCAAAATCATGAGTGACACTGATGAGAGAAGGTGGTTTAAGAATATCAAACTGCAAACAGGTGAGGAAGAAGGTGAGGAACCACCACAGATCATGATAAGAAGGGGCCAGGTGGGTAAAAAGCTGCCTTGGAAATTATTTTTAGGGCAAATGAAGGTGGGAGAAACAGTAGGGAAGTTGCAATCATTTATTCTCTGTTTTCCCCACCATCATTTCTTTGCATCCCAACTAACAGGAGAAATTTGATTTGAATCAACTGACAATTTTTTAAAATTAAAATAAAAAATCTGTTTTGTTTTGTTTTGTTTTCCCTCCAGATGAATATTAGAAGGTGGCATAACTGACATTCCAGCCCACTACAACTTCACCTTCTGTTCGGAGCTAAAATGGAACAAATTTAAGTCGTTTTCTTACTGTGGGCATGAAAGGGACTGTGGGCCTCTAATCACTGCCTGTGGGTTTGACTCAGCCATCCATAAACTGCAATATCCACTCGTTTATTCCTTTTCATTCAATTGCCTCCAAATTGCTTCAAACAGGCTCCAAGGCTGCTGGGGAACAAGGAATTCTGCCTGGTTCTTGTTAGAGGGGACAGGAGTGAGGAGGGAAATGGGGGTTCTGGGCCATATTCCTTCCTTCCCTCCCTCCCTCCCTCCTTCCTTTCTTCCTTCCTTTCCTCCCTCCCTCCTTTCCTCCCTCCCTTCCCTCCTTCCTTCCTTTCCTCCCTCCCTCCCTTCCTCCCTCCCTCCCTTCCTTCCTCCCTTCCT
This sequence comes from Corvus brachyrhynchos, assembly GCF_000691975.1. Taxonomy (NCBI): domain Eukaryota; kingdom Metazoa; phylum Chordata; class Aves; order Passeriformes; family Corvidae; genus Corvus; species Corvus brachyrhynchos. Next base: position 1,336,945 of record NW_008236807.1, read on the forward strand.
CCCTCCCTCCCTTCCTTCCTCCCTTCCTCCCTCCCTCCCTTCCTTCCTCCCTTCCTCCCTCCCTCCCTTCCTTCCTCCCTTCCTCCCTCCCTCCCTTCCTTCCTCCCTTCCTCCCTCCCTCCCTTCCTTCCTCCCTTCCTCCCTCCCTCCCTTCCTTCCTCCCTTCCTCCCTCCCTCCCTTCCTTCCTCCCTTCCTCCCTCCCTCCCTTCCTTCCTCCCTTCCTCCCTCCCTCCCTTCCTTCCTCCCTTCCTCCCTCCCTCCCTTCCTTCCTCCCTTCCTCCCTCCCTCCCTTCCTTCCTCCCTTCCTCCCTCCCTCCCTTCCTTCCTCCCTTCCTCCCTCCCTCCCTTCCTTCCTCCCTTCCTCCCTCCCTCCCTTCCTTCCTTCCTTCCTTCCTTCCTTTCCTTCCTTTCCTTCCTTCCTTCCTTTCCTTCCTCCCCCTTCCCCTCGCTCATTTCCACAGTTGTGTTCAAATCCTTTTGTGACAAAGCCTGGGAGATAACTTTCTGGGGAGATAACTTCTACATTTCAGGCATTTTGGAGATTAAAAAATCTATCAAAACTTAATTTTTCTGTCTCAGTGTGTTGGACAAGCCTTGGGGCATGTGTGTGGACATGGACACCACAAAGATGGTTCACGTGGTCTTTGCCCTGTTGCTGGCCAGAGAAACTCTGGATTTACCCAGTTGTTTTTTTTCCATCCTTGATGTGACAAGGAATGCATTACTGATACCTTTCCTAATCCCTCTCCACATCATGGAGATGATCTCTTCTCTAATCCATCTCTTCCACCACATGGTGGAAGAAGAAACATCTTGAGGTGTTTTCCGAGCTGCTCTGGACACAAAATCCTGGACTCCCCCACTGGACAGCTTTGCTGGTTCTCATTTCCCAGTCCTCACTTTGCTAAGAGCAGCAGAGCCAGGGTGTAAAACACCTTCTTCAGGCTTCTGTTCCATTCCCAGGCTGAGCACAGACCCTCTGGAGATGGGAATGGTGGCTGCATCCAGCAGCTTTGCAGAGCAACTCCCTCATTTCCTCCAGCACTCACAGGGCTCCAGTGAGCAAAGCAGCCAGAGCAGAAAATACTGCATTGCACCAAAGGCACCGAGACAGGGAGAGAGAGAGAGAGAAGGAGAAGGAGAGAGAGGGAGAGAAATCCCCCAGCCTGACAGGCAGTGCTGTGCCTGTCCCACTCCTGACAGGCTGTGCTGGGCCGTGGAGCCAGGCACAGTTTCCACACACACAGAGCTTGGGAAGGCTCAGCTGCAGCCCTGGGGGAGTTTGTGGTGGTGCATTTTGAGATGAGCTTCCCTGAAAGCTTCTGTCTCGGCTCAGGCACCTTTGGCATCTGCAGACAGGCAAGGAAACGTTTCCAGCTGCCTGGAAATGCGAGCTGCAGTGTTGGCTCAGCACGGGGAAGGGGTCAGTGCAGGCAGTGACAGCCCATTTAATGACAGCCCATTTTCCATGGGCTGTGTCCCTGCTAGGCTTTCCCATTTCGGTCCCCTCGGCTCTCTGGGCCTTGGGACCCCTCTGCTCCCTGTCCTTGGCACCCTGCAATGAGCTGGGCCAGCTGTGCCCTCTCCAGCCACCACTGCAGGAAGTCTCTGTGGACAGGGAGAGCAGGAGCTGACCCAAACAGGGGCACCGAAGGTGGAGGCAAACACCAGAAACTGAGGTTGCTCCACATCAGCCTGATCCAGCATCCTCACACTGGAGGATCATCCCTCACATCATCCCTGCTGGAACTGGGGTGAGCTCCTGCTGGCACAGTGGAATGCTGGAGGAGGAGGAGGGGAGGCTGGTGCCCATCCTAATGATCTTGGCCAAGAATCCAGACCCTAGAACTGACCCCAGGAAGCCTGCACAACCAGATGAGTAGTGCTTCCTAGAAAAAAAAAAGGAATACTCCTCTTTTTAAAATGTTCCTGCGTAATCAGTGGCCAAGCTGAGAGCTACAGCTTATCTGTCACTTCAAAATAAGCCATGGAGCCATTTGATCTCCCAGCCGCATCTCCTGGGACTGTGTTCCTCCCTCTGGAAAAACAGCAAAGGCACATTGGTGCCCATGGAAATTAAGCTCAGAGAATCCCAGGATCATTGAGGCTGGAAAAGCCCTCCAAGACCATCGAGTCCAAGCTGTGCCTGATCCCCACCTTGTCCCCAGCCCAGAGCCCTGAGTGCCACATCCAGGAATTCCTTGGACACCTCCAGGGACTCCAAACCTCCCTGGGCAGCCCCTTCCAGTGCCTGACCACCCTTTCCGTGGAGAAATTCCTCCTGATGTCCAAGGTCCTGGATGAAATCACTGTGAGGTCTGTCCAGGGCTGTGGGCCATTCCCTCTCTGCTAGAAGACCATCCTGGTCTTATCAAAATCAATCACCACTGTCCTGGGAGACAAGTTCTGTCCCATATTTGGGTGATTCAGCCTGTATACGGTCCAGTTTGGGGTTTATCTTCTTCTCCCTTTCACCCCATGGGTTGCAATGGAGGGGGGTCCCTGAGTGGCCCTTGGCTGGTGAGGGTCCATCACTGAGGTACCGAAAACCAATAAGGTTTGTCTCCAAAGTAGTTTGAATATCCATGTGCTCTGGCAATGGAGGCAAGAAGGAAGGTTGGAGATGGAAAAACACAAGCAAGCAGAAAAAGAAACCAAAGCCATGAATTTAAGCTGTGAGAGGCAATAGTACCTCCTGCGGAGACAGTAAACAGATGAGTTGTTTCCGAGGAATACCCAGTAACTGATCCTGGAATCAGTGAAAGCTCCGAGTAAACAGGGGGAGGGAGGCAGGAGCACAAAATGCATCACATTAACAGAGAAAAATTAAATGAATCTTCTTGTCTTCTTGATTATCATTGTTCATCTGAAAATCAAAATCACATAATATTGTGTGTCTGGGGAAAGACAAATCGCGGTGCCAGCAGGAAATGGGGTGGGAGGAGCACTCCAAACCCCCTTTTGTCCTTAATCTGCTTCAAACCCTCAGCTGAAACACAGTGGACAAACCTTGAAAAGAATCAGGCGCTAGAGATGATGGGATGTGGAAAAATCAGGTGCAGACTGGAGTACAGAAGACTGGGAATCAGTTTCTGAGGGAATTTGGAGTTAGGTGGCCTGTGGGAAACACTTCAGAGGGATTTGTCATTCGGAGGGTTAGGCTTGAGCTTCCTGGAGCTCCATCCTCTTTGAAGTGCAGGAAATTGGCCCTGGGAAGAAGAAGCACCCAAAAATCTCTGGCTGCTTTTGATAAGTGGAGGACTCTTGTCAAGAAAATGTCAAAACCAGAAGTTGGGGTATTGTCCTGCCCAGAAGAGTCATAAATTCCCATCTCTCTCCACTTGGTTGGAGACTTCACATTGCAGTCAGTAGAGGGCTTGGACACTTCCAGGGATCCAGGGGCAGCCACAGCTGCTCTGGGAATTCCATTCCAGCCCCTGCCCACCCTCCCAGCCAGCAATTCCCAATTCCCAATCTCCCATCCAGCCCTGCCCTCTGGCACTGGGAAGCCATTCCCTGGCTCCTGGCCCTCCAGGCCTTGGCCCCAGTCCCTCTGCAGCTCTCCTGGAGCTCCTTTGGGTACTAAAAGGTCACAAGAAGCTCTCCCTGGAGCCTCCTGCAGGCTGAACAATTCCAATCCTCACAGGAGCCGTGTTCCAAGGCTCAGGCTGGCCAATCTCTTTACCATCTGTATTTTAAGATGTGTAGCATTACCTGTGATTATTTGTCTTGAGGAAGCCCTGGGTGATCAATTTGGGTTCTGGTGGAATAGAAAGCATCCCTTGGCATCCATGGATTGACCAAACGAGGGGCTGTGCCAATGGGGACCCCAGACTTGCCTGGCTATCAGGGAGGAAGGTGTCGTGTGGGGAAACTCTCTGTTGTTTGTAGGCTTGTTCGAGGGCAGACAATGAGGATGGCTATGGAGATGCTCTCCTCCCTTCCTCTTGTTAATTGGGAGTGTCTGGCTGGTCATTTGGGGTTTGAAGCTCTCCGTTGGTGGGTCAGCGGTGCAGCCATGTCCTCACTCTTCCATGCATCCCCTGGAGATTTCTGCTTCCAGCACTGGAAGCTCCAGGTTCAAATCCCTCTATCAACCAGACAAGGGACAATTATATTTGGAAAGCAAGCACCAGGTACAGACCTTCCTCACATTTTCTGCTGCCTTCCCCTATGGCCCATTAATATCTGTGCTGTGTTATCCATCTTCCACAAACTTCCTGGGGCTGGGACCTTGCTGGGCTGTGTCAGTGCCTCTGGATAAATCAGCCAGAGGTGTCCAACCTCTCCAGCCCCAGGGCTGAGCACACTTTGTCACAAAGGCCACAGGGTCGCCAGCGATGCTGTAACTAAGCCAAGGCTCTGCCAGCTGAGCTCCAGCCCTTCTCTCCCTGAGGCCTGTGAGCCCTGCTGGGAGAGGTGACAGGCAAAGCTGCCCCTCTCCTTGTCATGTCACAGGGCTGAGGTTTGGCCCAGGGCTCCTCCCAGGATGTGTGGGGACAGTCCCTGCCCCAGTATGGGATGCTGAGGGTCAAGCCCAGGCTGTGACACCTGCGGTGCCCGTAACTCAGATCAATGTCATTAACAGGACGCCTTGCATGGTTCACTCTGCCCCCAGCTCCTTCCAAACCACCTCTCCTTGCTCAGTTTTCAGCGCAGCTGAGCTGAGGGAGAGGAGTTTGGAGTCAGATGTGAGAAGGAAAACCGCCAGCACCATCAGCACAGTTCACTGAGCGTGTCTGAGCACCCCTCAGCCTCTGAGCAGCACATCTGACACTCTCTGTCCCACACAGGGGCACCCTGCACTGGATATTCATGGGGCTGATCCCAGAGTTGTGTGGGGAGAGGTTTTTAGATGCCAAAAAATGTTTTTTTCTGTATTTTTTAAGCTGCTCTGGCCTTGGCCATTGAGCCTCCACAAGTGGCTGCTCTCACTGCTGTTTACAACCACTCCGTGGGAGCTCATCCTGCTTCCCTGCAGGAATTTGTTGCCTTGGTAGTGAGTAAAGGAAACTCAAACTGCTTTAAGGAGGGATGAATGTGAATGTGCGATGCAGTGCCCATAAACCAGCCTCTAACTGCCTCCCCCTCAAACACACTCATTGAACTCCCCTCTCAGCTCCTTTCCTTGCCCCTTCCCCCCTACTCCCAATTCCCCACCTTCCCCTAAATCCCACGCCCGCAGTTTTCCAGGCAGCCAGAGGACAGATGTGTTTATTTGCACGATGCCAGGCTGTGATTCCTGACCCTCTCCCTGGCTTTTTGAAGCACTGGCTGAGTTATTTGCCTGACACCCTGCGTGTCAAGCCCTGCTCCTGTAAAACAAGCAGGGGATGATGCTGGGAAAATAAATACAGCGCTGGCTGGCTGTACATAAAAATAGCTGAGATTGTGGGGGAATTTAAGCACCAAGCTGTGTGCTTGTTTTGCTAAGGACTTGCAATGAATTGTGCTTATTTCATCCCGAATCTGTGCAGCTTGGTGGGAAATCCTTGGGCTGCCGTCATCCGTCCGTCCTGGCCTTTGGAAAGGCGTTGCTACAATGCTTTACACCAGCCAAGGAAATATTCCCCTGGTAAAACAGATTTCTTTTCTCTTTTACAGGCTACCCATAGAATGATTCAGCCTGCAAAAGACCTTGGAGATCATTAAGTCCAGTCATTAACCCAGCACTGCCAAGCCCAACCACTAAACCACATCTCTGAGTGCCACATCTACACATTTTTTGGACACTTCCAGGGGTGCTGAATCCACCACTTCCCTGGGCTGCCTGTGCCAGGGCTTGAAAACCTTTCCAGGGAAGAAATTTTCCCTAATATCCAACCTGAACCTGGGACTGCAGGGGCTGGTCTGGGAGTAAAAAATAAGGGAGAGCAGCTGCCTCCACCTTAGGGGGGGATGGACAGATTTTGCTCCACCACAAACTTGGTATTTTGAGTAGGGATGATTCTGAAAATCTGGTAAATAAACTGGGTTGAAAATAACCCTTAAATCCTAGAGAGCAGCAACAGAACAATCACCAGCAGGTATTTTTTTTTGCCCAGATGTTTCAGGGATATGATTTCTGGTGTGGCAGCTCTCCTGGGCCACTTTTTGGATGTGGAAAAAAGGAGCTGGACAGTGAGGCCGAGGTTTCTTAAGCTGATTTTGCAGCAGGAAAAGAGATTTTGTGAAATCTTCCTGTGAGCAAGATGCACAAACCTGGAGATGTCACAGGGGAGGAGATCCATGGATTTAGGGTGCTGATTCTGAGCACAGGAAGACCATGATCTTAAAAACTTCCCTTGCAAGGAAACTCTTTGCACTAAGCATGACTTTGCCTTGTTCTTCAAAATAATTTCCAAGTTTTGTGCATTCCCACTATTTCTTCAAGACAGTAAAAAAGTGAGCCTGATCCCAAAGCAAGGTGCTCCTCCAGGGTGTCCATGGACAATAACAGAGTGAGGAGGAGGAGGCTGGTGCTGCCCAAGGGCTGCACTCCTGGGGCAGTCCCCTTTGGTTAGCCAGGCCCATCTGTGGAGCAGCCACCGTTTGGGATGGGGCCATTAGAGATCATAAATAACATGGGACACGTGGAGCTCCAGGGAAATAAGCCCTGGGTCCCAGCACCAGGCAAAGGGATAAATTTTCCTTTTATTTATACGATGCTCTGCCTGCCTGACCCCTGCTCCCTCACACACTGATGCATGTTCACAGTTCCAGGGCCAATTTGCTCCTCAAGCGAGGGGAAATATGCACCAAGCAGCAAGAACCAATGGCTTCATTTGTTTTCTTCAGAAACCACTGACCTCCAGCCATTTCAGACCTCTTAAAATACATGGAGAGGTGTGAATCCATCCCTTTGCTCCAGAACTGGAGGTGTAGGTGCTATAACCAGGTATCTTCTGTAAGAAAAAAAAGAGTAACCTTCCTGACTTGGATATTTGCTGAAAGCAATTCCTTCAGAGAAACCAGGAAAACTGTTCTATGGTCTACCAAAATCTGCAGGCAGCACGGGAGCAAATTCATCTCCTTTTATGTTTTTTCACAATGAAATGTAGACTTTCATTCCCAGCGCTGCCAAGAGTTGTTGCAGCACCATCACTTTCTGTCTGTCTTAATCAGCACAGCCCCGTTATTTCACAGTCTCCTTCTGCTCTGCTCTTTTTTTATTTTTCTTTTTTTTTGTGCCTTTACCATTTCATTATTGATATTTCCTTCCTTCTTTTAGGTGGGATGATGCTATAACTGGGAACTGCCACCTTAACTAAGCTTGCAGTCAATAGTCATAGATCCAGCAGGCTCCAGCTGTCAGGCTTTCTGCTGCCTGCTGTTTCATTTTCCACAGTTTTCATCCCCCCAAGGAAGATTTCATTCTTCCCCTCCCTTCCTCCCAAGCAGAATGGGCATTTTGCAGAATTTGGTCAGGTAGAAATGCCTCCATGGCTGATTCCTGAGCACAGGCGAGATCAGAGAATCATTTAGGTTGGAAAAAACCCCCTCAGATCATGGAATCCAACCTTTAAACCAGCACTTCCAAGCCCACAACTCAACTGTGTCACCAAAAACCAATTCTGTGGATAAGCACAGTTCTTCCCTGCTGTTGCCAAGTCAATTCCCACTTGGAAGGACAGTTTGGAAATGGAAGAGCTGGGAAATGGAGCTACAAAGACCTTGCTATGGGGTGTCCATCTCATCACACCAGGACAGGCTGGCCTTGGTTGTCCCTCTTCTTGTAAGGATTTGTTTGGTCAAAGCACCCACTTCAATAGCCAGAGAAATGCTTTTAGACATAAAAGTGCTGAAACCCAAGGAATTTGGAGCATAAACATTGCCTGTATCACTCAATAAATCAAGAAATTAAGAAATCAATAAATCAATAACTCACCCTCTCCTTCTGTTTGGACTGGAGCTGTTTGTGAGAAAGCAAAATAAATTCTTTTAGATATGAAAAGGGGGTTGCAACCCAAGGAATAGGGAACATAAAGATTGTTGCTACCACTGAATAAGTAAGCAAACAAACAAACAAATAAACCTTTCCTTCTCTTTGGACTGGAGTTGTTTGTGAGACAGGAAAATGAAAATCAGAGACACATAACCCATCTCGTCAAGTTTAATTCATCTAAAGGTTGGACACCCAGGCTGAGCAAAGTTTAGGTCTCTCTCCACAAAAGCAGAGTTTCATTCCCGCCTAAGTTCAGCATCTGGGACAAAACATCTCCTGGAGCTGTCGCTTTTGAGTTTTTGTTAAAATCAACCCAGGGGTTCTGAGTTAAAAATCCTCTCAGACTTTTTCTGGGAGCTCCCTGGGAAGGTTTTCCCAAAGCGGTCGTTGGTGCAGACTCCTGTGATAACCTCCAGTGCCAGGCAATATAAATCAGCTGGGATATCAGCCTAACCCTCCCAGGACCTCCCCAAAACATTCCCAGAGCCCACGTTCCTCAGGCTGGTGAGACACCAGGAGCAGATGGATTAAAATTCCGTATTCCTTTCAATGCACTTTATGCTGGTGGGGAAAAATGCAACCTGCAGAAAAGCTTCATGGAAGAAGTCTCAGGGCTCCTCGCTGAGAGGGGTTTTGTGCTCAGAGGGAACCCTCTCTGGTAGTTTGATTACTTTTGGAATCAGCAAAACGGGCTGAAGGAATTGTGTTTCTTCAGCCAAGGAAACAGAGGCCAAGTGGAGAAGGAATAATTGTCTTCCAGGAGACTGGAGGTGCTTGAAAAAGCGATGAGAGCAATTCTTCTAGTTTTCCTGGGAGAAAAGTAAGAAGTGAGCTTTATTTTCAGCAAAAAAGGTTCATTTTGGATACTAGGGGAGACTAGAAGTCATGCTCACAATAAAATACTAAAATGGCTGAACAGGGATGGCTGTGGAATTCCCTGATTAGAGCTTTTCACAGTTGGGATAAACTTGTGTTGAGCCTGAGCCAGATGCTTCAGCTTTGATCCAAGGAACTCACCTGCCATTCTGTGGCTTGATAGATTCCTTGCAAAGGAAGGATCGCCTTAAACCAAAACTGATTCCACAGTTCACTTCTCTCCTTAGTATGAGCCTTGGGGTTTGGCCCTAGGGTAGCAGGAAAACACTTCTCTGTGCCTTAATATAATTTATCATCTCTGCACATCCAGGCCGCTGGATGATGAGGCTGATTTTAGGTTGTAACCCCTCAGCCTGGGGCTGTACTCTAATTCCATCTATATCTCTATAGAGAAATAGATAATTCTAATTCGAATTTGAATTTGAATTCTAATTTTAGTCTAATTCCAATTCTATCTCTGTCTCTTCATGTTCCTTCCTATGGGTTAATCTCTCCACTTCTCTTCACCAGGTCTCTCCAAGAGGCTCTCCAAAGGCCCTGCCAGCCTCTGCTGGGAAAGGCTCTTAGGTTTAGAAAGAATTCAGCCCACCTGAATGTGCCTTTAAGTGCAAAGAGTTTCCAGAGGGTACAACAGGACAAGTCCTGCATGGGCTGGCTTGACAGCAAAAGGTTCTGGAGTCTGCTCCCACCCTTGCAGCTCCCACTTCCATAATCATGTATCTTTTTAATGACTTGGCTGGAGATGCTGCCTGCAAGGCAGCCTTGGGAATTCTTCCCTTTTCCAGAGGCCAGGTTAGGATGATGAAGATATTCCACGATCAGTGCATGCTAATGCTGAGCTATCACATTACTGACAATTGTCAGGTTGCTTCCCTTTGGACTGGATGTATCTGGTGTTTTTGTACAGTGTATCATGGGCTAATTAATGCTGTTAATGATAATGGTTCTCCTGCAAGAAGCCTGGAGTATTATCTCTATTTATCTTCTTGTCACCATCCTTTTATCAACCCATTAAAGGCAAGCAGGCTATCGAGTGGGGCTATCAGCCCCAGCACGATAATTCACTTACACCCAGATGGAAAGCGCTCCGCAGATGGAGCATGGAGGCTCCCACTCCTTGTGAGGCCTGGGCTCTGCTCTCCTGGCTTCCCCTGCCCTCCTTCTCCCTGCACTTTGAGCCACCACCCAACTCTGCTCGAAGGTGGAGGGCGATTTATCAGCCTCAGGGCACATCTTATCAATCTTTAATATCTGCTGGAGACATGAGGACTGGACATTCTTCCAAGCCACAGATCGGCAAAGCTGCTCCTTCCTCTTCTTCTTCTTCTTTTTTTTTTTTCTTTCTTTTGCAATCCACCATGGAGAAAATACAGTGTTTGGAAAGCGATGGTGTTCAGGGCACTGGGAAGAGGAGGGTAAGTGGTGTTTCATCTGGGGAAACTCAATTGAGATGTTCTTTCCCAGTCAGTCACTACCCCCGAGTGAGAGAGCAGCAAATTCTCGACATTGGCTCCCTGACTAAAAAGGAACAGGGTCTTTTGTGTTTCAGTGGTGGTGGAAAGAGCCACAGACACCTTTCCCGGGGGAGAAATGATCACAGCAACAGAAATCCATTGGACAGATGAAAGCAAACTCTCCTTATGCTCAAAAGCAACATAAATAGGAGCTGGGGAGGTCTGAGGCACAGGCTGCAGAGAGAAACCCTTTCTGATACGTGTCTCTTCTCTGTCAAAACAGCTTAATATTTTTTTTTCTCAAATGCAGGCTTGAAAGCTGCCTTTGTAAAGGAAATGCTTAAATAGAAAGAGCTTGAAGAAGATGTAGGGATAATCTTCAGGGATCAGTCGTTGTAGCAAGAAACTTTGGAGAACACAGGCACAATCCAGCCATTAATCTCACCATTGCCAGTCCAAAGTGGAAAAGGAAAACAGTTCAGGGTTTGAAAAGCACTGGCACCTGGGGTCTTTCTGCAGCCCTCTGGTTTCCCAGCCTGGAGGGCTCACGTGTCCTGGCTTTGCTCCTCAGCCACATCCACACAACATTTGCTGTTCCACACAAAATCCTTTCCCTGGTTCAAGACACCCCAAGACGTTGTGAGGCTGGCAGGGAAATCACAAACGCTGGCAGAACAGCATCAGTGCCTTCCACCAGCTCTCTGCAAACTGCCAGCCTGCTATTTTATGTTTCTTTTCTTTGTGCTTTTACACCTGGGGAACTGTGATTCCTGTGGATTTCCTTCTGGCTGCCATGCAGGACAGAGCCAAGTCTCATCCGTATGTGACAGAGAGGAGCTGCTTCGTGTGGCAGCAGCGGGAGACAGATGCACAGCCCTGCTCCTCGTCCGCTGAGGACACAGAGCCAGGAGCAGCCGAGGGCTGAGAGATGTGAATCAACAGCATGAAATAAAACAATAAAAAACCATCTAATTCAGGTTAAGACATGCAGTGCACCAAGGCACCCTCTCAGGGTGTTGTTTCCTCGGTTACAGAGTGAGGAGAGTTCCAACTCATCTTGTGGAGGAGCTGTAAAAGTCCCAAATCTTTCCCATGGCACCGTGCAGGGGCTGCAAACTTTCAGCAAGTTAAGCAGATCCTTCTCCTTTGGCAGGATGAGCCTTGACTTGCCTTTTCCCTATGCCACCAGACTCAGCAGCGAGAAAAATAACTTACACTTTTGCCCTAGGACACCAAATCTGTAGGAAATCCATGGATTTCTTTACCCCTCATCCAGCTGCTGCCTTGTGCACCATGCAAAAAAAAAGGAATTTCCCCAAGAATCAGCTCCACCTGCTCAAGCAAAGATGGATGGACCAAGGAGAGTGTGCAAATGGTGTGTTCCTGCTGTCTCCAAAACACCCAGCTCACCTGGTGACACAATATGAACCCCTCCCCTGGCAAAATTCCTTGACAACAGATTATTTTGGGAAAATACTGTGCCCTGTGATCCAGCTTGTCATCTATTTTTTTTTTTTTAATCTGTATAACCATTTTATCCATTAAACCCTCTGCAATCTTCTCTCTCTGCTATTAATTGTTGTGATGTTGTCAGTTGGGAGCAGTTTACTCCTGGAAAAGTAGTAGGCATAATTCTGGGGACGCCCACCAGATCCCAAATTTTCCCTCCTTTTCAAGTAAAAAAAGCTCCATTAAAATGTTGTGCCTCACCTGGAGTTCTGCTGTAACTCAGAGACTGAAGAAAAATACGCTAAAAAATTACATCTGTCATGAAAAACTTGATTTGAGAGGTCAAGTTTTCCAAAGCTGGGCTTTGTCTGGATATGATTCAAGCCTCGCACGAATCTCCTGGGTGACAAAGAAGAGGACACAGCTGGCAGGTGACTCTGCAGCGGGGCTGATCCAGACTCTGTGGCTCTACCAGTCCCTCTGGATGTGGCCAGATGGAAATGTGCTCATATTCAGCCCCCTGGTTTCAAGGCTGCAGAGCTGGTGCTCTACACACCCCGAGGATTTGAGAAATTGTTCTTATTAGGGAGAGCTGGTGAGAACACAGAATGAAAAAACCCAAATCTGCACAAAACTTCCTCCCCCTGAGGCTCTGAAAGTGCCCAACAAATGGCTCAGCTCCCTCCTAGATCGAGTTTTGGACAGCTGGAAATCGTCTGGAGCAACGTTTCATCTTCATTTCAGCCCCAGCCCCCCTGATCCAGCTAGGAGTTTTGATGCAATCTGATTGAAGTGTGCCCAGGAAACAATATGAAACATAAACACTGGGGATGGCAAAAATCAGCTGGACATGCCTACTCATCTATTTACCTCTGAAAGCCTCCCCAGAGATAATGCCTGAGTTCGTTCCACAAATGAGGAATAATGAGAAAGGGAGCGTTGGCCAATGGCTGCCATTTTTGCAAACACCATCCCTGGGCTCAACATTTGTCCCCATTTATTTCGCAGAAGTATTTTCCTTTTTTCGGACTCTATTAACTCTCTCTCTGCCTTTTTTTTTTCTGTTCCTAGTGTCTTTCTTACAGCTCTGAAATGCAACAGGTGAAATGTCCTGGTCCAAAAGCTGCTGGAAACAACAGGAGCCCCTGATGTCCAGCAGGCTGTGAGGTAGAAAAGGAATTAATGTCAATATTTAATTAACAATTACAATAATAATAAAAAGTGTTGGGTGGTGATTGCAGCTCCTTGCTGGGTTATTGCATATACCCAGATGGGCTCCTAGATAATCCAGGAGATATTCTCTCAATTCCTGCCGCTTGCTTGCCATGCTGTTCTCTCCTCCAACAACTTGTAGTTTTGTTTCCCTTGCTGAGTGAATTGTATTTTTTGGGATGCACTTCCACTGGAAGCAGGAGATGTTATTGCAAAGTGTGTGGGAATACAAGAGCTGGCTTTCCACAAGCTTTATGGATGTGGAATCACCGTCCTAGTCCGGGATACAAGGCCTGGAAAGGGTCCCCGTGCCCTCTGATCCAGCTTGCCATTCCTTTTTTTTTTAATCTTTACAACCATTTTATCCATTAAACCCTCTGCAATCTTCTGTCTTTGCTGTTAATTGTTGTGATGTTGTAAACTGGGAGCAGTTTACTCCTGGACAAGTCAGGAGGAGCCTTGATGTCCAAGAAAGTAAAAAAGAAACTTTTATAAGTGATCTATGGCATGTTCCTTGCCCACAATCCTGTCCAAGGGCAGGGCACTGAACCCTTGGCTCTCTCTGATAAGGTGGATATAGATAAAAGATGTCTAAAACAGGGGCTTTGTAAAATTATTCAGTAGTTGTAAACCCCCAGCCCTGCTCGCAAGGCACGAAAATGAAATAACAACGGTTTCATATTTGCCCAGTGCTCTGCAAGTCCATGAAAACTCATTTTCTCTCTCAAAGATCATGAAATAAAAACCCTGGGTCTTCAGGGAGTGGAGAAGTGGGGCAAACACTCGATGTAGGACCAGAGGGGAGCAGAGGGAGTCACCGAGACTGCTCAGAAAAAGAACAAAGAAGGAAGGGTTTGAGGAGAGGTGAAGCTCAGAGAAAGGACAGAAAAGTGGAAGAATCCTCTTAACTAAGAACACAGAGCTGTGATTTTTTACATATTTAAAAAATTACTTCCACATGAAACAAAATGAAGAAAGCTCCTTTGATGGGTTTATTGCTCTGTTTTTATGGATCTGGTTCTTGTTCCTACGAAGGTCTCATTCCATCACTGGGGTTTTATGGTGTGCTCACCCTCCCTTAAAATAACCCCCAGTGTGGGTTTTTGTGTCGGAATTGAGTCAATCTCTCCAGTTTCCCCACATTTGAAATGTCACTCTCAAACCCCTCTCCAAGCTAATGCATCAGGAGCAAACATAATAAAAAGGACTGTTTTAATGGGGAAAAATAAGAAAAATCCATGTTCTAATGCAACATTAAATTATGGTTTAGAGCCACAAGAGGCAGAAAATGCAAGTTTAAAGTTCCCAGAGCCCACAGAACGACCCCAAAATGATTTGGAGAAGGGATCACAGTCCCAGTCGTCCAGGGAGCTTCAACCCTTCAGCCTGGAATTCTTCTGCTAATGTGCCTCTCCCGCCCTTTCCAACACATTTCAAGCATTGTAAAGAGCAAATTAGACCAATCTCTAATATTCTAAATTTATTTTATGTGCTAAATACTGCTTTGTTTAATGCCACACACTTTGCTAATATAATACATTAGGTTTAATGGCGCAATTTGTGGAAAAATATCCCAGAAAAACACTTTGAGTGAGCACTCTCCATCCATCTGAAACGGATATAAACAGGTATGTGAGGAGAGGGAGAGGGAGCCAGGGTTTAATGGATGGGATAAAGAGTCATTCCCATCTGGCTGCCTCCAGAAAGTCTGAGAAATCAGATTTTTGAAGAAAAAAGAGATGAGTGAGGAGAAACCGGGCATTGGCTGGGAGCAGGACAAACCCACCCCATACCCGTGGGTACTTTGGCCTGTGGGATGTTTAAGGCGCCCTGTAGGGTGACATGAAGTCCTTTTTCCCACCTTCTGATGCACATTTTTATCTTTCCTTATCCAAGATGTGCCTCCCTCAGCTCAAACCCTCTTTAGGCTCCCACTTCTGCCATTCCCAGCATCCCATCAAGCCTCAGAGAGCTCCAGCAAATCCCACAGAGGCTGGCAGATGAAGGCTGGAGGCAGCAGTGACATTGCTGCGGACACTGCTGGCCGTGGTGGCCCCTGCCACAGCAGGACCAGTAGAACAACCCTTGGGAAGATGGAAAAACATGGGATGAAGGGATGCTGGGTGTGGGAAACACCGCTTTGTCCAGAAGTCACAGCTGTGCTGGGCCTCAGGTTTCTCCTCAGAGTAAAGGAGGGTGAAAATATCCCTGATCCTCCTGTCTCTGGGAGCAGTGCTGCCATTAAACAGCCCTGCATGGGAAAAGTGAAGTTTCCTGGCTTTGCCTTCAAAGGAAGGGGCTCCAGCCGTGTAGGAATTGTGATATTAGGGACAGGAATTAGTGCTGGACTTGGCACTGCTGGGTTAATGTTGGACTTGATGGCCTTAAGGATCTTTTCCAACCTAAATGATTCTATGATCCTGCTTTGGGAAGAAATGCCAGGGGGATGCAGTGGTGCTTGCTGCTCATGGATAAAGGGTTTTGGAGTGGGCAGGGGACAGCAGCAAGGCACAGCAAAAACCTGCAGCTTTTCTGGGGCACAGAGGGAAAAACACCCCACAAATGCAAAGAGCAGAAGGACATGGGGCAGCATCACAGTGTAAGCAGACTGTTTGTCCCAAATAGAAAGGTTTTCCTCTCCATCTTGACCCAAAAAGGAGCGGTGATTTATTGATTTAGGCCTGTTCACATCCATTCAGCACAAAAATCCCTGAATGGACATGACATATGTGAAGTTTTTGAGTGGCTGGGAGCTTTTTGACTCATCAGCATCCGTGGAATCAGAATTAACCTATCTGGGCTGCTCACTTCAGCCCTTTGCCCAATCCCTGGCAGCCCTATAATAGTCCTGTTGACCTGTGGCCAAGCACAATCCCCCCCACTGCTCCTGCATTCCACCGTGGTCCTCGTGAGTGGCCCCATGATGGGAAAATATCCATGCAAGAAAAGAGCTGGAATTACAGCACTGAGGAGGCGATGATCTTCAGGAATTAATCCAGCACCACATCACACCCACGTTTAGCTGTGTCCATAAAATTGGATTTGCTGGGAGCTGGGGGGATTTGCCCTGCTCAGGTATTAGAGGCTCTGCAAACAGCGGCACTGACGGCACGAGGCTGCTGCAGAAAAGGCTCAGAGGAGCCCGAAGTGCTGCAAAAATTCAGCACTGCAGAGTGACAGGGCGGGCCTGCAGCGAGGGAAAAGGTTCTGGGACAAAAGCCCTGGAAAAAATATGTTGGAGAGAGGTTTCCACCTTCTTTACTCATCTGGGCTCAAAAAGTGGGGTTGTGGATGTCTCATCTCTGGAAGTGACCAAGACCAGGCTGGATGGTGTTTGGAACAACCTGGGATAGTGGAAGGTGTCCCTGCCCATGGCAGGGGTGGCACTGGAGGGGCTTTAAGGTCCCTTCCAACCCAAATCAGTCTATGACTCTATAATTCTATGAAAAAATAACAATAACAGCCTTAGCTCACCTCTCCACTTTTTTTGACACTAAAAACTAATCTGAAAAGGTCTTTTCCAGCTGGTTTTTTTTTTTCCTTTCCTGCCTGATTTTTACCTTAGAAATAGCAAAACCAGCAAGGACACAGGAGGGTCACTGTCGTGCACTGGAGGGTTTTTTGCTCTTTATCAGAGACATTCATAAGTTCACGACAAAATTTCTTTCTCCTACCTTGTTCTCAGGCCCTCGAGCTGAAGGGGAGATAAAAATGAGACAAATGCCAGCTGGAAGATGAATTGGAATCCCATCCCCTTCTCAGTTACTCCCTGTCCATCTTTTTTGACAACTTGGGCCCTTCTAGCCACAGATTTGTCAGGTGGCTTTTTTTTATTATCATTACTGTTAAAAAAGCCATGGAAATCCTTCTGCTCCTGTGTGCCATCCATCTTGCCAGCACTTTGAGGTTGTTGATTAACTGAGCTTCTAAATAGTGCTGTGGTGGTGGGGGGGAGCTGCCCGTGTTTGTAGGAGAGGTGTGGGAAGGAGGAGGCTGAATTTCCCTCCCCAAACCCCACAGGTGGGATTCAGCCAGCTCAGATAAAGGTGCCCCTGCAGGGGTTGGTGGTTGAAGTCCTTTGACACTCCACAGAAGGATTTATCTGCCCTTAAAGCAAATACCTATGTTTGGCTTGTAAAAAGACAGAGTTTGGGGAGGTGAATCCTACTTCAGGGAGCTCGTACAGGACTGAAAAATAAATTTGTGTTGGAGGCGAGAGTGAGTTGCAGCAAGCCAGGAGCACAGGCACTGCAAAGTTTCATGTTTCCTTGCAAATCTTGCTCAGTTTGTGGCTTAGAGCCAGAAATGACATCCTGGAGATGTCTGTAAAACCACAAATACCGCTGAAAGATACAATAACCAGGGGGCATCCACTCTGCCAGGCAGGCAGCACTTTGTAAAAACCAAGCTGAAAAAAACCACCAGGACATCCTCCTGGGGGGAGCTTCTGCTGGCTGCATCCTCACAGCAGGGATTTGCACAGGGTCAAAAAGCTGTTGGAGAAATTCCTGAGAGAAAAAACCCAAATTCTGAATGACTCTTGAATATACCGGTCCCATTCCCAGGCATCTGTAGTGGGGATCTTGCTGGAGGGAAGCTTGTCAGGGTAATTCTGGGGTTTAGGTGATGGTGAGTGCTGGGTAACATCAGCATCCATCCATCCTTTTGTCCGTCCATCCATCCATCCATCCATGCCTCCATCCATCCATGGATCCATGCATCCATCATCCATCCATCCCTCCATCCATCCATCCATCCATCCCTCCCTCCCTCCCTCCATCCATCCATCCATCCATCCCTCCCTCATCCATCCATCCATCCATCCATCCCTCCATCCATCCTTCCCTCCCTCATCCATCCTTCCCTCCCTCATCCATCCATCCATCCATCCATCCATCATGCTGCTTTCAGATCCCAACCCAGTGGCACTGGGGACATCCCTGAGCTTCCACACCTCCAGCACAAAGATTCCCTGCAGCAGAACCTCTGCTGGTTGGCAGAGAGGGGACGGATTGGTGTTCCCACTCCTGATCCTGCAGGGATGGGTTCACCTTGCAGGCAGACTGGGCACACATGGATGAGGGAAAACTGCAGAACCATGTCCCAAAAAGCACCTGCTCTGTGACTGAACCAAGCTGCAGCGCCCTGGCAGTGTTTGCAGCCTCTCCACTTGCCTGTTACAGGTTTCACAGCAGGGGCTGGGCACCAAAGCACAGAAGGTGGATTTGGGCTCAGGCCTGTCCATGCACCACCGAGTGTGACCATCCACCAAATGTGTGACTGGAGAGAGCTGCTGTGACAGCACAGCAGGGACAGCAGGGGTGGGAACCACCTCTGCCAGCCAGATCCAGCCTGGGCACCCCTGGAAATGCCTCGCTGTGGCACAGGCAGGAGTACAGCAGGATTTCCCCCTGGTGAATACATGAATACACCAGGGTTCCTCTCTTCTGCTGTTGCAGACATGAACAAACACAAACCACACCCTGCCAAACTTCACCCAGACACTCTCTGGATTTCTCAATGCACAGCTTTATGGAGTGTCAGGCATCAATTTGCCAAATTGAGGCTGCTCCAGCATCTCCCCTGCATTAACAGCTCCTCCTGTGTCCCTGATTGTCATCGCACCACCATGACTCCGGCAGCTCTGGAGCTGCAGTTGCTGCGTTTTGCTGTCACATCCCTGCAGCTCCTCCAAAGCCTCAGAGAAGCAGCCGTGCAACGGGGCCCTGAGGGATGGGGGTTTGCTCTGATATCTCTCCTCACCTCTTGTCTTTGCCATCTCTTGCAAGAGGGCAACCTGCACTGTGAGACTCAGATAGGAGCAGAGAGAAGAACGCAGCCCCATAGCGCTCCTGGTTTGTTATTTGGGGCTTGTTTTGGTTGTTTTTTTTCATTTGTTTGGGTTTTTATTGGAAGTATCTCTAAAGATCCTATTCCGTGGGGAGTTACTCTGCACCCTGTTAATTCCTACTGCGGATTCCCTTTGGTTCTTCCTGGGTACCTGAGCATCAGAGAGGACTAGAGGAATTCAGCTACCCTCTAAATGGTGCCTTTCAGACCTGATTTCCACGGGAGCAAAACCCCAGATGGTTTTTATATTTGAGTTCACATCAGGTGGTGCCTTTTGCAGAAGGTCTGAGTTGCAATTCTCGTGCCAACCCTCTTCCCTCTGACATCAGCAGACACATCCTGGGATAGAAGGAGACAGCAGGAGTGCCTTGCTGCGACTGCAGCTTGTGATGACACCAGGAATGGGTTTCAGAGCAGAGCAGGGTTCATTCCAGCTTCCCTTTGAAACCTGGGATAGTGGAATTTGTCCCTGCCCATGGCAGAGCGATTGCAACTGGGTGACCTTTAAGGTCCCTTCCAACCCATTCTATGAATCTGTGGAAAGATATCGGGGTGGGGGGGGACGGGACTGCAGGTCTGGCAAAGCTGAAACTGTCAGAGATAATTTGTACTTTTAATCGTGCCCACATTTCCCTTCCTGCCATCACACTGAGCATTGCCAGGATAAGGGATGCCGTTATTCCCACGGGAATGACCCTGGGGCTCTGGAGGGAAGGATGCTTCACACCGAGCTGGTCTCTTGGCTCCACACCATATCCAGGGGCACAGTGACCTCCAGCCTGCCCCAGGAGCTGTCTGACCCCCAAGTCCATCCCCGAGCAGAGCTGGAAACGGGGCTGCAGAATTTCCTCTTTTCCACGCACGGCTACTTGGGGCTTGCAAGGGACACGCCAAGGCTGTGCCCTGCCTGAGGAGCTAAAGCATCACCTGGAGTAAATAATAATAGTAATAATAATAATAATAACAGCAGAGCTATTCTCATGTGGCACGTGCCCTTTTGTGTCTGATTAATGCTTCCCCAGGGCACAGAGCCCTCCCTGAGCTCCCGAAGCCGGCGATCCCCTCCGGCACCACTCTCCCCGTTACCATGATACTGTTATTGTTGCCTGCTTCTCCCCTCTCCCTCCCATTGACTTTAGGCAGATTAGAGCAGGGAGATGATGGATGGCTGGATTAGATGCTGCACACCTACTTCAGGCTCACAGAGTGATATTTTTCTGTCCTATTTGGATGCATCTCTCCCACTGTGAGCACGAAACGGGGAATAACAGGGAACAATTGTTGCAGGGCAGCGGCTCTGCTTTACACATTCGTGCTGCATCCACCCATTCATGGCATTCAAAAAGGAAAAAAAGTAGCTGAAAAACATAATCAATTACAGC
>NW_008236807.1:1357109-1363108 GCF_000691975.1 Corvus brachyrhynchos
ATGCTGCAAGGTGAAATGGAATAACCGTGTGCTTCACCGTTCAAGGTTCAGTGAAGGTCCCAGGCAGGGAAAAAGGAGAGATTGCTGCTGGCCTTTAAGGACAGCCACCTCTCTCTGCTCAGAGGCTGAGTCCCACGTAATCCAATTTCACATCCTGCCTTTAAAATGTTATTGGATCTTCCGGGAATTCACAAACGTTGGAACTCCCAGTAGGGGAACAGCAGGAACCAGGCAGAAGCCCAGGACTCCAAAGTGCATTTACAGGGCTGGAGCAGCACAGGTGGGTGCTGGAGTAAATCTTGCAATTAAAAGTGTCCTCTCTGGGGCTGGATTTGCTCTTGAGGGGCTACACTGCAGCTGAGTTTCCAACGGAGCTCTAGGTTTCAGGTCTATCATTTCCCCTATAGTAACCTGGTTTATGGAAGGTGTCCCTGCCCATGGCAGGGGATTGGAACTGGATGAGCTTTAAGGTCCCCACCAACCCAAACGGTTCTGTGATTCAATGATTCAATGATTTAATGTTGGTAACAGCAACTAAATTGTAATCAAGGATCCTCTCCCCACTTTCCCACATCACTGAGACCTTCAGGAGGTCTCACATTGCCCTTGGGGGCCACACTGCTTCCAGGGCATGACCTGATCTCCAGACAGCTGGAAGATCATGGACAGTGCAAATAAACAACCCCATCCCAGGGAGTTCCACCCTGTGCCTGGGATAAGCTTGCCTCAGAGGGAGGAAGAAGAATGAGTGGCACACCAGAGTCATCCTGGGATGCCAACCTCTCTCCTCCAACAAAAATAAACTACAAGTGACCAAAGACCTGTCTGAAACCCCAGAGATGCTGGGAAGCTGCTGGAGTGGCTGGGCCTTCCAACACTGCTGTCACAGCCAAGAGAGGAGAGGGGATGGATATTTCTGAATTCCCAGCTGTCGCAGCAGCGGGATTTCTGCAGAGAGCATTTATTTGGAAACCTTGCAGTGACTTCTTTTACAAATACAGGCCCAGGATTTCCAGGCAAGGAGCTGTATTAGGAAAGATCTGGCACACCCTAAATAATAATCATTATTATTAGTGTAATTATATTAATTACTGTAATTACAAGGAGGGCAAGACACTACAGGAATTGCAGATGAGTAGGGTGTATGCAGATGCCAAATGTTAGTGGGTTTTCCCTTCCTCTCTGCAGTCTAAAAGCATCTGCTCTGCTTGGGAAGAGGGGGAAAGAGCTCCAGAAGCACACACACAACACACACACACACACACAAACTCCTCCAGCCCGCGCGTGTCAAGCTCAGAGTGTCAGGTAGGAAATGCTGCCAGAGCCTGGTAGGCAAAAATTGACAAGGGAATCCAGTGTTATCTGGAACTGCTCTCTCCAGAGAGGCTGAAAATCTTTGATAGGTTCACTCCAGGGGAAATAACTTCGGAGGATAAGAGGCATTGATGTGCGCTGAGCAAAAGGCAACCCGTGTGCGCCGGCACGGCGGCGGCTTGGAGTTGACATGCATTCTTTTTTCCATGTCTCTTTTTTCCTCTGCTCATTTCCTCTGGTTTTTTCCCCATTTTTTTCCCTTCCCTTTTTCTAATTTTGCTTTATTATCATTTTCCAAAGCAGCTGCAGGTCTCCCAGTGATGGTGAAGGATAGAAAGGATCGAGTCGTGCTGGTGCCTTCGTGGAGTGGGGGAAGTGAGAATCAGGAGATGGAGGGAAGGAGGGAGGGGAAATGTCAATAGGCAAATCTGAAAAGCAAACCTGGGGAGGGGCTGTGTATCTAGAGTGGTGTGTGTGTGTGTTTGTGCTGATGGAGCCTCTGATGGAGCAGAGGAAATATTTTCAGAATTTTTCCCCATCTTTGGAAAGGAGGGAAAGGTGGAGCCTCTTTTGTCAGGAAAATCTGCAGCAAAATTCCCATCCTTTTGCAATCCAGTGCTCTGTCCTTGTATCTCAGGGAATCAGATGCTGTTCCTGCTGTGGCACAGCCCACACCACTCCTGGAGGGTTTGCACCCTCTTTATTGCCTTCCAACTTCTCCATCGCTGCACAACCACGGCCTGAGCGAGCACAACCCCTCTAGAACAACACAGCCCCAAATTCTGATCCTAAATTCTGGTCCAGTGCATCCAAGCAGTTGGATAAGTTCACTTAGGGCTGGGGCTTTGCTGGTTTGAGGTCTGTGGGAAGCACGTTGCTCCCACTCTGCTCCACCCTAATTTCTGTTTCGGTGAGCTGGCGGTTTTTTGGGGATTATTTGGGACTTTTCGCAGCTGCCTGCAGCTTGCTGAGGGGTGGGTGGTTATGTCTGAGCTGCTTTACGGTCGGTAAAGAGGGATGGCTCCTTCCACAGCACCATTCATCTCTCCCAGCTGGGCTGAATCGCACTGGGGAAGTTCCTCTTTCTCTCCATCCACCATAAAAGGCACCCAGACAGCACGTGCAGATTTACACATCCCAGCTGATGACACAGAAAGTTGGATGGATGGATGGAACCTGGCCAGGAATCATTCTTTCCCTTTCATGAGGAATTTTTTCATCCTGCTCCAGTTTTGGGGTTTTTTTTACTCCTGCAGGACAGAAAGGGCTGGGGAAAACGGTGCTGTGAGGGGACATTGCAAAGCCTCTGGATGGAGAGGGGGGTCTCTAAATGTTGCTATAGGGCATCCAAAGAAGTTCTGGGATGTGATTCCAAACCTTTCCTTTTGTATGAACTCACACAAGCCTGAACCCACAAATGGAAGATCACAATGAACTCGGGGGGAACTGTGGGACCCCCACAGCCCCTCCTCGCCCTCCAAGCCTCCCTCACCTGGGGACACTGCACCCCACAGTGCCTTATCTTCTCTCTCTCTGCACTGAAAGAGGATTATTTAATTTACTGGTGTAGTGCAAGGCAGGAACTCTGGTTGTCACCAGGCTAAAATAAAGGAAAAAACCATTTCCAGGTCCAAAGGGCTCTGCTTTTTAAAAAATTTCCTCCTTTTCTTGCATCCACCAAATCCCAGACAGACTCAAGGGGCTGTAGCTTCACCTCCTTCATGTATTCCAGTCTGTGCAGCATCCTCAGCCAGAGCCTGGCTGAATCAGTTGCCTGTGCTCTCTGTGTGTAAACTTCCAATTTCAGAGGTTTACTGGTTTTACCAACCCCAGAAAGGCTGAACAAAGATAATAATCATTACTATTCATCACACTGCAGTAGATTTTACATAAGCCAAGCAGAATTGCCATTCCATCCCTTTGGGAAGTGCAGACAGGATTGACCTCCTGCTCTCCAGCACTTCCCAGTCCAAGTGCCCAGATCCTGGAATGTGACCTGCAGCGAGGCTGCAGTGGAAGAGCTGGCAGGAATTGCCCTCCCTGTTGATACAAACCCATGTTTTAACCACCAGGCCATCTCTCCTTGCTGTGCCTCTTCCAGGATCTGAGGATCTGGAATGATTGCTCAGGGAGTGTGGCTGATTCATCCCCCTGGAACTCTCACAAGGATAATGACTTACGGAATTTGGGGCCAACTGAATGACCACAGAGAACCTCTGCTGAGTGTCCCATCAACATTTCTCTGTCCTGGCTAAGCGCAGTGCACATCCTCACTGGGGTTAGAAAGGGAATTATGAGTTTTAATGGGATGAGTACCCAAAATAGCTGCCTGTTGTTTGAAATCACCATGGATTTCAGTTCTAGGGAAGCTTTGGCTTTACTGGAGCAGGATTCCCCGTTCCTCAAACTCATTCTGTTCATGAGATCTTCACAAGGCAGACATTTTATCACCACAATCTGTGAATTTGGCCCATCTGGCAGCAGCAGCAGCTCTCCAGGGATGGGGGTCTCCTTGTGTCTTGTCCTAGTAAGAGGTCAGGGATTTTGCTGCACAGGGGAGAGGTGGTACCAGTCCTGCAGCCTGTGCAGACACATCCCAATTCCATTGGCAGATTGATCCCAATTCCATCAGCAGATATGCCCCAGTTTCCTCAGGATGGCTGAACAGGTGGGATGTGGTGCTCTGGGGCATCAGGAGCTCAGGCAGACCTGTGGGCTACAGGTAGCACAGCTCCATTTGGCCAAGTGCCCACAGCCTCAAAATCCACAGGGAAGTCATCTGAAAGCTCATGAAGCATCATCGGGTCAAGAGCCAGCTTGGAAGTCATCTTTGTGTCCCAGGAGATGTCTTCCAGATTAAAAAAATTCAAAAATTAAAAAGTCCTGCCTTGCCTTTGGAGAACTCTCAAACCCTCACATATCTTCCTGGATTGACTTCTTACAACAGTGTGGGCTGAGTTACGTGAAACATTTCCTTGCAGCTATCACAGAAGGAGGCAGGCTGGAGCTGGAAAAGTCTTCCCCAAAATCACCCAGCAGACTTGGAACTCCTGACATCTTCGAGCACCGAGAATTTCGGAGCTCCTGGATTCTGGTTTCATGTCCAGGAGGCCACGTTTTGTCTCTGCAGGAGGGAGAGCAGCCACATCCAGGGAAGCTTTTAGCCTAGGATCATTTTCCACCTGGAAGATGCAGGATTTGTTTCAGAAAAATAGTCAGGCAACAGTTATTTAGACGGAAATAATTCCCAGTGAGGGATTGCGCTGACCTTATAAACTGTGCAAGTGAACTTGTGGGCTCCTTCCCTCCCCTGATGGAATTAGCTCCATAAAATGCTTTGCAGTCCATTTCTTGTGGTCTGCATTTATACATATTTTACTCCATAAACATACATTTAATGTCCCCTTGGAAATTATTTCCTGCCCGTACTTAAAGCTCCGCATCATCCTGGGGCAGCAACTGGATGAAAAATAATTGAAACCATTAAGATCAGCTTTTATTTCAAAGGAGGGGAGAAAAAAAAAAAAGGTAATTGCTGGAATGTGTCTTTTTCAAATTACACAGTCCCTGGGATGCCTCTGCCACCGGTGTGTTTTAATGCTGCAACAAAAATGAGGTTTTCCATTGAGTTGTGATATTGCAGTTCTGACCACGTGGGACCAAGGGGACCTGGTAACACCTGACTTGTGCCTCCAGCCCCAGCCAGGGACTCACGTCCCTCCACAGGCTGCTTTCCAGCATCAATTACGCTCCCACGTTTCCCTCAGAACGGCAATTCTCTGGGATTCTTTCTCTCCTGTTTTCATCAGTCCAAGTGTCAATATTACAACCCCTCGCTTTTCCTGGTTTGGCATGAAAAAGGTGACTCTGAGTTGGTACTGGGGTAGAGTGAGGCTGTTTTACTGATCCTGAAAAAATTTAGCTAAGCTGGGTTATTCTTTTTTCTCCTTTACCAGTTCTCTGGATCACCTGCCTAATTTCAGGCATGAGATTTAACACATGTTGATATTTCTGCGGGTAGAATTCATGTGAGTGAAGAAGTGTGAGGGACTGAAATGCGACACGATGGCATCTTCAAAATTAAACTGAGAGTCCAGGTTGATCTCAGATGTGCACATGCCCAAAACCCACATTGTATTTACTAGCTTTATTCTGCCAAATTCACCTGTAAAGACATAAGGTAAATATCTCATTTTTAGGGAGGGTTAACAGGACTCTTTGTCCACAGTGAGGGTCCTAATGGTCATTTCCCACCGAACCTCTGACCTCCAGCTGTGCCAGAAACTCCCACCTGAGTGAACTCCCCCTGGTTTGGTTTAATTACAGCTGGTCCTGCTCGTTGTGGGCACGGATCCTAATTAGGTGTAAATGGCAAAGAAAGAGCCGATCTGAGCTGCTGCTTGAGAAATACAGCCTGAAATCAAAGAAATTGGGGTCAGCACCTGACTACACTTCTCTAATGCTGGCTGCTGATTAGCTCGTGTTTACATGAGTGGCTACAGCTCCTGCTGCCGTGGGAGGCTCCTCAGCAGCGCTGGGCAGTGGGCACTGATGGATTTGTCAGCTCACAGGTTTTAATTGGCCAGAGAAGCTTCAGGACTCTTGGGAGTGGGTGAAATGTTGATTATAACACGTTACTAGAGCCCTGCAGGGGGAATTGAGGCACAGATGGGGTGAAGCAGGAA
>NW_008236807.1:1363730-1364064 GCF_000691975.1 Corvus brachyrhynchos
GCAGAGCTTAAATCAAGCAAATGGGTGCTTTGGGTGCTGTGCATTGTCCCCAAATGATGGAGAGGTGGTTTTGATGTCCAGCTCAGCCTGATTCCTTCATAGAACTCAGCATGACCTCGCCACGTGGTCCAGCAGCCCAGAACCCCCCCAGTCCTGGGCTGATCCCCCAGGTGGGCAGCAGGGGAGGGGGGTTCTGCTCCTGTGCCTCTCTCAGGTGAGACCCCATCTGCAGAGCTGCCTCCAGTCCAATGTCAGGAGGACCTGGAGCTGCTGGAGAGAGTCCAGAGAGGCCCTGGAGCTGCTCCCCCGGCTGGAGGCCCCCCGCCCCGGGGCC
>NW_008236807.1:1364197-1374785 GCF_000691975.1 Corvus brachyrhynchos
AGTGTGAGGGAATGGCTTCCCAGTGCCAGAGGGCAGGGCTGGATGGGAGATTGGAAGGGCCCGGGGCTACTCAGGGACGGAATGAATTCCTGGCAGTGCACTGAGGTTGTGGAAGAGCCAATCCAGCTCTAACTCCATCTAGGACTTCTCCATGGCGTAGAAGTGACTCAAGAAATGCCCATGGCAGAGTTGGGGACTGAATCTTCTCTCCAAGCCTTGACTCAAGAGGCACCACCGGGCTGTCACCTTCACTGGTCACATCTTTAACCAAAGTCAAAAACCTCCAGGGAGATGAGAGCTGGCCTGAGGAGAACAGCTTGCAGAAGGAAGGCTTTGATGAGAGCTGGAGGATGAGCCAAACTAACAAAGAAATAATTGCCATTAGGACAGAAAAAAAACCCCAAACAAACAAAAAATCTGTTAATTCCTGGAGCTGAGGTTTGTGTTCTGCCACAAGCTCAAGGCAAGGATCATTGTTGCACCCGGCCATGGACGGTGTGTGTGTGTGTTTCTCTCTGTGCGAGAGTCATAAGTTTAAAAAATTTATTGATTTTATAATTAAGGAGCTCTGCAATACATAAAGTTAAAAGCCGTGCAAGCGAATACACAGAGACCACATAAAGATAAACAAACATTTAGATTTAACACAGCATAAGTGCAATAATCACCCATAAACGTAGTCATCACCAACTGTTTAATATAGATCAGTAGCAAACAAAAGAATAGATGGGATGGAAATTATTATTTGTACTAGAGGAGCTGCAGAGGCCACAGGCAAGATCACATCTCTGCTGTGGCAGGCAGCACCCACATACATAATGAGAGACAGCCCTGGATGCAAACAGCTCCAAAATTAAGTCCAAATTTGGGAAGAGGAGCGGTGGAAGGAGGGACATGCTCCCATCTGAAGGTCGCCAGACTGCCAGGACAAAGCTGAGTCCTCCTGATGCCCAGATCCGCTTCCACCACAGAGCATACAAATGAGATTAAACTGGCAATTGCTTTTATTTCAGGCATAAAATAAAATTGTCAGGAAAAATAATGCAATTTCTTCCCAGGCTGTTTTGGCAGGGGCAGAAGCACTTTTTCAGCTAGTGGGGGACCTGAGTTCATGGACCCACTGCCCAGTGTGTGGGGAGAGACTCTTCCTCTTTCCTTCTTTGCCTTTTTGCTCTTTAGACATCACAAAATGTTCACTGAGCAGGAACTCTGGACTCGCTGTCCCAGCAAGGAGCTCGCGGGGTCATTTTTCTTCTGCTGCTCCAGTCACAGGGTAGGATTCATCTCATTTAACTGGAGATGTTTATATTTAAGATACCTCCAAACCTCCCTCGATGCTCAGCAGAATAAAAAACAAAAAAATCCCTGCTTTTTGGCCTTTTAGGGAGTGTTCAGACATTTATCCAAGGCACGGCAGCCCCTGAGTGTGAGCTGAGGGGTATCTGCAGTGGGGTGATGCCTCAGCTGGGTGTCAGGGGTGACCATCGTGGTGGAGCCGTCCCAAATCCCCAAATCCAAACACTCTCCCATTCCCAGCTGCAACAGGAATTTGGAGAACGCTCTCCCAGAGCATCCCACGGGGCCACAGGAGGGATGGGGAGTAGGATGGGCTTGGCCTCGGTCACCACCTTCTGCATTTGCCCCCTGTCTCTGCTGCCTGGGACGTTTCCTCTGCAATGTGCTGCCCGTGGCATCATTAACGTGATCCTCTGATGAGCCTTCCATGGTTTCCCAAGCTCCTTGAAAATAACGGAGGTTAATTTATCACCTTAAATCACTGCAGCATCTCAAAGCCATAAGGAAAAAGCTCTACATTATCTCTCCTGTTGCCCACCCTCTCTCCCTCTGTTCCAGTGAGGGCTGTGGTCCCAGGACGTGCAGAATATGTCGAGTTTCACGTTGTCTAATTCCACCCAAAACAGATTTTTCAGAAATAAAGACAACTCCTGTGGCTTTGCAATTAAATATTAAAAGCCCTTGATTAAAGAGCCATAAATCACTGAAAGGCCTTTAAATTTCTGTAATGTCTCCTGGCCTGGCATGTACTGATTGCAATCTCAGGGTCATTTTGCAGTGGTGAAAGACAGATACCTCCAAATATTTGCCATCAGCTGTTGATGTCTACGAGGTAAAGGATAATGGAGAAGGAGTGAAAGAAACATTTAAATCAGGGTAATAAAAATATCCTGGCAGGACAACACCTTAGAAGTTGGGTTTGTGTCCTGGAAATGGTGCAGCAAGTGTGGCGTGGGGC
Source organism: Corvus brachyrhynchos (assembly GCF_000691975.1). Taxonomy (NCBI): domain Eukaryota; kingdom Metazoa; phylum Chordata; class Aves; order Passeriformes; family Corvidae; genus Corvus; species Corvus brachyrhynchos. The sequence continues at coordinate 1,366,452 of NW_008236807.1, forward strand.
AAACTGTAAGTTTAATATCTCCTGCTGTGGTGGAAGGTGGCCCTGCCCCTGGGGGGAGTGGAATGAGATTTCAAGGTCCCTTCCAACCCAAACTGTTCTGTGATTCTCTGATTTTTACCTGTGGCTTTGTCCTGCTCTGTTCAGTGACTCCAGTGCAGGATGAGAGCCTGCAGGGCTGGGGATTCTCCCTGCAGTCCTGTGTGCTCCAGAGCTGCTGCTCTGGAGAAGATCCTCATCAGATTCCCTCTGCTGTGATGCAGGAATGAGCTCCGGTACCAGCTCTGGAGCAGAGCATGGATAATGAATATCCTGGATAGGTCCAAAATGACGGACGCACCTGAGGCTCCCCATGGCTTTGCCTCTTTCACCTAAAGCCCATCCAATGCTCTTTGAGCTCTCCTGGTGATTTAGCCTGCCATGAGTCCATTCCTGATGTTCTGGGATGCAGCGGGAGATGGAAAAATGCCACCCCCCACTCTGGGCATGAGAGATCCAGATCTGAGCATAAAATCATGGAATCATTAAGACTGGAAAAGACCTGTGCAGGAACACTGGCTCAGGGATGTGCCAGGAAAAATTTTGCAAATTCTAGTCCTGTTTTGGAACCCCCCAAAACCCTCATGCCTGGTCTATCACCAGCCCAGGGGGCGAAGAAGGGCTCCCCACTTCTGCTCCTCCTCTGCTGCGGGTGGATTTAATGCAACGCCTCGAAACGTGGCAAGGAAATTAATTATTTGGAAATGATGTGAAGGAAGGGAGGGTCAAACCTGGTGGATAATTTATTCATTACTAATATCTCCAGCGGCTGTAATTGAGGTGCTCTTTTAATTGTCCAAGCCACTCCAAAAAAAATCAGCTTTTTTAATAACTGCTTGGAAGGTAACTGTCATTCAGCTGTATAAACCTCTATCAAAGTTGGCTTTTGACTGGCTGATAGTATCACCCATTGCCTTGACTTTATTTTAGCTTATTAAAATTGATCCTAAATAAACCTGATCTGCCCCAAATTATTTTTTTCTTAAATTAATTTGAATGCAATTTGTTCTCAGCGAGATTTGCTGCCATGTTGCATCTCGCAATGCAAACACGAGTTTGTTGGGTCACTCTAATTAATTTGATTTTGTATCTCAGCCCTCCTACCCATCACCAGCACTAAATGGAATTATTTAGAAATAACAGAGATAATGCTGGCAAAATAACATGCAGTGACAGGACCAAGCTTTGCTTCTTTAGGAGAAAAAAATCATAATACACAACATATTGAGGTGGTTTATTTTTTGATTAAACGCTTCTGCTTTGCCTCGGCATTTATCTTTCTGAGACAGCTCCAGATCAGAGCAAATGCATCATTCCATTAACATTATCTCTCTGTACATTTGAGTGGGGGTCCCCAGATAATAAAGGGCTACAACATGCGTGGCCAGCTCACACCCTCCAGCAGCTTTTATTCCTTCCAAGAGGATTTGTACAAGAGGTGTGGGGAGGTGGGGAGGGAAGGGGGAGGAGGTTTCTGCCCGGTTCTTTGGGTGGGATGGCTTCAAAGAGATGGAGTGGAGCAACTTAATTCAAAGGCTTTAACAAAAATATTGGTGCCAGGAGCTGCACAAAGTGACCTGGGTTTAAGGAGGTGATGTTGGATCGTTTCATTCAAAAGCTTTGACCCAAGTGCTGAGCGACTTCAGCATGTGAGATATCCCCTGCTCCTGGAGAGTTTGCATGGAGGAAAGGGAGAGATGCAGGTGTTGCAGAGGATCCAGAACACGGGAGGGATTTGGGATGAACAGATTCCCAAAAGGAGCAGGTAGTGGTTTGGGGAAGTGGTGGAAAATAACCAGAATAATCAGGAGTGAGAGGAAAAATCCGTTGTGCCCTTTTTGCTGTACCTGAATTAAGGAGAGATTTCCATGAGGTTGGGAAGAGGGGAAAGCAGAGAGGAGGGGAGCTCAGCATGATCCAGAAACAGAATAAATACTGGTGGTGGGAACATCCACAGGAATAACACGTGCTAGATGGTGTTCCCCCATGGAGGGGAAGGCTCTTATCCCAGATTTTACTGATGGGAGCGTGAGTGGTGGCCCCAAGCACCCTCAGTGGCTGAATTCCATACCATTATCCCAACCTGCTTGGAAATTTGTATACACAGAGGTGAAAGGAGGTAAAGAGAAGATGGACTTAGAAGGAGAAAAGCTGGAATTTGTACACTTGAGGTGCTGCGCCATCGGTTTGTAGCACTGCAAAGGGGTCTCAGGTCTTCAAAGCTGCTCTCTGGCACAATCCATTTCCACCACAGATGAATCCACCCAGCACAGGATAACAGGAGAGCAAATTCCATGTGTTTTGTACAGGTCCTGCCAGTGAACAAAGTGGAGAAGGCAGCTGGCTTCTTGTGAATATTCACTTATATGGAAATATATATTTTTTTTAAGTTTTAAAGAAGGGCTGACTGAACAAGCCCCACTCCAACATTCCAGAAAGGACCTGCTCTTGTGAATTTGGGAACAGGTTAAGATGTCCTTTCTAAAGGGCCCAGCAGCATCTTCCATTCTGTAAGCCCAGGGCACTGTGCACCAACTATTTAACAAGTGACACTGTCCATCAGGGAAATATCTTTCTCTTCCCCATCCTGTTTGTCTCCTCAGTCTCCCTGCCCCACTCCCCACCGTTTTCTGTCATTTCTCCCTCTGTTCCTCCTCTCTGATGCCATGGTGATGGAGCTGACATGTAGAAATAGCTATTCTTCACCGGGGTTCCCGCAGCATCCTGAGATGAGCTTATGCTTCTCCCCCTCTCGTCTCCCACGTTCCCTAAGTGGGTAAATCCGTGTGCTGCCAACCCCACATGCTAAAAAAGATGGGCTAACCTTCCCCCTCCTGCCTGCCTCCAGTTGGCTCAAAAAGCATGAATTGCAGCAATGAAAAAAATCACAAATGTTGGGCTGGGTTTGTGTAATTTTCTGGTTTTCTTTGGAGCTTGGTGTTCTACCGAAACAAACCTTTCACCCCCCGCTGTCCATAGGGCCCACTGCTGATTTGGGGCAGTTTGAGCCATGTTTGACAGGCAGCAGGGATGTCTTGTTCCTGAAAGTTTTTGGAAGTAGGTGGTTGGGTGGATGTTCCCTGAGAAAGAAAAATGCCAAAGTGGGAAAGAGAAAAACTGCATAAATCCCCCCGTTCAGGATTAGCCTCCAGTGACATCCACAATTAGCTGCAGCATTCTGTAGGCTGTAAAGTGCATTTCATGTATCCTTTCCCCACTGTCTGAGGGAGGCAAACTTCCCAAAAGACCTTTCCAGGGTGTTACCAGCTGCAAAGGCTGGGGAATTCTGTGTCTTCCTGGGAAAATCTGGGCAGCTCTATCCTGGCTCCTCATCTCTCTGCTGGTACCCACTGGACCATTACCCAGGAGCTGCATCAGCAGCAAGTCTGACCTGGGTTCTGAAATCCCAAATTAAAGCCCTAAACTCTGGATTAGGCCCTTCCCCTCTTCAGGCTGTCCTATTTCCCTTTGGGTTTGTTCTGATTTAAGGGCTGCTTCTCCTCAGCTGAATCCAGCAGCCCCAGTGTCAGCATCCAGCCTTCCCCTCTCTCCTTCCAGACAGTCTCCAGCTCCTCCTGCGTGTCCCTGGACTGTTTTCCTCTGACTCTCTACCCATTTCTCCACCTCATCCCACTCCTTATCTTCCCCCGAAGCTCTCCAGCCCTCTGGAGCAGGGATTGATTGCTCTTCCTCCTGGTATTGTCCTCCAAAATGAAACAACAATGAATTTGTCTGACTTTCTGTGGTTGTATCTTATCACTCCACCTGCCTGCTTCCAATATTATTCCCTTTCACTTGTCTCCTGCGGTTGAAAGTGGCCCCTCTCAGGCGTCCCCTCGTTTAATTGGCCAGCCCCAGCCTGGGTTTTATACTCCCCTTATCATTATGGCCTGACTGCTCCCCTGGCTCCCATCTCACCCTGCCTCCGTCCATCTGCCCCTCTCCCCTGTCCATCCCCCTGCTGTTTTGTTTGGACAAATGACAGCCTGGGTGTGACCAGAGGCGATAATGGTCGACAAATATTTGAAGGGGGAAGGAGAAAAATTGTCCCTGGGGGAGTTTGCAGGGGGAGGGCACAAGGGGGTGAGTGGAGGGAGAGTTGGCAGGGGGAGGGCTGGGACGGGGAGAGGGCGGATGGGGTGGGAAGATGTGCAGATGATGCTGTCGGCCTGAGTACATCATAAATCCCCTCTGGTTGGGTGGGGATGGGGAACGAGCATCTCTCTCATCCCTGGGTCTGCTTGGAAGGGCGGGTCCTCTGTGGAAGTGGCACTTTGCTGGGGACACTTGAGCTGGAGCAGGGGGACAGAGAAGAGGGAACTGTAAGGGAGAGAAGGGTAATGAAATTACAGCAAAGAGGGGAAATTTGGGCTGGAAACCTCTGGAAATCTTCCTGTAATTTGAGGGGTTGGTGAGCTGGTGTCTGAATCCAGATGCTAACATGGACTGGAGCACAAACTGATGGGAAGGAGCTCTGGAGAGGGAGGGGACAGTCACACCCTGCAGGTCTGTGGCTCCTGTGAGTGGCTGGATTTGACCCTGGGACAACGTGAAAGGAGATTTTACTTCCCTCAAAAAACATCCAAACAAACGGTCCAAAAAAAAAAGACGGCAAACCTTGTCTCTGTTTGGCACTTAGTGTCTGCTAAAGGGCTGGGAAGGGGGAGATGCTCGATAACTGATAAAAATGTTATTTAATTATTTCCTTCTAAAAAATCGGCCCCAAAAAGTATCCCTGCAAAGACTGGCAGGGGAGTTACGGGAGTTGCCAGAGGCTGTGCATGAAATCAGTGGAAGAGGAGAAAGGGCATGTGGCACCCCTCTGCTCCATGCCAGGACCCTGGGCCTCTCAGAGAATCCAAAGTGCAAACTCCCAGGACTCCAAGGAAATGCTGGAAAAAGCACAGAGGGTGGCTGAGATGGACCCTCCCGAGAGCTTTTTCTCCACCCATCATCAGAAATTGTTTGCAAAGATGATAGGAAAGAAGAGGAAGGCAGTGGCCAGGTGACCAGGTGACACAATCCTGCTCTTCCCTGCAAACTCCTTCTCTTACATTTTTTTTGGGTAGCACTCTCATCTCATTTTCTATCAGCAACAACCCTTCCTGAAGCTGGCAGCACTGCCAAAATCTGAGAGTGTGACACCCCTGGAGCGGGACTGAGAGCTGCCCTTGGGGGCAGAGCTCACCCTGTCCGTCCCTGGGGTGTCACAGTGACAACGCAGAGCCCTGGCCCAGCTTTAAACCAGCTTACACTGAATTTTCCAACCTCCACAAGCACGATAAAGACATCCTTTTGTCAGCAGCAGGGATGGTGACAGCTACCCAGGAGAAGCCAATTTTCTTTCGTGTATCAGCAGAGACGGGCGAGTTGGAAGGACCTGAAAGACTGGAGGGCAGAAGAGGGTGAAAAAGAGACCTGGAGGAACAAGGTTTTAAGTTAGCTGCCCTCTCCCCGGGCGATTTTTCCCAAGGATTCGCCCAATTTGAGGCGTTTTGCAGCTGCCACCAAGCGCGGTCGCTGCAGGTGGCGCTGCGATGTTGGGTTTGAGCGCTGCCTGCGCTCGCTGGAGCCCCGAGCTGGAACAGCCAGCTCCGGCTTTCAGCAACTTAAACACCGCGCTGGTTTAACAAACTTGTAAAATGGCGGGGGGAAAGAATAACAGAAAAATCGCCACGCGGTCTAATTTAGATTTTCCTTCTCTCTCTCTCGTTTTTTTTTTTTGTTTTGTTTTCTTCTTTCTTTAAATTGGCTCTTTCTCTTTGTTGTTGGAGTCTTGAAGTGTACAGGTGGATGTTCCAGGAAAAATAGGTGTTCTCTGTTCTTTGGGTGTTGGTGGAAGTGATTCCCGTGTGTGGCTCACGTAATATGAAATAATGTAATAAGAAAACGTAATAAGAAATGAAAGGACGCACTGGAGAGGGAGGAAGCACAGAGGGATTCAGGGATGCTGTTGGCACCCAGGACTTCACGGGCAGTGGGGGAACTTTTGGAGCAGCAGGAGGGAAATCAGGTGTGTAAGGTTGTTTGGATGGAGACAACAGGACTTTGCCTCGTCCCAGATGGTGCTGAGGCAGCTTTGGTGCTGCTGGGTTTTCCCCCAGGAGCAGAGCAGGGGGTGGCCAGCACCTCTGCTGTCTCTGTGACCTGGGGGGGGAAAATATCCCCTGGATGACAACAGGGTGAGCCTGAACCCTCCTTGTCCTTGGGCCCTTTTACTGCAGTAATTCACAGGTCAGGGGAGGTCATTTGGGTTTTCCAGCCCTAACCCTTTTCTGCCCCCGCTGCCTGGTTCATGAAAAGGCCTATAAATAAAGTCCCGTTTGTCACTCATTCCTTCATGAACCCAAACAGCATGGGGATATATTGACTCGTGCCATTGTCTCAAGAAGCAGAAAGAACTGGTATTAATTTCGTCCTCCCCACCAGAGAGCGGGAAGTAATCTGGGCATATCCAGATTATCCGTGTTTAGCGGAACAGGTTTTAAATGCGAGACCAAATTTCCTCGAGATTTTCATATGTTTTTATTAAATGGAGCTGCGAGCCAGACCGGACACTAAATAATTCTGTAGCACTCAGAGCAGCAGGGATCTTTAGAGGTTACTAACCTGCCATTGTATCTCTCAGATTCCCGTCTCGTTCCTCCGTTGTCATTTCGCTGTGTTATTACTCTTCAGGCTTCACATTGTATTCATTTCTCTGAATGAAAACAAATGACTCCTTGCAAGAGGTAGGAGATAAAGAATAATAAATACATTTTATGCACCACCTTAAAAAAAGGGCTGTGAATCCCCATCCATCCATCAGGAAATGTAAACTGGAGCTCAGGCAAAACACACACGCACGCACGCAGGCATGCACGCGCTGGGGAGATAAAACTTGTTTTAAGGAAAACATGATATTGTTTCCAAATAAATATCTTGGAGGATGCAAATAGACATCCCCCGGCCCCCGTGCTTTGTGGCATAAATTTAAGATAATTAAAAATACAAAGCTTGGATTAAGCCTGATTTTCCATCAGTGGTGGGGGCTGTGGGGAGGAGGGGGAGTCCTGCTGTGTTTGGTGCTGCACAACCCCTGGAGAGGCAATTGCTGCCTCTGATCTCGGCTACTGATTGCCGTGGGCGCTGGGACCCCCTTTCCCAGCCACCCTCTGCATCCCTGCTGGATGCCTTTGCCTTCTGCCGGGGAAGGGGAGGCTGCAGGGTCACTTGCAGAGTTTTCTCCCCGATGTGGGCATTGCCAACACCCCTGCAAGCAGAGGAGGTCTCCCCCAGCTGCTTCTCGTCTTCTTCAGACCCTTGTGAGGCGCCCATGCTCACGGAATCGGGGGTCCCTGGGAGCACCCTGTTGCTATCAACACCCCGAGAGCATCTCTTCCCTTCCCACCCTCTGCTGCCTGCCCTGGTGCTGGCTCTGGCATCACCTGCAGGGAGGAGTGCGGGTCTCACAGAGGGAATGATCTTGTGGGAGTGGGATTTGCTCCCAGGGGCGTCCCGGCAGCCTGGGGGGCACCAAACTCAGGCAGGAAGCACTGCCAGCTTCAGACAAAAAAATGCTCCTGCGGGGATTTAAAGGGATCCCCGGCCAGGGCAGCAGCTTGCAGCCCCTCTCCAGGATTACTGCTCACCCGAGCTGAGAGATTGATCTTCCCCTGAGCCTCCCCACGCCCTCTCTGATCCGCTCCCCTCCTCGCTGGGTCCAAGCCGGAGGAAAGCAGAGGGGCACAGCCTGGAGAGCGAAGGGGAGGCAGGGAAAAAGCAAGGGAGATGACAGCCAAAGCCGGGAAGGGCTTTTCTGAGGAGCAGATGGGGGGAGGCAGCGAGATGCGTTGATTCCGTGAGTGGGTTTTGGGTTTTATTCTTTTTTTTTATTTTTTTGGGGCAGAGACGTTTCCCAATTAGCCCAATCAGGCTGGAGAGCCTAGGTGTCAGTAGTGAGTAGGAGCGAGAGAAGGCACCGGAGGAGGAGGAATCCAGGCAGCCGGAGTTCCAGCCGTGGCAGAGCGGCGGCGGCGGCTCTGGCAGCCCCGGGAGGCGGCCCCGCTCCCCTCCCCGTCCCCATCCCTTTCCCCAGCCCCTGCAAACTTTAGGACGACGAAAAGCGCCTTGGGGGACCCCCTCCAGAGACAACCTGCGCTCCTCCGCCTTCTCCCCTCTCCCAGAGGTGGGTGGGCTGGAGAAAGGAGGAGCAACCGGCCACTCTCTGCAAAGCTAAAAAAAAAAATAGGAAAGAAAGAGAAAAAGAATAGAAAGGGATTTTTATTATCGCTTTAATTTTTCATTTATTTTTTTTTT
>NW_008236807.1:1375155-1375426 GCF_000691975.1 Corvus brachyrhynchos
AGGGGTGATTTGGGGGGGGAGTGAAAACTGGAGCTGCGTTTCTCCCCCCCTCCCTCCCCAGTCCCCCCCCCGGCTCTGGGCGAGCCAGACACGGTTTGCCCAGTGCAGAGAGAGGGGCTCCGTGTTCCGCCTCCGTGGAGTATTTGGGATTGGAGAGAGACACACACACACACGCGCGCACACACACACGCACACAGAGACCATCTGCAGTGTCAATGCGGCGCCTGCTCTGAAGACTGAAGTGGGGGGAAAGGAGAGGAGAGAAAAATAA
>NW_008236807.1:1375659-1397022 GCF_000691975.1 Corvus brachyrhynchos
TCGGTGTCCCCCTTTCCCGGCTCCCCGATGGCTTTTTCCCCATGCACAAGGCTCAACTTTTCTCCCCGGAGGTAGCGGCTCCCGCGGTGCAGCCCGTCCCTCATCGCCCCCGGCATCCCCCGGCTGCGGATTTTCCTCCCCTCGGGGGGTATTTTCCCCTTTCGATGCTCCAGAGCTCTCCTCGGGCGAGGGGCTGGAGGCATTTGCAAACTTTTCCTGCTCCCGGTGAGGTTGCAGCTGGACGGGGCTGGAGGCAGAGCTCTATTCCCGCGGAGGATAGCAACCTCCCGGGTGACGGGGACGGGGACAGGGGCCACCCCCGGTGGTGAACACCTAAGAGGGAAGGGCAGACCCCCGTCTCTTCCCTTACTGCAAGGTGCTGGGGAGTTTTCCTGCGGAGTCAGCGCTGCTAAACCTCCCTCCTTCCATTCGGTGCATGTGTGTGTGCTGCAACCGAAACCTGCCTACTGATGCTCTGCATTTATCAGACATATGCCCTTAAATTATGTAGACGGCGACTAAACACCGAGCCGCACATTGTTTTGGTGGAAATCTAATACTCCGGCAGCAGATGAGTTCCTCCCAGATAAACAAACCCACTTGCTCAGCCCCGGCAGGGCTGTTTGGGTTTGTAGCGGCTGCATGTGGCTGCTCCATCCCCAGCCCGGAGGAAATCCTCCTCCCGGGGCTCCATCTGCTCCCCGTGCCGGCAAGGGATGCGGCGTTTGCGGTGCTGAATGCGGGGGTGGGACCCGCAGGACTCGCCCTGGTGGGAAAGACCGGGTGGAACGCGTGCGGCTCTGCACCTCTCCCGTAAAACTTCCACACCCCGCGCTGCTTCCCAGCCCTGCCGCCGGGCAGCCGTGCCGGAGAGCTCGCTGGAAACGCACCTGATTGTCCGTGCCTTCCCTCCATTGCCGGGATGCGATGCCTGGGATGAGAGGTTTTGGGAAAAGCGAGGGGGGTCTGATGCTTCCCAAATCGTGCGGGTGAGTGGTGCAGAGGTTTGGACCGGGACCCCGGAGACTGCCGGGGGATGCTCTCATTCCGCGGGAACAATGATGCTGCCAGGGGATTTTTACAGCCGATGCAACTGCTCGCAGCCTTCTAGGGACTTATCTTGAGCGTGCACCAGTCCTATACAAATATTTTGGAAGGCGGAAAGCGCGCTAACTTATTTTCTTTCCCTGCCCTCTGTTTCACCCGGGTCTTGTTTGTAGAAGCCGGTGAGATCCGCGAGCGGGCAGGACCAGCGGGGCACGGGGGGCACGGGCTTTGCCGTCTCTGTGACTTTAATTACGGCGTGTGCCTCCCAGTGTGGGGTTAGGTGCTTTCCCCCCCACCCCACCTCCGAAGCCACTGGCTGGAGGGCCGGGAGATGCGAGCAGCGTTTTATTTGCGGTTTATTTGCCGGGGGAAGTGCGTGTTTGTTTGTTTGCTTGTTTGTGTGTGGGATCCTTCGCTAGAGCTGGTGCAACAGATGTGCGTCTGCCTCGCGTGTGCAGCCAGGTTTAAACACGCAACCCCAGCCCCGGCACGAAAACCTGGGGTTTTCTTCCCTCCCCTGCCCAGACCCACCCTCCACGGGGGTGTCTCCTTTCCGAAAGGACCAGTCCAAGGCTTTTTCTCTCTGTCCCATCTTCAATGTGTGGCGCTCGGCGGTATCGATACCACGCGAAATAAATGGCAGCCGCATGATCTAAGTGTTGTTTATGTCCAAGACGGGTGTTTTAGGATCCAGGCTGATGATCAATCGCGGTGCTCTAGGGAAGCGTTTGCTGATGATCGTAACTGCCTTGCAGGCACCGAGGGCTGGCGTTCAGTGTGCTCAGCGCGCAGCCCGGCTGGGGAGGGATGCTGCAAACCCAAAGGGAGATGCTGAACTTCTCCGCGGGGAGAGGGAATATTTGAGCTTTTCCTCGCGGATTCACCTGCCAGCATCCCTCCCTGCACCGCAGCGAGCCTGGCGCTCGGCAGCCTGTGGATGTGGCAAAGCAGAGGGCTGAGCAGAGGCGGGAGAGCGGCTGAGCTGCGCCGCCGGGAAGGCAGGAGCCGTCTCTGGCAGCCCCATCCCGGGGGCACTGGGTTGCCGGAGCCGGTTTCATGTCGATTCCTCTACTTTGGCAGGCTGAGGAGGGGAGGGGGGATGCCGGCGCCCCTTTTGTGTTGCATCTCCTTCCTTGCACTGAATCGCTTTGTCTCTGCCTCCCGATGTCCTCGATGCCGAGCGGTTGCAGTAAAACCAGGCTCCCTCTCGCCGTGCCGGGGGTGGATTCGTGGGAAGAGCCTGGCAAGGTCTTACGATGCTCGGGGTGTGCCGAGGGTTAACACCGTGTGGGAATCAATTTCGTGTTTGGAAGGGACCTCTGAGAAGCTTCCTGCGAAGCTGAGAAGGATGCTGGCACTGTGGGCTGGTGCTCCACGCTGGGCTCTGACTTGGGGAGGGCGTCAGAGGTGGGGCTGCTGAGTTTTGGAGTCGGCAGTGCCAGAGTTTGGGGGTTGGCACTGCCCACATGTGTCTTGCAGCAGGATGGCATGGTGACCTGGGAATCACTTGGCTCCTCTGGATTTATTATTCACAAACCCCCTCTAAAGTGGGGTCCCACAGAGCTGAGACTCCACAGTCTCATGTCCTGCCCACGAATCCCCCTCCCCACCCAGGGATACGTTTTGGGTTGTGACTCTTCCCCCCAGCAAAGCCCTCAGACTGCTTGATCCTCTAACAAAAAGCATTTGGGGAACCTTTCTGGCCCTCTGAAAGGCTTCAGAGGGCTCTTTCTTACTCCTTCCTTCTGGCTTGCAAGACTCAGTGAAGGGACAGCAGCGCTCCAGGCGCCCAAGGCAACGAGACTTCCCGTCTGTGCAGAGAGTCTGGGCTGCCCACTGCCTTTCTGCAGGGCATCAGTGATGAGCGTGCTTCCCTGCGTGACTGTCTTCCTGTGAAAAGTGCTTTATATTCCTCAGCTTTGAGCTCTCAAGGAGCCTGTGACAAAAAGAAAAAAGAAAAAAAAAAAAGGAAAAAAGAAAAAATTGCGTGGTGCTGCCCACGTGTTTTTCACTCAGACTCTGAAGGGTTTTAAAATACAACCATCTACTCCATTCCTGTGGTGTGGGTTGGGAAACTGAGGCATGGGGTTTTAAGACATAACCACCTACTCCATTCCTGTGGTGTGGGTTGGGAAACTGAGGCATGGCGAGGCAAAAGACTCAGTCCACGTTTATTGATGGGAATTCTCCCTCAGCAGCCTGAAATGCAAACTGAGCCCCAAGTGGGACCTGGTGATGAGAGCAGGGAGTGGTGCCCTGGCCTTTAGGTTATGCTTCAATGGCCAAGAGCAGCCCTTGGACAGAGCAGGGCATTTTCAGGATTGAATTTTTTCCACTTAAAATGGCAAATGGGTGATTTGAGATGAGAAATCATCATAGAATCATGGAATTGCAGAACAGTTTGGGTTGGAAGGGATCTTAAAGATCATCTAGTTCCAGCCCCTTGCCATGGGCAGGGACAGCCTAACATTTTGGGTTTGTGCATTGGCCTGGGGACAGCTGTGCTCTCATGGACCTCGGTCCCAGTGCCTTTAACATTTGCTACAAAATGCTTTTAATCACCTTTGGGAATGGAGAGATCACTGCAAGCATGACGTGTTGAGATGCCCACAGCCTGTGTGGTGATTTCCTGTATCTGGCATTCTCCCTTGGGGTTTTTTTGACTCATCCCAAGTAACAGTCTGGGATTTTTTGTTCTTTGTTGGTGCATGAGCTCTGTCAGTTTGCCTCATCCTTGAGTGGTTGCTCGTCATAAGGGGCTGAGCAGCCACCCGGGTAAGAGGTGCCAACACTGCGTGCCCTGCCACAGAACCCAGTGTCGTGTGGCATCTGCCCTCAATCCTTTCCTTGAGGACTAAAACCCCTTTGAGATGGGCCCTTAGAGATGCTCTGAAGGCCTTGAACAGGCACCTTTTGGTTTATAAACCCAGAAACCCAATGGCCACTTCATTTTTGACACCTGTGGCACTTCAGCTCCAGCTGATGTGAACCCTGTTGGGGACATGTTCCCTTCCAAGGTGATTCCTGGAGCCGTGGAGGAAGCCAAATTTTTGCTGAAGTGTTCCCAGTTCCTACCTCAAACACTAATGTTTGTAGAAGACACCAACACTCAGAGCCTGAAGACCTGAGGGACAGCAGTGACCAGGTGGAATCCCTGTCCCACTATGCTGCCTCTCAGCAGGTGGCTTTGACCTCACCTGGAGAGGAACCCCTAGAGAGAGAGAGAGAGGTCATTTGCAGACTCTGTGACTTGCTTTTATTCCAGGCTTTGCTGCTGAGAGGGGTTTCCCCCCTAAAAAGTGTTGTTTAAGTGCTTCATGCAGTGAAACCAAAATCCAGACCCAAAAGTCAAGTGGCTGAGATTCCCAGGCTTTTTTTGCATAGGGATAAATAAAAAGTCCTGTTAATTGTGCCTGAATTTGCACTTGTGACCCAAAAGGGAGCTGTTGCACCTCTGACTCTCCTGGTTTTCATGCCTGATTTCGGAGTTTCTTTCCAGCTCTATTATCCATACACTGATCTTCTGGGGCTTTCCCACCCAGCCACTGGCAATAAATTTATGGGATTTGACTGGCACTTGAATTTGCCTCATCCTTTTGACAGGACGAATGTGTGGCTCTAATGCAGATAACATGGGCTAGGTTTCCATTACAGGCATTTGCATGATCTATACCCACACCTTTCCCCCTCCCCTGCTCTCCTGCAAGGGCCAGAGGGATAAATCTTGATCCTGCGTGAACCCTCGCAGCCAAATGCACGTAAATGTTTGTGAAATGAGGCTCCACGACCTCCGTGATATTTCTCCTGGAGCTTAAAATGCTCCACGAGGGAGGAAAGGTGAGGCTGGTGGAGGTGTTTTATCCCCAGTGGTGTTTCCTGGGAAATAGTGAGGTGATGCTGGCCTGGGGGTGGCCTGCAGATGGTTAATATTTACATACTTGTTGTTTCTTCTGAATGAGGAACTCGCACTTGCCGCCAGCAGCCCCCTGACGCTCATTCATGCCGAGCCTCACCGTGGAGTGTCTGGGAGTTCCGCTGTTTGGTGACTTGAGTTTAGAGTTATAGGGATCAGAGGGATGAATTAGCAGTAAATCACAGCCTGGATGGCTTCGTCCTCAGCTGTGACAAGGTTTAAATTAAAAATATCTTGCCGGGATGAAGCACTCGTAAGTCAAGCGCTGGTGTGGTGTCAGTCCGGGCTCGGCGGCGAGAGCTCAGCCCCTGTGGAACAGGAACCACGAGGACCCCACGTGCTGATTCCCAGCTGAACTGGGAAATTGCCACTTCATTTCTCCTGTTAAATGTTCTTTTTTTCCTTTCCTTCTCACCTCTTTCCTCACCTGAAGGGAGGACGGTCACGCCGGGAAGTTGGGAGAAGCTTTGCGGATTCGCTGCACGTGCGTGTGGCCCTGTTTGACTTGGTTAGAGCATATTTGATTGTGAAAAGGGATTTATTTGTTTTTTGTGGCAGGGGATTTGTCTATAATGTAGTGCTGGAAAGAAAACTCATTTAGAGACTAAGGAGGTGTATCCTGTTACAATTGCCTATTGATGGAATAGCAAGTGCTTGGTGTGCTACACAGCTTCATTTTACTTTAGGGAAACTTATCCTGGGCTGCCAGAGGGACACTCGGATTTGATGGAGAGCTGTCCCATGGTCCTGAGTGTGTTCCTTGGCTTCTTGTTTCCCCATCTATCGAGTGGGGGTGGTTTCCTAGAAGTAACTGTCCCTTCAGCCATCACCTAATTCTTGTTTTGCTCTAATGACCTTTAAAAATGACTCACTTTTTGTAAAGTGAGTAATACCAGGGTGGGCCTGGTTGGGAACTCACTCACCAGCCTGAGGAATAGCATGATGTCCATGGATGATGGTCACTAATGGCCACTGTCCCACTCCTGGGCAGTGTCACCTTCTTCTGCTGGCTGGGAAGAGGTTTTCAGAGGTGCTGTTCTATACTGAAGGCAAAGGCTCTGCCACCACAGCCCTGCCAGGGAGAGGGGGTGAGCTGGGACAACACCAACTGCGGAGCTAATCAAAGGTTTGGATTTTTCTTTAATGGATTATCTAGGGGGGAAAATCCCCACACCCAAATTAAGGTGGGCATGTGTGCCTTAGAAAAAGTGAGTTTTTGGGCTGTTTTGGGAAACTGCTTCTCTTTGTCAGGGTTTGGTGCGAATTTCTGGGTCTTGCTAAAAGCAGAGCAACACGTGGAGCCTTGTAAGCTGTAATCCTGAGACATGTAAGAGTTGGGGGGTTGGTACTTGTATGGATAATTTCGGGCCATTTCCTCTTTTTGTTTGTGCCTCACCTTTTGCACTCTCCCCTTCACAGCGCCCACCTGGCTGGATGGTGGGGCTGTCCCCTGTCACAACCTCTTTTCCTTCCAGCCACCCTGGATCCCAGGACTGATTTGGGGGCTTGCAATGACCTCAATACTGGGTGCTTTTGAGACTTCATACCCCCATCCCTCCTTGGATCCCAGGGCTGACTGGGGGGTTGCAGTGACCTCGATACCTGGTGCTTCACACTCCCATCACCCTGACTGCTCCTCTCCAGATCATCCCAACAGCTTCCCCAGGGAGGGCAGTGCTCAGGGACAACCTGGAGGGTGACTTTGTGCTTCAAGTCCCATCTCTGCCACCACTGAAGCCACCTCTGGGGGGGCAGTTGCCTCCTCACCCTGAAGACGGCGGGATGAGCTCTGAGTTTCCCTCCTGCGCCGAGCTGCTATGGTGATGAGTTGCTATAGAAACACATACTTAGCATTATTATTTATTATTGAAAGGTGCTTCTTTTCCTCCCTTCAAAGCAGGGTTGTGCCCAGAAGACCCCGATGCTAGCTGTGGGACAGTGCCCACCCTGTCCATGTGGGATGGGGGGTTAAGCTTCCCGGGAATCCCGGCTTTAGCCACGCTGGAGGCAGGGAACTGTGCTGTGCTTGCCCAGCGGGCTGATCTGGTTAAACAAATCCCCCCAGTATGTTCCCATCACAGGTCCCTTCCTTGGTCAGATCCCTCCTTTGGAGGGGGATTTGGGCGAAGCATTTCGTTCTAATGAGCTTAGTTATTTCCAAGCTGGTAATCACTGTCACCGTTTGGGGGGCGAAGGGCTGGCATCAGGGTCTGCCATAATATGTCTGTTCACCCGGCACAAACGCTGCGTTCACAGCACCTTGTAGGGATTGCTGGGTAAAAACCTTCTCTTACCTCTGCCTCTGCTGCTCCTCGATGTTTGCTGGAGTCCCTCCCGTCTGCAAGCCCAGCCCTCTGCGCTGGGAGGCAGGGGAGCTCCTCTGATGCTCCTGGCCTGGGGTCCTGCTCTGCTGAGCTACCCCGGAGCTGGGCACCCCTCCAGGGCTGCAAGAGGCTAGGCAGAGCGAGCCCTGCTCAGGGTGTCACTCTGCCTGCTCTCACCATCACTTTCCAGTTGCCATGGGCAGGACAAATCCTGCTTTGGCGGGGGTCTTGCTCCCCAGGAATGGGTGCAGGGGGAGGGAGCAGGTGTCCTCTGCAGGCTGGGTGCCAAGCAATGCACTTGCTGGGAGTTGCAGCAAGGGGTCCTGCCTGGACCCCATTTATCCAGCACATCCATTGTTTTTGGGAATGCTCAGGAGGTGCAGGAGGGATGCAAAGGGGTCTCCTGCCTGCAGCCAACTGGATTCACAGTGCCAGTGGAAGCTGGCAGTGCTGCAGAAGTGGCTCTGCAAGGAAACCTCCCTCCCTCCCTCCTGCTGTCCTTCACACCCTGGCAGCCCTGAGGATGCTGCAGTGGCTGCAGAGGGGTGGCTTGGTGAGGACAGGAGGCTGGGAGGGTGGAGGGATGTCCAGGGGCACTGGGAGAGGAATAGGGATGCTTTCCCTCTCTGGCTGGGGCAGGTGAGGGCTTGGCTTGGCTTGGCTTGCAGCAGGGATTAGCTGTGCAGTTCTTGTTCCCTGGAAATTGCCTAGTAGGGGAAAAAAAAACCAACAAGAAAGAAAGGAAAAAGGGGAAAAAAAAGGAAAGCAACACGGCTTTTCTGGATGCAGAATTAACAACAGGGAGGTGAAGTTTCAGGGCTGGTTGGAGCAGCTGCAGGGGGTGGCTCAGCCCCTCCTCTCACACCCTGCACAGGTGCTGCAGGTGCAGGGCTGGGCTCAGCTGCAGGTGCTCCCCTGGGAGATGGGGTGGGGAGGGATGCAGGAATGGCTGGACCAGTGCAGGACGCTGGGTATGGAGAGACTTGGGCACGGGGAAATCTCTGCTGCTGCTTGCAGAGTCAGTTCCCTGGATTCCTCCAGGTCTCCTCTTTCGGCGCCTTTGAGGAAACAAAAGGAGGTTCTTTAAAGCACCCCCTCAGGCAGGAATAAAACACCTTCCTTTGCAGAGCCTGTCTCATTGCTTGAAGTCATTCCCTTTGGGCTTTGCATTTTCCTTCTTGGAAGCTCTGCTCCCTGCAGGGAAGAGAAAAAACTCCTGGGGTGCAGGAGCAGGGCTGAGGGGGATGGAGGGGCCTTCCTGGAAAGTGTAGGATGGAGATGGAGATGGAAGGACAGATAAAGGGGTCCAGTGTAGGGGTCTAGGGATGAATGCTGACCCCTCACGGTGCCAGAGACCCCTGTAGTCCCTAGTGTAGGGTCACGTCCAGCCTGTTTCTGCTGCAGTGATGATTGGGACCATCCTGTGGGGTGGGAGATGCTCCTGCACGTCCTGCATGCGCCAACACCTTCTCCCGGTGAGGGGAGACCACCAGAGTGGGGCCTCTCCGAAAGGAGGGAAGCTGGGCTGGCTGTGGGAAAGGAGAACTTGCTGTGTCCTGGTTGGATCACCCTTGTCCATGTGGGTCTGGAGGGTTTGGGTTTTCCTTCTACCACCCCTTTTTCTCCACTCTGAGCTGCACCAGCTGCTTGGATATGTGCTTTGGAGAAGTCATCAAAGTGGTGGAATGGATTTGGGATTGGTTTGGGGAGTCCCTGTGGATCCCACCAGCCCTGAGATCATCCAGTCTCAGTTTTGTCTCCAAAAGCTCACTGAGGGCAGAGTCATTTTGGCCACTGGACTCAGAGCATCTTTGCATCCTCTGGCTTTTCTTTCCTGGCCTCCAAGGTCACTCCCAGAGATCAGGAGCTGCTCACCTGGGCCAGGCAAGGGCAGGAGGCACCTTGGAGCTGCACCCTCTGCCTGGGTGAGGGATGGAGAAGGGAGGTGAGGCAGGTGCAGCAGGAGCTGGGTGCTTAAACCAGCATCCCTTAGAGCCATTCAGGAGGCATTTTTCCCTCCTTGATGATGGAGGTGCTGCCCTTGCCTGCCTTAGCAAGGCAAACAGCTCAAGGGGACGCCTCTGAACGAAAGTAACAACTTTTAGGACAAATTTCTGTCCGCATAACATCTCAAAGAAAGCAAGGAGAGGAAATGGCAAGCAGGCCTAATTAGGTAAGTATTCCCCATTAGGAAGGGGAAGGAGCTATCAAGTCGATTTCCATTTCCTTCTTATTTTACATGTCTGATTTTTCCGCCTCTCCAGGAGGCGGTGTGTGAAGTAGGTCTCTCCTTAGCTCACAGAAGTAAATAATCAGAACATGATGTGCTCCCGAAGCTCTTCCCGAAGCTTTCCAAATCTGGACTAAGCTGGGGATTTTTAGCATCTTCACCAGGAGCCTTCCAGGAGCTTCCCAGGATCCATCAGACTTATTTCCCCCCTTCATACTGGAGAACCAAGGCACAGGCAGGCAGCAGGACCTGCATATTCCAGGAGTCTCCTGTACATACTTCTCCCCGTTTCACCTACTCTGCATGGAATTTCTTGTCTCCTGGTTGCTTCTCCGTATAAACCTGGGTGTGAACACATGGAGATACCTTGCTGCACCAGGAAATGTGATTGGGATGAGCCCCTAAACCACCACCTGCTCCATCCCTACCTGAGCCCAGCATGTCCCCATGTCCTCCTGGCCACGTTTTACCCCTGTGTACCCAAAGTTGCTCTCCTGGCTGTGCTCCCTGTTGCCTCTTAGAACAACACATTGCAGCGTGGGCTGCAATTATGGAGCCATCAACGGGTTCTTGTGACACATTTTGGCGAGCTTGGGGATGCTTTGTGCACCAGCCTGCGAGGGAAGTACTCTCCTCCCCCCTTTGCTGCCTCCCCCTGCTCCAGAGTCTGTAAGTGGTGTTATTAAAGGCTGTCGGGAGCTGCTGTCATTGGCACAGTCAATGGCTGACACAAGGCAGCCCTCAGACTTTGACTCATCACACACACACACACACACACACACACTTTGCAATGCATGAGCCACAAAAAAAGCCGATTTCTCACAAGCATCACCCTTTCCCCAGCTGTTTGGGCCCTTTTCTGCATTCATTTCAGAGAAGAAGTCTTGATTGTCCTGCAGTGTAAGGAGGAGATTGGAGTTGCATCGTGCTGCCTGCACGTTCCCAGCTCTCTCATTATCTTCTGGTGGAAGTTGTGATGCCTTTTTCCCTAAATACAGCTACATGCATCCATATATATATAGATATATACGTGTGTGTGTGTATGTTTTATACATATACATAAAAATACACATTTATATGCACATTGCTACACACAAATGCAAACTACACATGCTTGGGAAATGCCAATCTGTTCACCCTGCACTTTTCACAGATCACTGCCAATTCTCCCTCACAGTTCAGGAAAGGTTTTGCAGGTCCAGATTTTTGGAGAAGGAAGAGCAGGCTGGCTGCAATAGCTGGAGTTAGGAGGGATTTAGGCAAAAAACCAGTTTTCCTTTTTCCTCCAGCATCCCTTGATCAGATGCTGGTGGGAGAGGGATGTTTTCCAGCTTGTAAGGAGGAGAGGGAAGAAAGAAAAGAGTTTGAGGTTTTCCTCCAGCTCAGAACCGGGAATAAATAGATCTATCTTGGACAAACCTTTGTGTCTGGGAATGTGGCTGCAGCTGAGCTTGGCTGCTTTTCTGCTTTTCAGAAGGTGCTGGTCCAGGCCCTGCCAATGGCAAAGGGGTCTCTGAGGGTCTCTAAGGGGTGGGGGATGACTGTGCAGCAATTCTCATCCTTCCCAGTGGCTCAGCTGGACCCTGGCCACGAGCACTCAAGTGGGGCAGCACAAGGTGTCATGAGCTTGGAGGAGATCCCAAGCAGATTGGAGCTCCATGACAATCTGCTTTCCAGTCCTTGGCTGTGCATGGACACGTGCAGACATCTCCGTGCCTCCTTCTGGTTGATGCACGGGGTGCTTTGAGCCACATTTGCCCCACTAACAGCCCTGCTGGCCAAACAGGCTGCTTCCCTGCTCTGCCTCCCCTCCTTCTGGGTATTTCCGTGCGGGAGGATAATTCTGAGGCTTCTCCATACTTGCACAAGGGTATGGAAAAGTGGCAGTGAGATGCTTGAAGCCTTTTCACTCGGTGATTTGCCTCTTGGTTTTGCTTGGTCGTTGTCTTCTCTCCTGCCTTGCTTCGCCTTCCCTGGGAACACAGGCAGCAGAATCAGCTGTATTTTATAACAAGCAAAAAGGTCTCCAGGTGCAGGGCTGTGCTTGCCTGTCTCTTCTCCACTGCTCTCTGCCTGTGGGGGACTTCCTTCACCACCCATAATTAGCCTCTCCCAAAGTCTCGCTGTTGCTGGGCTCAGGCAGAAGGTTTTACAGCCACTGCCTCTTCTCAAACACAGGGCAAAAATAATCCCTTCCTCAGCTCAGCAAGCAGATTTCAAACCTGTTCCTGCTGCTGCTGGGGCAGGGTGGCTGCAGGAGGGGCCCAACCCAGCCCTTGGCAAGGCTGGGATGTGCTGGAGAAGGGGGACAGGGGATGGAGGGTGTGTGTGTCAGGCTCCCCACGCAGAGGAAGGAATCAAATATCTGCCCTGTCTCAAATGCCATGCTGGGTTCCTTTGGGACTGAGTTATTGGTGATGAGGAAGCTGACCTTCTCCTGTGTTTATGAACTGAATCTCTGGCTCACTTTGGGGTTTGATTTCCACCCCACCCCCCGGCCTCCCGTTACAGAGTGCAATACTCCATTTCAAAGGAAATAACATTTTCTTCATTTTCTCCTTTGCTGGGCTTTTTTTTCAAATGCTGCTCAAGATGAACAGGCTTTCTCCCCCTCAGCTTTCCGTGCTTTATCCTTGGCTTGTCACACTGGATGTTGCTGCCCCTGTCTTTGGGGGACCAGGGATATTCCCCTGTTACAGCTGCAGGGGGGGAACAAATTCTCCTGGAGCTGGGAAAACACATTATTATTTTAGTAGTCAGAGCCCAGAAAGTTTGAGAATTAAAAATTCTCCTCATTTCCCTCAGTGCCACATGGATCTGTCCTTTTTCCTCCTGGGTGCCTTATCTCCAGCCTTCCCTGGCACAGCTTTTGCTGTAAATCCTTTCCTACAGGAGCTGGTCTTGAGCATCTTCAGAGCAGCAAGTCCTTTGGAGCCCCATTTCCTTTTCCTTCTGCTTATGCCTGTGGAGAACGGATTTTTGGAAGCTCAAGAGCTCTGTCTCTCCTGTGCACAGGTCCCTTGGAGATATTTGAAGCCACTTTGCCAAAGTTCACAGGCGACTTTTGAAAACCTTGGCCATTGCATTCATGTATATATATCTCTATAAATATATATGTATAATATCTGTTCTCTCTTCCCTCCTGTTTTCTTTCTCTGTCAGGAATCCAGCTGTGCAACATGTGGCACTTGTAGGACTTGGAAGGGAGGAAGATCAAGCAAACACAGAGCTTTCAGCAAGAAGAGATAAATTTCCAGAATAAATTCAAGCCACGTAGGCCCAGTCTGTTTTAGTTTTAAAGCCTTGCTGGTAGTGATGTGTGGGAGCTGTAGATACAAAGCCAGGGAGAGAAGAAGAGTTTATTTGTATTATTTCTGGCACCTTGGTAGAAAAAACCCTCAGTTCTGAGTTCATGGGGCTTGGCACAACGTTTGTCTGCATGGTCTGGAGCAGGAAACTGCCTGTTGAGGTCTACCTTCATGCATGGCTTGAAGGCAGAGGAAAAAAGGAATTATCTGCCCTGGCTGTTGTAACTGGAAGAGGAAAGTGCCAGATTTGTGGAGGTGTGTGGGATGCAGATGGCCCCAGAGGAGAAATACCTTGTTATCAATAACCCACTGAATTGTGATAGCGGTTTTACACCTGCGTACGCCGCTGCGGTTTTTGTCTCAGCACTCTGGCAGGAGCACAGCTGGGAGCTGTGGGCTCCCTCCTGCAGGAAGCTGCTGGGGATTTCCTGTTCTCTGCAGAGACAGAGGACAGGTCGGGGTTTGGGGTGCTGAGCCATGACCATGGACTGGCTGCAGGGCTTTGGTGCTGTGCTCCTGAGGGTGTTTCCTGATGCTGATCTGGCAAGGGTCCCTCTGGCCTGGGAGTTCCTGTGTGGACTTGCTGCTTTTTCAGAGAATCAGGGAATGGTTTGGATTGGAAGGGATCTTAAAATTCTAGTTCCAGCTTCCCTCAGGGACACCTTCTACTATCCCAGGTTGCTTCAAGCTCCATCCAACCTGGCCTTGGACACTTCCAGGGATCCAGGGCCAGCCACAGCTTCTCTGGGCAACCTGTGCCAGGGCCTCACCACCCTCACAAGGAAGAATATCTTCCAAACATCTAATCTAAACCTACCCTCTTTCAATTTAAAGCCATTTTGCCTTGTTCTGTCTCTCTGTTTTTCAATAATCCCTTTTTTTTCTATTTACCACTATAATTTTGCTCTATTAAGGTAAAGGTATAAATAAGCCCAGAAGTGGCCCCTGGATGCACTCCCCAGGTCTGTCCTAAAAAGAACAACAGCACCCAGTACAAAACACTGCTGTTTTCAGCCTAATTCCACCACTAACAACCCAAACTTCATTTCCCTCCCTCTTTCCCCCTGCCTTTTTCCTCTAGTCCAAGATAAAACGTTTCAGGCTCTAACTCTTGAGTCAAGGGCATACTCCAGCCCTGCCTCCTGTCTGAGTGATGCCTCATGTCATTAAAACCCACCTGCAGCCAAACCCAGGGTATGTCCCAACCACACAGGAGCCAGGACAAGGCCCTGTGTCCTCCAGCCCTTCATCTGAGGCCCCTGGGAGGTGGAGCACAGGTGATGCTCTCCAGGAGCAGGGAGGATGCTCCTGCCTCGTGTCCCAACAGCTGTGACTGCATCCCCAAGGGCAGAGGGGCATGGGCACAGGTTTACAGCTTTTCATGGTATTTGAGGTTTGTGTGGCATTCAAAGTGCAGCTGTGGGGTCCTGTGAGGTGAGGGAATAGAGCAGCAGTTCCTGTTTTGGAGAGAGGGGTGAGTGGAGATGTGGAGGCAGTGGCAGGTGAGGCCTAGGGGCTGGAGTGCACATTGGTACAGTACTTGTGGACCTTACTCTTTTAGCACCTGGGTATCTGCTTAATGGTGTTTCTTCACATCTTAAAACCTGTGTTATCAAGGCCTCCATTTCCTCTGAGCAGCATTTTATGAACAGAGGTGACCTTTGCACACCCCCCACGTTAAAAACACCTCCTGTCTCAGCTACAGGTGCCTTTATCCCGTGTGAGCAGAGATGAACAAAGCAGATGGTATTTGGATCTGGATTAAATTAGAGCTTTGCTTGCAGCTGGCTTGGCAAACAAATAACTTTCTTCTGGGTAGCACAGCCCAGATCTCAAACCTCTTAGTGCAAACTAAAGTGTCCTTTGCAGGCTGCCTGGCTCACGTGCCCCTTTCTGCTGCTGGGTTTCTGTGTAACACCTGTCCTACCACAGCTAATGCTTTGTGATGATGGATCTGCAATTATGAGGCTGTGCAAACAGCTAAAACGATTGCATCACCCTCCCTGTGCCTGCTCTGGGGTGATTTGTGGAGCTGTTGATAGCGCTAGGCATGATTCGTGCAGATGAAGGGTCAGGTCCGTGAAGTGCAGGGCACCTGCAGCTTCCATCTGTGTCTGAGTTGACCGGGGAGATACTTATGGAAGGAAAAGCAGAGACTTTGCCTTTTGCAGGTGTGTTTTGCAGCAGCAGAAAGCTGCCCATGAAGTGCCACTGCTGATGGAAGTCTGGCAGTGTCTCCTCTCAAGGCCGCTTTAGCATCAGAATAGTAAGAGCAGACACCTCCTCCCTTCCTCCTCCCAGCCTCCCAGGCTGGGTGCCAGCAGCAGGACTCTGCTGTATCATTTCAGGACACCCTGGATGCATCCCTGTGCCCCACAGCTGAGCAGGGTGACCACTGAACTATTTAAAGTCTCTCCACTGCCGACACTCGGGTGTGTAATGCACCAATTCTGCTGATGCTGGCAAAGTGCTGGAGCAGGGGATGGGTTTAGGACTGAGGGGAATTTATCACTGTGGGGACATCTAGGTGTGTGTCCCTCAAACATGCACCAAAGGAGATGACAATAGAGAAAATCACTGGTGAAGGAGGTTCCCCTGGGGCTGCACATGTGGCTCCGCAAAATAGTTGTTGCTGTGGCACTGAGCTTGGAGTTAAATGTGGGATGAGGATTTGTCTCTGCTTTGCTGACCCTGTGTGACCTCGGACAAGCCATAGAATCACAGATTGGTTTGGGTTGAAGGGACCTTAAAGATCATTTTGGGCAGGGACAACTTCCACTAACCCAGGATGCTCATCAGGAACATATCCTACTCCTTCTGTGTCATCCCAAGTGTTGTCTGATCCATTCTAGGAGCAGTGGAAAAAGCAAAAGTTTTCCTTGCAATATTTGTGCTATCACATGCTCAACCTGGTCAAATCTAGACAGACTTTTAGCCATGGCCACAAGGGAAGGAACATTCCAATTTTTCCTCCCAGCCCCAAAGCGTGCCACCTTTCCGGCGAGGCAGCGAGAAGAATATAACCGAGGTCAAATCTAGAAAAAAAAAGTTAAAATCAGTAACTTACAAAAAAGCGAGGCAGCGAGAAGAATATAACTGAGGTCAAATCTAGGAAAAAAAAAGTTAAAATCAGTAACTTACAAAAACTTTCCCCCTAATTTAGTTCTCAGCATTGCCCAAGTCATTCTGAATGCGACTTTCCACAGCGCTGGTAGCCTGAGGCAGACACTGAGCTCAGGAAATTGCCCCCTGAGTGGTTCAGGTCTGTCAAAGTAATGAGGACCTTAAAAGTGAGTCTTGGCACAGAACATGTCAGACAACCTGAGCTGTAGGTGTTGCTGCTAATGCTCACTGGAATTATGCATGCACACAGCGCCCTGCACAGGAATTGCATCATTTTGGTGCAAAAATAAATGTGTCTGTACAGGATGGAGTCGTGTATCTCCCTGCAAACACAATCTGTGTGTGTGTGTGCGTACATCAGCTCCCCTCTAATCTGCTCATTAACAAACAGAGCATGTGATTATCTTCTCACCCATGTGAGCATTGTTCTGCCTCCTGCCTGCTTCTGATCCTGGCCATAGGTGTCCTGTCCAGCTCAGCAGCAGCTCAAGACTCTCAAGCATGATTTGGGATTAGTTATCCTGCAGCAACAGCCGGGTTGGGCTCTAAGAATAACTTTCTGTTGGCCTTTGGATGTGTTGGCAATAGCTGGGCTTGTGGTGACAAAGTCACTGGAAGAGAAAATTAACAGCAAATTAGTAATAGTTTATCCAGGTTTTTTTTTTTTTTGGAACGGGGGGTTGAGTTTTGCTGCTGATTCTTTGCTGAAATTGCCTTTTGTGGACTTCTTTCGTCAGCTGCAAATTGGGACATCACGGGACTGTGGTGGGATAGATGTCAGACTGCTTTTTATTTTTCCTTTTCCCTTGAAATGCTCCCAAAGCTGCAGCTTATCAGGGCTTGTGTCCACACTGCCTCATTACAGCTCTCAGCACAGAGAGTCCTTCCCCAGTGCTGCTGCTGGGCTGGAAATTGTGTCTCAGCTGGAAGTCTCTGCTCAGGCAAACGTGGGGCTCTTCATCAGTCCTGTCCCTGCATCTGCCTTTTGGCTCAGGGGCAGATCAGCTGCCCTTCAGCCTGCTCAAAACATCCAAGTCAAGTGGGGACAGAAGTTTTTTTAACCAAAATTCTCTGAGGGGAAGTCTCTGAAGAGGACAGCCCTTGCTTGGTCTGAACTTGGGTGTTTCTTCTCGGGGAGCATCTTGCTCTGAACACAGCAGCTGCACTGAGCCCTGCTTCATTCTGAACTTCACAAAAAAGTGCTGTTATGCCAGAATGGTTAAAAATTATAAACAACTGTAATGCATTTTTTATGGTATTTGTAAGGGCAGGCCAAGAAAAGCTCACAAGAGATTAGTATCAGTTAAAAAAACTGTCTATTTGGTGCTGTTTTATTTGTAAAGAAAAGATCGTGCTCTGTAGCAATCTCATGCCTGGAATTTGGGGCTGGTGAACTTTGGGGTAGAAATATGGACTTTTTAGCCTTTTGACACCCCTTCAAGAGCTCTTTCCAAGCCCTTGGAGGCAGCAGGAGTAGATAACTTCAGCTGACACATGCGAGTTTTGACCTACCAGATTGGGACCTAACTGGCCTGAGTGCTTCAGAAAGATGGAAAGAAGATTCACCCGACCTCGTCTGACCTGCTTGAGGGCTGAAAGACAGGGAGCAGTTGGTGGAAGAGCTGTCATGAAGAAGGCAGAGTGATAAAATGAACAGCACGTGTCTGCTCAGGAGGTTCAGGGTACCTAAAAACCCACCCAGAAGCATTTAGGAATTTGGTCAGAGTTAGGAAGTGCAGAGCAAATAAAACAAGGAGGTGTCCAATAATTTCTTGTTCAGAATCTCCAGTAAATATCAAAATGCTGCTAATGGTTGCAGTAAAATGCAGCTTTTTTTTTTAGGGTTAGGAGAGCAAATGCCAGTCAGCACTGCTGCTTCCCAGGGCTGTGTTGGACTGGAGGTCTGGCTGGGATGTGGGACGGCCCAGCCATCCCTGTTTTATGGGACTCACTCATCTGCTCCCTTTAGCCACTCTCACGAGAGGCTGAGGATGAAGAATTTGCTGTGTCAGATCTTTTCCCTGGCCTCATCCATAGCTGGTGGCTGCTGCTCCAAAAGGGGCTGGATACCTGCCACAAATGAAAGGAGGAAATTTTATGCTGAGTAAAGCATAAAGAGAGACTCTATTCTTGCCTCTGCTGCAAACCCTGCATCACCAAAGAGAAATGATCACACCTCTGACTCTTCCCTCCCAGCAATACAGCACCACTAACAGCATTTGCTTTATGTTCCCACTCCTGCTGTGTGTCCAGCCTCTTTCCTGCCAGGTTTGGTGCAGTTGCAGGATTGATGGTCCTTCCCTCAGGGATCCTGGCTCTCCAGGAGCACACAGCTGTGCCCTGCATTAATCACACTGGCCTGGCCACTTGTAAACTCTTCATTTGGGACAAGTGCCCATTTGCTCTGAGCCAGAAAGTGCTGGTCACCGGTAACTGAAGCCCATCTGGTTTACAGAGTGCCTGATCCTGTGTAGCAAATCCACTGCTCTACATCCCTATGAAGCTTTATTTCCAAGCCTTATTCCCCATCCAGGCTTTGAGCAACCTGGTCTATGGAAGGTGTCCCTGCCCATGACAAGGGAATTGGACCAAGATGATTTTTAAGGTCCCTTCCAACCCAAACCATTCCAGGATTCCCTGATCCCGGTATCATCTCTTATTTTCCCAGTCCTGTTGCTTTTACTTTTTCCCTCAGACCACTCTGCTCCAGCTGTCTTTTGAATATATAGCAAAGTCTCAGACTCTGAAGGTTGGGGATTGTCTCCTGGCTTCTTTGCCAGTGCTTTCCCCATCTCCAAATATAGATCTCAGTGCTCCCACAATCAGCAGACCAAGGTGTAAAGGTTTTGTTTTTTCCCTTGAAGTCCCATGTTTTAGCTCATGGAGGACTGGAGAGCCAGTGGTCACAAAGTCCCTGTGAATGCAGAGTTGTTCTCCCTGCCAGCCTTTCAGGAGGCAGCCGAAGTGTGGTGAGATTTGGCTCTTGGTGGATGCACACAGCACTAATTGTGAGGCTTCAGCCTGAGAGAGAGGACTTGTGTCTCCCAGATCTTCCCAGAATTGCCAGGCAGGGGGAAACATCCACTCACTGGCATCCAGAGCAACATAAACTCTGCTGAACAGCTTCAGCCAGCAAGGAAACCAAACAGCTTCCTCATGGGGAAAGCCAGGGTCATAGACCCTTCCTTGCTGTTTTAGGGCTCCCATCTGAACCAGACCCAGCAAATTTAGATTCCATTTGGGCTTTTTCAGAGCCCCCAAAGCCTTGGAAGGAATGTGTGAGCATAAGCTGAGCTTCTGAGGAAGGAAACGGCGTTTTCCTCAAGGCTGTCCTAAAATGCTGGAATGGATACATGAGCTGGGGAGACCTGCTGGGATGAAGCCCAGTTCATTTTCTTTTCAATATTCATCACTCCTTTAGGGGCAGAGGCTGTGTTTATTCCTCTTTGTGTCTAGAGCTCATCAGGGTCTCCTTCCCAGTGAATTGCTGTCCTGGTTTCCGCTGGAATGAAGTTAATTTTCTTCCTTGTAGCTGCGATGGTTCGGATTTGGCATGAGAATCGGGGTGGTAACACACTGATGGTTTTAGTTGTTTCTAAGTGGTGCTTAAACCAACTCCAGGACTTTTCAGCTTTTCATGCCCCGACAGGGAGAAGGCTGGAGGTGCACCAGGAACTGGGAAAGCACACAGCTGACCCAAACTGGCCAAAGGAATATCTCACAAAATTTTAATTTTTTGGCCAACCTGGCACTGCCAACCCCGTGAGAGCTGCACCTCAGTGAAATACAGCAGAGGAACTCTGTGCTGGGGAGAACAGAGTGCCAGGAGTGCGTGATGGCTTTACTGGGGACAGGAATGAGACTTTGAGACAGAAGTCAACCTGACACTCTTGCTTTTGGCAATATTTCCCTTTTCTCAGTGCTCTGGACCTCTATGATCTCACACACACAAGGTGGGATCAAGTCAGGCACTGTTGTGACATGGTTTGCTTGAAATCAGTGACCTTGCTCTTGCTACAACAGTTTGTTTGTCTGGGGGTTTGCATTTCCCCAGTTACTGGGATAAGGAATAATTTTGATGGATTTATCCTCAGGATACTTTCAGGAGGCTGGGAAATGCCTGTGTCGTGGAGGGTGTCATGTCTTTGGCAGGTTGGGTTCCTTCCAGCCCGGGATGTTCCATGGTTCGTAACACCCAACTTGGGGACTCACATCCCTGTCTGCTCTGGAAAAGAGAGTTTAACTCCGGTCTCTGGATTTGTAGGTTATTTACATGACCTCAAAACTCTGTTCTCGTTTCTGTGACACTGAATATTTGTGTTCTTTCATTCGAGTCTCAGTAGCAAATTCCTGGAGGAGCTGAGAAATCATTCCAAACCTCTCTGCTCTCCCTCCCAAGCACAGAGGAGCACAGCTCTGACCGGCTTTTGCTGGTAGGAAACCAGGTTTGAAATGCAGGCAGAAATAACATCCACATGCAGTTTTATCACATGGGAAGAGCTAGGAAAATAAGGAAGAAAGTCCCACTGATGGCGTAAGTTAATCCCATCATTTAATGCTCTTCTGGCACAGACACAGGTAACAAGGTGATGGGCAGCATCTGACTGCCTGAGAGGAATAATCTGTGTGATGAGAGAAGGCTGTGTTGTCCCTCTGTATCTTAATTCCCTTGCAGACAAACCACTCCTGAAATTAATCTCTTTATTTGGGACAAGCTGCAGCTTGTGCTGGGATCTGTTCTTTTTGGTGAGCTCCGAAGAAAAGCTGATCTGGCGTGGGGTGTCCCCAAAGTGAGATTTGCCTTCAGCTTGGACAGGTTGTAAGTTCAGGGAGAAAGGATTTAGCCAAAGTTAGGATCCGGTCTTGTTCGGGGGAGCTGTTGAGAATCTCTGTATGGGTTTTCTTGCTGTGTTGGAGCCCAAAGAAAAGCTTCTATCCATGGTAATCAGGGTTTGTTAAAGGAAACCATGAAAAAAAGTCTTTAGATGAGATTAAAGGGATTGTGTAGCTGCACTTGGTGCTGATTTGCTCTGTGCTGGCTCCGGCGCTGGGCGTCTGCCTCGTCAGCATCTCTGCCCAGCCTCCTGCATCCCGGGAATGAATAGCCTGGCTGCAGGAAAAGCAAACACAGGAGTGTGCTGCCTGATTAGCTGGGCTTCATTAACCACCCTGGCACTGCCCAGGAGTCCTGGGTGCTCTTGGCTTCCTCCCAGCCAGGCGAGAAACTCACTGTGTCCATCCACTGGGACTCTGTGGTGCTGCCAGACCCACTGTCCGTGAGGGTGTGCTGGCATTTCCCTCTCTCCCAGAGCTGTTTTTCAGCTCATTTTGGTTATATTCAAGGCTTTAACATGTATTTTTGCTCTGAGATGGACCCAGTGGGGTTGCTTCCATGCCTTTCTGTATCCCAGCTCTTCC
>NW_008236807.1:1397213-1411474 GCF_000691975.1 Corvus brachyrhynchos
TCGTACTTTGTTGGGTCCCGGCTGCCACATGTGGCCGTGGCAGGGGACCTGGTGACGTGGCTCTGTCTAACACCTTTGATGGCAGGAGGGCTGTGTGTGTGTGAGGGAAATGGGGAGGTGCTGTTGTCTCTCAGGAGGTGTCACTGGAGTGGGGTGGATTTGTCTCAGTCTCCAGTACAGGGACATGACCATGGATTTTGTGAGATTGTCAATCAAACCCCAGCTCTCCCAGCTCTCTCTTTCCCCTCTCCCTGCACACTTCCTCCCAAGTCCTTCCCTCTCTCTCAGTTGACAGAGCAGTCCTTTGTGTTCTCTTTATTCCTGATTTATTCCTACTTCCTCAGGCATAACTCATCCTTGACTTTGTCCCCTTGAATGCTGCTGCATTTTGAGGATGTATTCATCACTCCCTAACTTCCCCATGTAATAATCAGAGTTAAAAGACATTTGGAATGTTTCTTCCTCTTAAGGCTCTTTCACATCCAAATTTTTCTTGTCCAGGACCCCATGTATTTACCACAGATTTTCATGGTCTTGGGACCATGTCCTGGAGATCCCTGAGCAGAACTAAACTACAAACTTTAACTCAGTGGTCTCAAACCTTTTGCTGGAAATGCTCAATATCAGTAAAAAAGTAACCACACCGTGGGGTAGCACCATAACTTGCTGTCCTTCAGGAGAAAACCAGTACTTAAACCAAACTCTGGGAGTTCAAGGCATCTTCTGGGGAATGTGTTATTTGCAAGCCATAAGGCTGTGATTCCACAGGCAGGACAGTGGTGTGAAACCTCCTGTGGGTGCTGACTCAGACCTTCCTCTACCATGCATGAAACCCTGTCTGAAACAGCTGGATTTGCTCTGCGTCCTTCCCAGGGACCTTGAATGTGCTGGTGGAGAGGCTGCTGTGGCAGCAGCCCTGTCGAGGGATGATCCGGCCTCACACAGGAGCCCTGTGTGGTGGCTCACGGCATCACTGCTGGCCACATCCCCAGCAGAAAAGGCAATTTGGGTTTATTTTGGAAATAGCCAGCTCAGAGCCTAAGCCCAGCCCTTGCTGCCTGCTGACTGTGGCCTTTTGTTTGTTTGCTTTGTTTTTGGAATATAATTACTCTCTCATAGACTGTGCATGTCCATGGCACTGCATTATTGTCTTCCCAGCTGCTGTAGTTCCTGTCATCCATCCAGACACAGGGAATAAAAAGACACCCATAACCCCCTTCTCCTTGCTGCATCCTCCAAGGGGTTGTACAAACTCTGCAATGTCCAGGCCTCCTTGCCCCTGACCTCTGCTTTTATTAATTAAGCCAAATTATAAATTACAGCCCTCAGAGGCTCCAGGACTGATTTGGGCTCCAGGACAGAGGGTACAGGGTGAACAACATGAGCAGATGGGAGAGGAGAGAGTGCCAGCAGCAGGCAGAGAGAGAATCCTGCTCCTAGGGTCACTCAGACGGCTGCTGGAAGATGGCAAAACAGCCCCAGGCTCCTGCTCTCCCTGCTTTGTCCCAAAAGGCAGTTCCTGCCATTCCTGGTGCTCTCAGACTGCTGATGCTCTTTCCTTTGCAGGTGAACTTCCTTCCCCGTGAGGTTCAGTATTTTGGAAAGTGCCCTTGCCTGCTGCAAAAGCCTTCCTGGAGTTTCTCACTGGGGACTCTCTGGTTTCCAGATTAAATTCGCTGTCTTTGCCTGGAGGAATCACAGAATCACAAAACAGTTTGGGTTGGAAGGGATCTAGCAAGGTTCTCACCATTCCCTTCCTCTAGAAGTGACAGTCTGACCTCAAATCAATTCTCACCTGCATGAGCCTCGAAGAATCTATGTCTGGAATTTGTCTCTTCTCATTTTGTGTTGGCTGTTTGTTTTAATGGGTAGATTTCATCCCATTGTTGCAGGTGCTGTGTCCAGGTGCTGTGATGACCTCTGGGCAGAGGGCTGCTTTTGGAGAGAGGGGCTGCTCAGTCACTCTTCAGTCTTGGGGTTGCAGCAGTTCCCCTTCCCCTGCCCTGAAGCTCTGCTGACTCTGCAGAGCAAAGTATAGGGGTAAAATAGATGCCTTTATAGTACTTGAAAAGAATAATTTCTTCCTAGATCTGCCTAGTTCTCGATCAAACCAGTGCCTGTTAGAAATGTGGATCATAACTCATCAGTGACGGAAGCTGGTGTTCAGGGTCACCACGTGATGTTTCTGAACACAGGACTCAAACAGGGACAGCTTCCTTCTTCTGCTGCTCTCTCAAGGATGGGCTCTTTTGAAAGAGGAATGGTTGTGTGGGGAGAGCTCATCCCATCACTGCTCTATCCATCACAATAAAGGTTATTAACAACCTACGTGACCAGCCTGCCTATCCCCGCAGAGCTCGCGAGACAGACCTGCAACCTCTGCACTATAAGCTCTGTTTTATTAAATATTTGCTTGACCAGAGAGGCAAAGCAGAACGGGGTAAACACGCCTAAAGTAAATGTGGGATGACCTTTGTCCGTCATCCATCCGACGCCTGCGGCTGCTGTGGCAGAGAGGGCAGCAGGAGGTGAAGGTGATCCCAGAACAGCTTGGAAATTCCGACTGCTGTGAGAGAATTTTGAAATATTTGGGGTGGCATAAAAGTGGTGGCTGCTCTACAAGCCCAGACTTACCCTTTCCACTATCAGATCTAATCAGCCTACGGGTCAAAAGAATGTGGGATTTATTCTCCCTATTATTTTTTGAAGTAAATTTTTCAGTTCCACTGGCCTTAGCAGAGCGGCACAGATTTGAAAGAGCTGCACAGCCAGACCTGTGTCACCGTCACATCTTCCTCCCTGCTGGGATCTTCGAACAGGGATTTTTTTCCTTGCCTCCTACTTGTGCGAGCCTGGCTGTCATCACTGGTTACACCCCTGATTTCAGCAAAGTCACTCTGTGACAGAGGGGATGGGACACAGCAGGAGTGGAGCTATGTTTGTCTTGTGTCCTTTTTAAGATCAAGAACAGCTTTGCGAAGCTCTGATCTGGATGATAAAGAGAGATGATGGTCCTAGACCACCAGGTTTGTGTGGTCAGCACTCTTTGAGGAGCTCGGCTTGTGAGGCCTGAGCCGGTAGAACTCCATCTCCCACACTCTCTGTGGGGCCATAAAGGGGTAAATCTGCTCCTGGTACAGACGCCACCAAAAAAGTGAAGGAAAAGGGAGCAGTTCGATGTGTTGAGTAGGAAGAGGTGTTTCCATGGGGCTTGGTGATGTGCCCACCAAATGTTTGAACCCCATACTGCTCCCATCACCATGGTTAAAACCTGGGAGATTTTAAGAGACTGAATGGTGCAAGGAAATCCTCTCCCCTCTCTTTGGAAGGTACCAGGCTGGCCCTTGGGTCATTAGTTTTCCTACTTCATGGTGCTTTAGGCTTTATCACTGCTGGTAGATAAGCAACCCCTTTCTCCTCAGCCACCTGAGATTCCCAGGAGAGCTGGATCTCTTTTAGATGATGCTCCCTTGGCTGTGGAGTGGGTGGAGAGTGTGAAGTGGGTGGAGAGTGGTCCGTGGTGAGAGCCCAGGCGAGGGAGGACAACTAGTGCTCCGTTTGCTCCCAGCCCTTTGCAGATGTGGCTGTGACAGCTGGCACACCACAGCCCCTGGGTCTGTACTCCAGACTGGGCCAGGGTGAGGCAGCTTTGATCTGGAAGCCACAGAGATCCTGCTCAAACTGGAGCGAGGTTTCCCTGAAAGGATGTTAATGTCACACCAGAGCTGGCTCTTTCCCGGCAAACTTCAAGGGCTGCAGGAGAGCTCAGCATCCATCTGGCCCCATCCCTGTAGGCAGATCCCTGACCTTCTCCAGGCTTCAGTGCCTCATCCAGAAGAGCAGGATAATAATCCTTCTCCAGTTCTGGCGTCTCAGATAGCAAATACACAGCTGGGCTGACGCTGGCAGTGCAAACAGCAATGCTGGGTGATGTTTTTACCGTTACCCTTCTGCACTTCCAGTCAATATTTGCGCTCCACCGTGGGGCACGTGTGTATGTGTGTGTAATGGAGAGGGAAAGGGTGCAGATTTATTACTCTGCTGTGTGATTTCTGCTTTTTCTCCCAGCATCTTTTCAGTCAGGAGGGCTCCCTTTGTGCTGGTTTTAAGTAGAGAGCTCAGAGTGCAGAAAGGGAGGATTAGCAATTAAATACGCTCTGATGATGGCATGGTTGTGAAGGAGGGAGGAGGAAGGAATACTCCATAGTAATGTACTTTTGTTTCCTTTTTTCTTTGCTTGTAGGACAGAATCTGCGAGGGGATTGGTGTTTTGAAGAGTTTTACAGCTTCTAATCCTCATTGCCTTGGGAATACAAACCTCTCTAATCATGTCTCTGGCCATGTGGAAATGGACTTGCCTGGTTTCTCACCTCCTGCTGTCCACCACAGTGTCACCTCTTGGCAGACAGCAGCCACTCCATCCAAAGAGGCCCTTCATCACCTTCACGGGAGAACAAGCAGAGGGAAACTTCAACCACTTGGTGGTGGACGAAAGAACTGGGCACATCTACTTGGGTGCTGTCAACAGGATCTACAAACTCTCCAGTGACCTGAAGGTCCTGGTGACCCATGAGACTGGTCCTGATGACGATAATCCCAAGTGTTATCCTCCCAGGATAGTCCAAACCTGCAATGAACCCTTGACGCCCACCAACAACATAAACAAAATGCTCCTCATAGACTACAAGGAGAATCGGTTGATAGCCTGTGGGAGTCTGTACCAGGGCATCTGCAAGCTGCTGAGGCTGGATGACCTCTTCAAGCTCGGAGAGCCCTTCCACAAGAAGGAGCATTACCTCTCTGGGGTGAACGAGAGTGGCTCTGTTTTTGGAGTCATTGTTTCTTACAGCAACACGGATGACAAGCTGTTCATCGCCACGGCCGTGGATGGCAAACCGGAGTATTTCCCCACCATTTCCAGCAGAAAGCTCACCAAGAACTCCGAGGCCGATGGGATGTTTGCGTATGTCTTTCACGATGAGTTTGTGGCCTCTATGATCAAGATCCCCTCAGACACCTTTACCATCATCCCTGACTTCGATATCTACTACATCTATGGCTTCAGCAGTGGGAACTTTGTCTACTTCCTGACTTTGCAGCCTGAGATGATCTCCCCACCCGGCTCCACCACAAAGGAGCAGGTTTATACCTCCAAGCTGGTCCGGCTTTGTAAGGAGGACACGGCCTTTAACTCCTACGTGGAGGTGCCCATTGGCTGTGAGAAGAACGGAGTGGAATATCGATTGCTCCAGGCAGCCTACTTGTCCAAGGCTGGAGCCATCCTGGCCAGGTCTCTGGATGTTGGCCCTGAGGATGATATCCTCTTCACAGTTTTCTCCAAGGGGCAGAAAAGGAAGATGAAGTCCTTGGATGAGTCTGCTCTTTGCATCTTTGTCCTGAAAAACATCAACGACCGCATCAAGGACAGGCTTCAGTCCTGCTACAGGGGAGAGGGGACGTTAGATCTGGCCTGGCTCAAGGTCAAGGACATTCCCTGTAGCAGTGCGGTAAGTGAGGCCCCTGAGCACCCAACCATGCTCTCCTCACATATTAACAGGCCTTGTCTTCAGATAACCAACCTTCTCAACCCTTAAAGCAGAGACCAAGGAGCTGAGACGGTCTTGTCCCAGTCCTAGCTCTGCCTCCAGCTCACCACACCACCCAATTTGACCAGTTCATGCCCCAGTTTGCTCATGGACAAGCTGATGAAGGTAGCAGCAGACATGCTGTGTTTACTGATGAGCAGAACCAGGGGGCCTTGGAATATTTAGGAGGATATGCCTGTTATAGTTACTTCATGGTGCAAATCACAGCGGTGAAATCACTTAGACCCAAGTGCACTGTCGGCTCAAACCTAAACCAAAAGAGGGCCTAAAGATGTCAGTGGCTTGTGCCACTGTTTGTTTCTGTCTGCGCTGGTGTAATTTTGTTTCTCTGGGCTGGAGCTGGGGCAGGATTTATTCAGGGAACTTTGTGAAGCCAGGGTTTCATTTCTCGCAGAGCTGAGAAGCACTGGTCATTAACCATCAAAGCCCCTCGCCTTCCGGTCTCCAGCCAGCTCTGCACTGAGAAATTAAGGCCTGGCTGCAGATCAAGGATTAAACACTGCAAGATTTAAGGGCAGGATTGGGGAAGAGGCTGGTCTGTCTGACCTACAAATGGTCTGAAGAAATTGCTTCGGTTTATTCTGAGTGTCATTGCAGGAATGTGCACGGGGCTGGCTTTGATAGCAGGCACAGACATGGGCATTACAGCCGGCACCGCACCCGGGGCTGCAGGAGCCGCTTCCCCAGGCTTTGATTCCCATCCTTAATTAGCTCTTTCAAGTGAGAGGCGAGTTCAAGTGTGAGCAAAGGGAATAGGGAGAAACGTCAGAGTGCTTTCTTGCCCCGTAATCTCCAGGCAGGCAGTGCTTGGGATGTGGGATTGCTCCTTTGTGCGCAAGCCTTGTTTTCTGGGAGATTCCTGCTTCTGCTCCCTGGCAGGACAAGGACAGACCAAGAGGAATGTGGATGGGAATTTCATTGCAAGGACACTGATCCTGCCTTACTCTGCCCTAATTCCCTTTTACACCCCTCAGTGTCCTTGCTTGACCTTGCCCTGCTCTCATTCTCCCACACCGAAGGGACAAGTCCTTGATTTTAGTTGAGATCTCTTCTGCTAGACCCACAAAGCTCCCTGTGGAGCATTGCACAGGGAGAAAGGCTGTGCCCAAATCTGGCTTTGATTTTTTTGTTTAGCCGCAAGGCCTGTGCACATTCAAAGAGCTGCCTTTAGATTTAAGCTGGGAGCTTCCCACTGGAGTTTCTTTCCTGGGCTCTTAAGCCTCTCCATGCATTTGCATATTTGCTCTGCTTGTGCTCCATACTAACGTTTGCAGTGCTGGACCTCTCCAATTAGGAGGTTTGAAACCGCTCAGTCCTGCCTTCCATGGCTTTAGACAGGAGCAAAAAAAGCCAACAGCTTTCTTGTGTCCCATGGGGTGAGTCTCAAACTGAGAAAACTGATGTCAGATGGAATTTGTAGGGACAGGACTGCAGAGGCTGGAGAGAGGACGCGGTGGGGGAAAGTATTAGAGCATATTTTTGAGTGTACTTCTTCACTGTGAATCAGAGACGCTGCAAAAGAACCTGGAGATGCTTGAATTAAAAGCAGGAAGTCTGAAGAGTGTAACTAAGTAGGCTGTACTCTCCTTAAATGAGCCTACTTAGAGCTGCTGGCAAGCCCTGCCTGAGATCAGCTGTGCTGCCCGAGGGAAGAGGTATTAGTGACTTGGCTGCTGAAAGGGGTTGCAGAGTCCAGCCACTAAGCTTGGAAAACATTTGATGGTTGCTGAAGTATTTCGGAGCCTGGATGTGTGTCTGTGAGAGCCTGGTCTCCTCTGCTGCTGTCCTGCTTGCCAGCCAAGCCCCAGCACTGCTGCTCTGCCGCTCAGCACATGTGTTCCAGGCAGCTCTAAAACCAATTACAAAGCCGTCAGTGAGCCTTTCCCTGGGTTTGTGTGGATGTCAAACGTTTCTCTGCTGGTGCAAACAGAGGCTTAACCTGCCTATGGTCCAGGCTGGAACTGAACTTCAGCTTTGCTGCCCAGATGAAATCCTGTATGAGAACAGGGACAGATGATGTGCTGGGCGCTGAGCATTTCAAAGTGACAGAGGAGAGATTTGGATTAGGTGTTAGGAAGAAATTCTTTACACAGGGGGTAGTGAGGCATTGGAACAAGCTGCCCAGGGAAGCTGTGGCTGCCCCCACATCCCTGGAAGTGTCCAAGGCCAGGGTGGATGGGGCTTGGAGCACCCTGGAATAGTGGAAAGTGTCTCTGCCCATGGAAAGGGAGTTGGAACTGGATAATCTTTAAGATCCTTTTCAACCCAAGCCATTCTATGATTCTTTATGGTATTAATTGTAGGACTGGGGAGCTGAGTTCACTGCACTGTCCTGGTCTATTGGTGTGTGCTCAGGTCCAGCTTTTAGCAACAAATATGCTTTTAGTTTTTCTAATATTTCTACCCGGGCAATAACTGACTGAAAGGGGATCCGCATGACAGGATACTTCTGCTCCTGCCTTGGTGTAATCCTTGCCCAAGGCCGTTTCAGGGCAAGAGAAATCTCCTGGGGACCATTCCCAGCACAATTCTCCTAAGCTGCAATACGCACACAAATAATTGCAGGTGTGTGTGGGAACAGTGCTCTGGTCCCCAGTAGCAGAGTCTGTAGCTCCTCTGGTCAGGCAGCTCGGTTACATCTGGAGCTGAGAGAGTTGAGGTCAGGAAGGACCTTGGCTGGACAAACTGTGTCTCATGGTCAATATTCAGCTGGAGGCATTGGGTCTCCAGATGTCCTGCAGGGTTGGATGTCCTGGAGACTTGTCCCAGCCTGGTTTGCAGAGGTCGAGGCAAAGACAAAAACAAAAGAACTTTGTGTGAGGAGCCTGTGATTCTCCCATGCCAAGTGCCTGTTGGAGATGTCAGCAGTGTGATAGCAGAATTTCTAGAGTGGGAAAGGTGAAAGTCCAGAGATGAATGGAGAATCCTCAATGTTCATTCCTCTCCCATCCCTGTGTTACAGCTGTCCTATTAATCTTCAGCATAAATCAGAAAAAAATGATAGATTTTTATGTCTGGGCCCTTGATTTGCAAATTGGTGATGTTCACTCAGGTGATGAATGGTCTCAGGTAATACCTCTCTGCAAAAGCAGGATAATAGCTTATATTTAAGCAGTACACTTGACCCCAAATGCTTAGAAATTCATATAATCAGAGAAAAATGAGGCTGGGAAAGAAGGATTCTTATGAGGTCATCTGATTTGCCCTTCTGCCCTACTTATAACGCTTCTGACAGCTGTTTGTCTCACCTGTTCTTAACCTCTGGCTATGGAGGTTGCTCTCTCTCCCTAAAATCTGTCTGTGCTGTGAGGAAGCTTTCCCTCATGTCGAATCTAAATCTCTTCTCCGGATACTGAAGCCATTCCTACTTATACAGTCAGAGGGCACCTTCAAACCCTTTGGCTCCATGGTCATGCAGGGTGTTGGCAGAAGGCAGGGCTGTTCTGGAGGGGAAAAAACAGGCTTCTTAAAACAGAAAACCAGCTTCATGTAGGCTGAAGAAGGCTGTAGTTTCAATGTCCTTCATAAACTTTGTAATTGAGCAGCCTGATCTAGTTGAAGTTGTCCCTTCCCGTGACAGGAACTAGAGGAACTTAAAAGGTCCCTTCCAACCAATTTGGTGGTTCTATGATACCATTAGGAAATGCTGGATTTCTTTAAAAAAAAAAAAGGAAAAAAAGGCAGTTTGAGAGGAGGGTGGAGAGGTAAATGTGCTGTTTCTGCACAGGAATTGATCATTGGGGGCTTTGTTGATTGTCATTACAATGAAATAAGATTAATGGGTGCATTTTGAAGCCTGGTACGAATTCCACCCCTGGGATGCTCAGCAGAGGAGGCAGGGGAGCCTTCCCCTCTCTCTTGGGGAGCAGGCAGGCGAAGTGCTGTGAGACAAAAAGCATGGATGAAGAAGGGGAAGGTATTGGAGACTCACTCCAAAGCAGCCTG
The DNA here is from genome assembly GCF_000691975.1 of Corvus brachyrhynchos. NCBI lineage: Eukaryota > Metazoa > Chordata > Aves > Passeriformes > Corvidae > Corvus > Corvus brachyrhynchos. The sequence continues at coordinate 1,406,765 of NW_008236807.1, forward strand.
AGGGTGTCAGGGCTGTGGGGAGATGGAGAGGAGCGGGGATCCTGCTGGAACTTTGGCTGGCAATGAAGTCCCAAACCTGGGGTGCTGCTGGCATGTGACCCCAGCTGTCAGCTCAGCAGCTGCTTGCATCCCAGGGCTGCTCTCCTGGGAGATCCTGGCCTCCTCCTCAGCCTGATCTGCCTCCCAGCCCAGCAGCCTCCAGTCCCTGCCATGAAAAGCTGTCACCTCCATCGCTGCAGCTTCTGCTGGACACACAGCACCAATATCTGTCCAAGATAATCAAAGTGTCAGTCCCCAACTCTCGCCTGGCTTCTGCCTTTTGCTGGTATTTTCTTTTCCTTTTGGCAGGAAATAGGATTTGACTGTTTAAATTGCTGTATTCAGTCTCTTCCTGTTTTTCATGGCAGCGCTGTCACTTGGGGGAGAACAGAAACATTTTCAAAGCTGACTGGCCAACAAAAGGCCTTGTGTGAAGAGCTGGGCAATATTTTCCCAACACTTTGCTACCAGAAGTGGATGTTTGGGTCCCAAGCCATTGTCTGACAAGTGACTTGGCTGTAAAGGCTTCCTGTGCTTCTGGTGGCTGTTGGTAACTCCCCAAAATCTCTTTGCTGATGCTGCTGGTGAAATCTCTGAGAGCCCTGCGCCATCTCCATGAGTTTGTTCCTCAAGTGGGCTCTGCTCTCCTGCTCTCTCCTCCTTTCCCTGCATCCCCCTGCCCGTCCCTGGTGCCCACCAAGCAAGAACTGCTGCTGTCACGGGGATTTAGCTGGATTCAGGAGGAGGCTGTGGATTAGTCCTTCCATGGAAAGCTGTTGGGCATGTTTGGAGGCCAGCTGGGTGCCCAGAGATTTTCCTTTGGCAGTATAAGGATGAACACTGCCTGGTCCTTGGGGCTGATCCATGGGCTCCCTCCTGCTCCATTCCACCAGGTCAGGAAGGGCCATTTTTAACTCAGGTGGTGAAAGACTTCATGTATGGTACGGGACAGTCAGCTTGACTCCTGGAGAGGCCACCAGTGGTGATGGAATGGCCGAGGTTTTTTATCCTGTTTCATGATTTTCCTCTTCCTTCCGGGGCTTCTGTTTGTAATCACTGGTGTTAACAGGCATGGCCAAGATTTTTCAGCCTATTTCATATTCCTCTTCCTTCCAGGCTTGTGTCCATCATCCCTGGGGTTAGCAGGACACAGAGCACCTCTGAGACACCAGGATGGGGAGCAGCGGGAGGTTGTTTTACAGGAGGGTTGGCTAAGGCACAGAACCCCACAACTCATAGCCTGGGGACTCCTGGACCTTAGTGCTGTGCCTACCTGTTGCAGGAAAAGGGAATATCTTCCTTGCTCTTGCATTCCTCCCTGGCATGGTGGGCAGAAGAACAGAGTCATTCAGAAAGAAGGACCAGCTGGAAAGAAGGGGTGTTTTGAGGGAAAAAGTCACCTGACAAGCAAAAAAGTAGGAATTGTCATCCCTATCTGTCATTTATCCCATTTTCCCTTAAAAGACTGGGGAAAAGGGAGTGTTAGCTTTTGCTTAGTCCTTGAGAAGAGGAATGTGTGGAAGGAGGTCCCTGCAATCCTGATGCTTTGGCATTTTGCACACCCAGCCCCTGCCCATTTCTCCTGGCTGGACTGGCAGGTACGTGAGTCTGACCCTTTCCCAGGGGAATGGATCAATCACAGGGATGAGTTATCAGTTTCATTTTACTTCATACTCTTTTTATTTGCTAGTTGGGCTATCCTAAGTAAATCCCTGTGTGTGTCAGTACCACTGGTGCTTGCACAACAGGAGTTTTTGCTCATCCCAGTTGCCACCCACAAGTTTTGTGTACACGTCTTTATTCCAAATCCCACGGGCTGGTGTTTCTGATCCAAAGGGTTTATGGACAGTTGAGGTCAGTTCTTGGTCAATTTTTAACAGCGCTTTCTTCTTCTTCCTCTGAAAATGCAAATAACTGCAGGAAACCCCCGCAAAAACAGCGAAGTTCAGATTTTGGAAGGCCAGTACCCTCAGCAATGCTGTAATGCCTCTCTGGGAATGCTTGCTGGAGACTGGGAGCCGGAGAAAACAGGCTTCCTGCTGCCAGATCTGTGTTTGTGCACTTGGTCCCATCAGTTTGTGTTGGATGGAGTGTGTGGCGTGTGTGCAGAGCATGTTGTGAGGGACCCACTGAGCCCAGCAGCTGTGATAAGAGGTGACAAGTGCCCTCCTGCTGACACTGGGGGCTGGAAAGGGTGGAGGCTGAGCTGGGGAGGAAGAGGGACACAGGGTATAATGCTGGCTTAGGGTTTCTGCAGCTGAGCTCTGTGATTTGCAAATCTCCCACTGCATGTTCCACTTCCAGCACATGAAGCACCTTCCACCTCCTGAGCATCACCTCCCCTGCAAAGCTGGCTCTGCTCCGGGGTGAAAAACAGTTCCACAGAGAGAAATTCCATGCTATCTCCCCATGTGAGGCAGCTCTCTCCAGGGACACAGCTGGTATTTCTCGTGGCTGTGGTCAGTGGTGGAAGTGGCCAGAGATGTCCGGGGCTGTGCTCCTCAGGCTAATGGAGAACAATTGAGTTCATGTCTCCAGTGCTCCCAGCAGGGTCCTGGTCCCTCTGAGCTGGGATTGGGAAATTCTCCCCACTGCTTCCACTGTGAGTCAGCTCAGGCAGCTCATGGGTTCATCTTCTCTTTTCCCTGGGTGATGGTTCTCTCTCCCAGGTGCCACCTCTCTATTTTCAGCCAGCGGGGATAAGGACAGGTCCCTGCCTCTGCAAAGTGCTCTGCGCTCCAGGCAGGGAAAAAAGTGGCTTTGGATGCTCTGAGGGAAAGCAAAACAAAAACTCTTAATCCCCTACATCAACAGAAGCTTGCACTTAAGAGCTGTAAACCAGGGCCTAATTGCATGGAGAGGATGATTGCATTTGAGGTATTAACTAGGTTTCTCGATATTAAACACCTGTCCTTGAAAGGATACTGCCTGATCAGTGGATGCAGAAAGAATTCTGGCAGAAATTAATTACATTCTCATAACACCCCCACCCTGAAACCTCTCCTTCCCAAATCCTCATTGTCCTGGGGGGGAAAAACCCCCAAACATGCATGGGAAACAATCTTCTCAAAATCATTTATTTCCTTTCCAAGCATGAAACAGCATGAAACCCTCTGCCTTTGAGTGGCTGGGTGCCAAACCCTCTCACAGAGCTGTTCTCTCACGTCTGGGTGACCCTGCTCACACAAAATGTTCATTGAGGGCAGAGCAGGACCCACGGCTGCAGAGCCGCTGCTGTGTCTGAGATATTCCAGGCACAGCTCCCTCCCTCCGCCCCATCCATCCCATCTCTGCACCAGCTGGCTCTGCCTGAGCAGCTCAGCATCACCCCCAGCTCCTGCTGGTCCCCCGTGTGCAGGTGAGCAAAGTGCCAGACTCTCCATCCTTGCCCGCGCCGTCTCCCCGTGCTTCTCACCACATGGACAATTAGATTTATTTCTGGGAACTGCTCTTTGCTGCTTCCCTGCCAGCAACCCAGGCTGTTTTCTTCTGTGGTCGAGCCCTGTGGTCGCCTGTGGCTCAACTTTGCATTTTTGGAGGGCTCCACATGATCTCCTCACATTCTCTTCCACGCCAGGAGATCGCAAACCTGACCTTGCGTTGCCTCGCCAGGAGGTCGCCTGGCAGGCCAAGGGGAATGCTTGTGCAAGAGGGGTATTTTTTTTAAATTAAAAAAAAAAAAGCAGAAAGCAAACCCCAGATGTCCTGGAAGAGCCAGAAGCAAAGTGACTCCTGCTCCCTTGGTGAGGCTGATGCTATTTAAAGCCTCTGGAGCAGGGGAGGTTGTACAATGCCTGCTCTGTTGAGGAGGGGGTTGAGGGGGTGCTGGATCCAGCTTTGCTCTCTGGGATAAATCCTGCACAGACCCTTCCTCCCTCGCCTGATGCCAGTGGAGCTGTCGGGGTGAAGCACAGTGCAGGGTCTGTCTTAGAACTTGGAGGCTCAGTGAAGATATTCAGCCTCTGGGAGCGATCTGATGTGTGAGTCTATTTATTTATATTCCAGGAAATACATAACATAAGACTGATTTATTTTGCCCTTCCAGAAATTTCTCTATTTATCCAAATTGCATGGATGGGTCCCCATTGTACCTGGTAGGATAACACAGATATTGGAAGACTGGATAGTGTGGAGATGGAAATGAGAAAAGCTGTTTTACTCAGAGAGAGGCCTGAATCACATCTGACCATATTTCTGCCCCAGACTCTCCCCAGCCTGGCACCTGCATGACTTTACTGTTGTAGGATATAGTTTTTGCTCTAAGTTCGTTTGAGAGGCATTTTAGTAGGACTGGGACAATCTTTGGGTAACATGGCAACAATTTTGGGACAAAATTCAGGGTTTGCAGAGCCAGCACAGACCTGGTTGGGTAGATATACCCAAGTTCAGGGTGGAGCTGGAAGTGTTCAAGGCCAGTTTGGATAAGGCTTTGAACAACCTGATCCAGTGAAAATTGTCCCTGCCCATGGCAGGGGATGAATCTGAGCGGTCTTTAAGGTCCCTTCCAACCCAAACTATTCTTTGATTCTATATTTAAAGAAGTACTCGACACTAGGAAAGGCAAGACCCCCAGATAGGAATAGAACTAAATGGTGAAGACAGAGTTTCCTCTGTTTCCTCCATGCAGGACCAGGAGCTGGTGTAGGTGATAGAACATGTGGGTGACATTAG
>NW_008236807.1:1411550-1415020 GCF_000691975.1 Corvus brachyrhynchos
ACAACATCGCATTTCCCCGTTTCAATGTCATTACCCCGCCATTGTCAGTGATCCAAAATATAATAGGATTTGTACAGCTGATTTATCCTGTAAACAAGCAGTATTAGCCAGGCATGTATTTAGACAAGGAGAGAGAGTGGGAGAGGCAGAGTGAGGGAACGTGCAGCAGGCAATAATAAAAATTCACTCCTCCTAATGAGGGAATGACCCAGCACTCCTGGTTTGGGGCTGTTGGTCGGGATCCCATGCCAGGAAACACAGGGCTGTGATTGTGATGGTGTCCCTGCTCCCAGGGCTGGCTGCAGCCTCCCAGTTGCACAGTCCTGCTTTCAGATTTGGGAGGAGTTGGAGCTTCAGTGAATTTACACTGCCTGCTACAAACACTCTGAATTCCTCAAGCAGTGAGATCTGCACAGATAAGCGGCAGCAAGCGGGAGATTTTCCCTTTCAGGGCTCGAGTGCTTTAGTTTGTTGCTTAAACTGATAACCAGTCTTCTTTAAATTCATCTTCTGTGAGATGATGGGACCAGACACATCTCGATTCTCCCTGATACAGATGCCAGCCCTGGATCTCTACTCCCTGTTATTTGTTGAACAAGCCAAGCTCTCACCATTTCCTGGTGCTGAAGAGCAGCAGCACATACATCTCACTCATTACAGCACTTAAATCACCTTTGCAGCACCGTGGTGAGGCTCAATTAATGCTTTTAAGAGGCTCTGGGCTCTCGGGGTGAAGGTGTTGCCTGCATGCAAAGCAGCTTTGTTGTTTCATTTCTGCAGCGCTGTTGGCACGGGTGGCACTTTGCAGCCCAAATGATGATTTTTCCTGTGGAACAAAATAATAATTATAGCAACTGTGCTGCAGTGAATTGCTGGCGGTGCCATCAGAGGGAGGAAGCCAGACTTTATCTGACCAGGTGCTGGTGTGCACTCAGTAGGAATGAGAAGGCTGATCAGGAAAATGTGACATCCTTTAGGGTAAATGTAGCACCTTCTCTCAAAGGTGTCTTTCTGCTTACACAAAAAACCCTTTTCACCTAAGATTTCCCCTCTCTGGGACTCTTTCTCCCCGTCTCAGCTACAGTAGCACCAGAGAATATCAGTGCTGCTGTGTTTCAGGTGTGCAACAGAGCTTTGCTGCTGGAATAAGTTCTTACAGAAGAGCTCTAGCAGCTTATTTGATCAATACTTCCCTTTTGAAAAATCCCTAAATGCTTATTTACCCAACAATCCATGGCAGTTTCAAAGGCAGAATCTCCACACTGAATAATCTTTTTTTTGGCCTGTGAAAAATTTTAAGTGATGTTTTCAAAGCACTGATCTGAGAGCCACAGAGATGCTATTCCTCTGTTTCTCCTTCAGCGCCTCATCCATATGATCCTCTGAGCCAGCAAGGGGAAGTTTATGGGACCACAGGAATGCTCAGCTTCCTTTTACACCTTTTACAGCCCCACTTGCTGCTCTTCAGGTCACATCCATCCTGGTTTGTTGGGGTGAACCTCAGTGACCACACAGCTTTGGGGCGTGCTTTTCACCCTGCCTGCATGGCTTGGGGTGCTGACGCTGAGATTTGGAATCACGATGCTGGAAGTTTTCTGAAGGGGTGGAAATGCCATATGCAAAAGGGAGATTTGGCTGACACACCCACTGATGGTTGGGATTTGGAATGGGAAGAGCTCCATGAGTGGAATGTTTGTATTCACTCACAGAATCACCAGGTTGGAAGAGACCTCTGAGATCATTGAGTCCAACCCATGCCCTAACATCACCTCAACTAAACCATGGCCCCGAGTGCCACATCCAATCTATTTTTAAACACTTCCAGGGATGGTGATTCCACCACCTCCCCGGGCAGACAATTCCAGTACTTCACCACTTTTTCCATTAAAATCTTTTTCCTAATATCCAACCTACATTCTTCCCTGCCTATATCAGGCTCTTGGGGTCTAACCAAGGCACTGGAAATACCACTTAAATCACAATATCACTTTCCTTCGTGAGGACATGACCAATTTCCCTCTGATCACAGCATCATAGAATGGTTTGTTTGGAAAGGACCTTAAAGCTCATCCAGTTCCACCCCTCTGCCATGGACAGGGACACCTCCCACTAGACCAGGTTGCTCAGAGCCCCATGATAGCTCAATTCTGCTTCCAGAGCAGTCCCCCAGCAAAAGTGGGAACCAGAGTTGGAGAACAATAAAAAAAAAATTGAAAAATCTTTGTAATTTCATCACCGTGGCTGTGACAGGGTCAGCAGATGCTGAAAGTTGGGCTCCGCATCTCCAGGGTCTGAAGCAAAAAGTAAGGAAAGCAAACTTAGTGCCAGAATTGCTTAAATTTTGTAATATCAGGGTCTAAAAAATTTGTAGGGGTTCACTGATGGATTTAGCTTGTGCATATCTTTGTGCACTGTAGTCACTCAGGAGCACAGGACTTAGAGGATGCAAAATTTATAGCACGATTCCTTTTATCCCCAATTTCTGATAATCACCCAGCTCTGCTGAGCAAGACCCTGCAGACTGAAGGAACCTGTTGCTCTCTGTAAGAAAGGCAGCCTCCTCTTCAGGAAATTGCAGATTTTACGACGTGGAGGAACCTGGTGCAGACTGTTGGGAAGCCTTACACTCACAGCAGAGCAGGAGCATAAATGCAGGCATAAAAAGTCTGTACTCCATTAAGATTCTGCAGCACTCTTGAAACTTGACACCAGCCCTTGAACTGATGCTTAAACTACAGACCTAAAAACCAAATACCTGTACCAGTTCTAGTCAATTTGAGTAACTTTTCCCTCTTGTTCTTTCATTCCTGAATTGCATCTGAATGAAAACCTCTCAGCATAGTGGGTGCAATTTCCCTGTAATTGGTAAAGTTACTGTAACTGCACTGTCATTTGTATATGGTGACATGTAATTGCACAGTAACCACTGCTGTGGGTGCATGAGCGAAGAGCAGCGTGCAATTATAATGTATTTCCAAATGCTGGCTCTTTATGCAGCTTCTGTTATATCACAGAGCACCCTGGGGAAATGGGACTGGGTATTTTTGGATGTCCTTAGACTGCAGACCGACCGCCAAAGAGGGGGTGGGTTGGTGGTCTGTGCTATCTTTGGTAGCTGCCCATCTCTTTGCCCACAAAATTTGGAACTACAGATGACAAAGATCTACAGCTGGGGAAACCTGCAGCCTTTCCCTGACCCACTCTCAGGAATGCATGGGATGGGGAGGGCAGTGATGGGCATCAAATTCCGGGAATGATGTGGCAGGAGGGGAAAGCCAGAGGGGCCGTGCCATCCTGCCCTGGGATTTCACAGCTCGACACAGCAGCAGGATGAAACGTGATGGTTCTGCTGAAGTTCTGTGGGGAGAAGGGCAGGTGAACCAAAATCTGCTGATTTCACAGGAGGCAGCGTGGCCAGAAGCAGATACTTCAGGAGGTCAGAGGGAGAGTCAACCCAGCTTCAGGAATGC
>NW_008236807.1:1415141-1438730 GCF_000691975.1 Corvus brachyrhynchos
AATGCCAAGCACCAATGCCGTGCGCAAAGTAGCATCCAGCCAGGAGCTGACCCTGTGCTGAAACTGTGCTCAAACCACCAAGAGAACATGCACAGGCAAACAGGAGAAGCACAAACCTTGGTACCATCCTGTTGCTGTTGGAATTTAAAGTCCCGTGGTTTGCAGGGAGATGGTTTCCATTATTTGCAGCTCCACTCTGTGGGGATTTATGGTTCACCCCTGCACCAGGCGATTTAGACCCTGAATTTCTTAGCTTGTGTCTCTTCAGACACCGTGAAGTTCCTACTGAGAGGTTTTTCTCTGTCTTCCATCTCTCTAGATTTTTAAACATCCCATTGAGTGGACATGTGCCCACCTTCACCCTCAGTCAGGAAGGAAGGAGATCTTGCAGTCAGGTGATGGAAAAGACCTTGGATATCTCCTTGCAAAGACTCACACGCCTGTAACTGTTGATTTCTTATTGCTGTTGGCTCCCTGGCCCTGCTGGCAGCACAGACATCCATTAGTGTGTGTTCCCTCCATCCTCTGCATCAGCCAAGCCTGAGATAACAGGAGAGAGGAGCCAAGTACCTGCCACCATATGAAGACAGGGCTGTTAGGTATTAGCTGTAAATCAAAGGCAAGGCTTGGCCACTGGGACAGCCTTTATCCCTGGTGAGTCTGTGGAATTGCTCTGGAGCCTGCTGAGATATCTGGGAAAAAAGGCTCCGGTGCTTTGATTGGGGAGGAAGATTCTGCCGGAGTGAAAGCAAGGAGGAATGAGGGGTGGCTAATCCTTTATTGAGGCCTTTCCCCAAATGTGGATTAGACTGTGTTTAATTATCAGGGGTTGTTTCAGAGGCGAATAGTGGAAGCAGATGTTTAAGAGACAATTGGTGTATTATGAGCACTGTTTGCCCATGTCCCCTGATACTTGGTGCTTCTGCCACTCGTGCAATGCCAACGTGCTCCCTCCTGCTGGGGAACGAGATGAGGACAGTGAAGGAGGTGGTGTAATCAAATCTCGAACCCTTCTGCTGAATTTGGGGGTTTTGAGGGCTCAGTGAATCCCTCCGGGACTGAGCCAGCACCAGTCTTGTAAACCCATCCTCTCCAGGAGGGCTTGGATGTGTTAATTATTTATTTGATAGGCTTAATCCTGGAGGAAGCAAACCCCTGCCATTCTTTTGCACATCCTTCCCATTTCACTGGTGACAGTGACACCTGGCCATAGCTGCAGATGAAGCCCTGGCTGGTGATGCAGGGAGAGGTGGCAGGAGCAGAACACAACCAGCTGGTCCCACCTGAACATCAGTCCAAGGTGGAGAGGCAGCTGCTGAGACTGGGGAGGGCATTTATACCCTGGGAGCTGCCACTTAGTCTCAGATGAAGATATTTTGGTTATGCAGAGCACCTTATAAACCTGTGTTTCTCAGTTTCCCTGGGGCAGGGTGGTGGTGAGAAACATTCCCTCGTTTGCAAGTGGGAGTTGGGTGTGAGATGAGGAAGTGATGGATTCCAGTCCAGCATTCCAACTCCAGGCCCCCATTTCCTTCCACGTTACCTGCTGGCTGTGCAGTGGCTTCTTGGGTTGGATTTTAACTGCTTGGGATGTGAGAATTGCTGATATTATTCCCACATCTTTAGACCTTCCCTTTGCCTCTCCCTGCTATCCCAGCTGCTGTGGCAGCAGCGTTAGAAGTGAATTCATGCCCTCACCTCCTCCTTCATTCTGGAAAGTCGTTAACATGAAATTGCCAAGCAGAGAAGCTCCAGAGAGTTTAACGTGGCTACTTTATATTGCTGCTAGGAGTGTCTGGAATTGAAAATAAACCTGTGCTTGCAACTCCTGACCCTTTCATCATAAATCCAAACTTCCTTACGTGTCTCTCTTTGCTGCAGAAGATGACTGTATTTCTGTCTCTACAAAGGCCTGTGTGCAGCTGAGAGCCACAGCTGTGCAGGAGCCGGGTGGTGTTTATTTGTAGGGTTTTTCTTGCTGGCGTTTTTTTGGCAGATGATCCCCAGAGGAAATAACCCAAATATGTTAAATGAAAATAGTTTTTGTGTGGCGTGTGGCTTGCTGGCCTTGCTCCTGCTCCTGGGGGAGGGTTGTCCACATGGCAAACCCGAACTCTGTGATTGCTTCTCTGGCACCCAACCAGCAGCACGTGAGCGGACTCAGAATGCCAGAATAGTTTGGGTTGAAAGTGACCTAAAGACAGTGAAATTCCAACCCCTTACCATGGGCAGGGACATCTTCCACTATCCCAGGTTGCCCTCTCCAGCCTGGCCTTGGACACTTCCAGGGATGGGGCAGCCAGAGCTTCTCTGGGCACCCTGTGCCAGGGCCTCTCCACCCTCATTATAAACAATTTCTTCACTAAATCTAGTGTGACTCTAGCTTCTTTGAAAAAAATTGACCCCATATTTCTGTGTAAATCCTTCTTACAGGGACGTGTCCCTCTGGAAATAATGTCAGGAGTAAAATAAAGATGAAATAAATAGTTTAGAAATAAAATAAATAAAAATTAAATTTAATGTTGTGTCTGTGTGGGTTTATCAGCCCCATTAAGGATAGGTCTGAGTTCAGCTGGAGCCCAATCAGATGGAGGAGGAACTACCTGGTGGCAATTAGATTAATTAAGCCTCCATAGGTTGGAGATGGGCTGCAAATCAGCCACAGGTGTTTGTGCTTAATGCTGTGATTTTTGGGGCTATATCCTCCCAGGCCCCTGCCTAGGATGGGAGGCTCTGGGTCATGCAGGAAGGTTGTTAGCTGAATTCATGGAGCCTTTCTGGGCTCAAGTGCTTCAGCTGGAGTGGTTGGTTTTGGCTGTGCTCCCCCCAAGGAGGATACCTCTAGCTGTGCCAGCTCTGCTGGATTCATCTCATTTCACTGCTTGTCAGACTAATTTCCTCTTGTTTGGGATGAAGCTTTGTACCCTGCACCTCAGGTAAGATGTTTGCTGGCACTATTAAGCTTTTCATCCTCTTGGTGGTGAAGAAAACTCTCTTGTTTTCCTTGAAAACTTCTCTTCTTTTCCCTTTTTTCTGCTGTTTGGGAGTTTCCTGCTTTCAGCCTGTGGTGATTCTTTGCAGTCAGGCCATTAGTGAGCACTTAGGCAGTTTGATTGCACCCTTGAAACACAAATTGTGCTAATCTGAGATTTTAAGAACTTCTAGTCAAACTGGGCCTGGCTTGAAGACCTGGTTTCTTCTCAAATCCTACATCCATAGGACAAGTCAGGTTGGAAGGACATCAGGGGGCTGTAGAGTTGGGCTGAGGGGATGATCTAGAGTCCTTTTGTGGGTACCTGGCTTTGTTGGAAGGTCCATTTCCAGTTTGTTTGGGTGGCTCCTTCTCTGGCATGCCTCCTTTCCCCTGCTGATTATGGATTTCTGTGTCCTAGAGCTGGGTTGCAGATTTATCTTGGACTTTCTGCTGGTGTTTTGGACTAGCCAGCATCGTGGAGGCTGCTGATCTGCTCCCTAATTGCTCTTTGAGCCGGTGTTTTAGCTCTGCTAAAAAGGGCAGTCCACAAACATTAATGACTCCTGCAGGCCAGAGCTCAGGCTAGCTGATCCCTCCTAATGGCTCTTTGAATTCCTCCTAGGTTTTATGTATTTATAAACACATTTAGGACACATTATTCTTCCATTCAGCAAAACCATCTGTAATTATTGCCTGTAATTGCTGGGTGAGGATAAAATGAATCAACTATCAGGCTTTTACTGCTTGTGAACTCAAGCAGGGAGCACCACTTTTTTTAGCTGTGTTTCCAGGAAGATGCGAGTTCAGACAAAGAAAATCGTTGTGGTCCCTTATTACTGATATATCAGAACTAGGCAACCTTCCTGTACAGTTAATTATTGCTTTTCTAGGCCTTAGTCCAGCAAAGCATGTCAAGTGAATGCTTAACTTGAAATCTCCGAGTGGGGCCCGGAGAAGTTAATAAAGTCTGCTCTGGCAGTTGTGTGCTGGGATATTTGGAGCTTTATTTAACTTATTCTGTGGAGATCTGTGACCTGTGTTGGCTTCACCCACCTTGATGGTATCTGAAGGTAGAAGAGCTGCCTGTGCCATGTTCCTGCTGTGTTTCTGGAAATCCTTAAACCCCAAAGAAACACTCTTAGGGATAACTGGACACTCCATTCATTTGTGTAAAGGGATCCCAGTGGAGCATCTGTCTGGTGAAACTCTTGTTGAGTTTAAATGCAGTGGGTGCTGGAGCTCAGGCAGCAGCATTAATGAATAGGGGTTTTTCTCTGGTTGTTGGGAAGTTCATGGATATCTCCAACAAAAGCTGGAAAGCCCCTTTAGTAGCTGTGGAAGTTTCCCTCCTTTCCAAAGAACTTCGGGGAGTTACAGTATCCCAGTAAAATGGAAAACCCCAGAATGGCTTGGGTTGGAAGGAACCTTAAAGAAAGATGGATGCTAAAGTCCTTACAAGCAACTCGATTGGGGAGGGCTCTTTGGGAGGAATAGGTGTTAATGTCTTTGAGAGGGGTCTTAATGTCTCTACCAACTGCAATCCACACAAGTTTTTGTAAGTTTGTTACAAAACCCAGAAAATTTAACTACGGTTTGAACTCCTTGACTTTAGGGTAATTTACAAATGGGTCTGGGCAAAGTCTATGGCAGAGCCCACACAGTCTGAACTTCTGGTGGATCTGCAGAACCCAGACAGCCTGAACTGCTGAGCTTTGGGGGAAAATGGCACGTTCAAGGGGGGATATGTGGTAGGTGGTTTGGGAAGGCTGGGAAGACCTTCCTGATACCTCAGCAATGGGGAAAGGAAGAGGGTGAGTTTAGGATTAAAAGGAGACTGCGTCCTCTGAAACCTTGAGAGAGAAACCCCACAGGGATATGCCCCAGTGGGCTCTCTCTCCCTTTACTCAAATGAAGTTTCAGGACTTCTCTGTCTTCTTTGACTGGCTTTTCAAGATGTGTTTTTTCCTCACATCATCCAGGGCCACCCCCTGCCATGGGCAGGGACACCTACCATCCCAGGTTGCACCAAGCCCCGTCCAATGTGGCCTTGGACACTTTCAGGGATCCAGAGGCAGCCACAGCTTCTCTGGGCCACCTGTGCCAGGGCCTCCCCACCCTCACAGCCAAAAATTTCTCCCCATTTAACCCTACCCTCTGGCAGTTTGAAGGAATTGTCTTGTCCTCCCATCCCTTCTCCCAAGTCCTGCTCCAGCTCTCTTGGAGCCCCCTTAAGGTACTGCAAAGGGCTTTAAGTTTATGGTGTTTAATTCTTACCGCAGTCCCTACTGCAGGTTTGGACTGGGCTGACCATGTCTCTCTCAGACAATGCTTGAACACTCCTTGGAGGATGGTAATTCCCAAGATGCAGCATGAACAGCCCTACTGAGTTCAGAATTAGGGGGAGGAGTGCTTATTTAGGTTTCATATATGTGATCCTTAGTATTGGATCACAGGGTCAGGTTGGGGTCTATTTTATTTGCCAGAGCAGATTTAGCTCCGTGGTTCTTACTCTGGATCTACAGGAATGGTGTGCATACTTTTTTTTTTTTTTTTTTTTTTTTTGAGACAGAACTAGGTATGTTTAAGACATTTTCAGCAGATTTTCATTTGATTGGTGAGTCTTGACTGGTAAAACTGACTGGTAAAGCAGTAGGAAAAAGGCTTAATGTAATGTATCCTGCTGGGCTGTCATTCAAGAGAACCAAGTTTCCAGTTCTCCTTCTGGCGGTAACTCATTGTGTAACTTTGGACAACTTTTTTTCCCACCTCTTTCTCCAGTCCTCCCTGATTTTTGTCAGCCTGTGTAAATTACAGGCATGTTATGCAATGGATGGATACTTACCAAATGGCTGAAAAATTGGTGACTTCAGCTGTTTATACCCTTTTTCTTCCTTTCTTTGCAGCTGTTAACAATTGATGACAATTTCTGTGGCCTGGATATGAATGCCCCCTTGGGAGTATCATCCATGGTGCGAGGGCTCCCCATTTTCACTGAGGATGGGGACAGGATGACCTCGGTGATTGCCTACGTCTACAAGAACCACTCCCTGGCTTTTGTGGGCACCAAGAGTGGGAAGCTCAAGAAGGTAAGACCTACTTGGTCCTCTAACTCAGATTTTCATATTTTTATGGAGATTTAAGTGTTGCATTGAGCATGAGTACAGTCCTTGTCCTAAGGTGCTCCTATTTTGAGGATAAAAAATGGTTTGGCTGGCAAAAAACCTGTGTTTTGCCCTCAAGGGATAGAGATGATCTGAGAAAGGATAAAATCCTTCTTTCAAATGGTTATTCATCAGGAAATTAGTGCTTCAGAAGTCAAACCACAGCCCCAGTTGCAGATGGACGTGATGTAATTTGCATCCAACAGAATTTTCTGTGTTCAGACCATCTCTAATTGAGTCGTTGATCACAGGGTCTGTGCATGCTGGAGAAAAACGGAATGGGGCTGAAGTTTAGGAAACAGGATTCATGCTCTGGAGATCTTCAGAGCAGTGTGACTGGGCTGTGATTTCACCACGAGCCCAGCACGGGATTAGCGGCTGTGCCGTTGACGTCAGGCTGGGGGTTTGTGCTGAAGGAAGAGTGTTTGCACCAAAGGAAAGCTGTGTCCCGAACCATAATGAGCTTTATGTTTATGGTTGGGGCCGTTCTCACTGGAAATGGGCCCAAGGCTGGTGTTTGCCTTGGGAAGCACTCAGAGAGGCTGGAGGGGTGGAATAATCTCCCTGTGGCTTTCCCAAAGAAAGAAGGGTTATTGGAAGTGAGCTAATGGGCACTGCCTCCATTTCAACCCCTCTGTGCCAGTCTGACAATGTTTGTCTGAATGCTCAGCCCGGGAGTGCTGTAAATTACTGGATGTGCAAGGAGATGGTGGCTTTGCCATGATAATGGAGATGGGGGAGAAGCTGGGAAGGGAGGTTGGGCAGAGCCTTGTGATGTTTTAGGATGGCCTTTCCTCTTTAAATCCCTTTTGCTAGTTAAGACTTCCAAGCTGGGGCAAAGAAAGTGCTGTGAAAACGTGGCCCCCTGTGGCTTGTGGGGAGTGAAGGGAGTTGTTTGTTCACAGATGCTTAAGGAAAGTCTGAAATCTCTGGTTTTGTTCCTCTACCTGTTCCTTCACTTGAAAAGCAAATCTGGGTTGTAAACTCAGATGGCATTTCCTCCATGCTGAGGGAGGGCTGCAAGGGGAATGGGATTCTGCCCGCTAGCAAATGTCTCTGGCTTTGTTCAAAACAGAGGAAAGGTTGTTCGTGGTTTTGAAAAAAAAATATGGCAGGTTTTGTTCTTTTTTTTAATTCAGGCATGTGGAAAAGGAGCCAAATTGTTTTTTAAATGGTCATAATAAAAAGAATCTCCTCCCCTGACTAATTAGGTTTTGCTTCCCTGTCATATGTGATATCATAATAAACTGTTCAGTTCTTCTGTGATATCATAATAAACTGTTCAGTTCTCTAGCCAGTCTCTTGGAGGGAGCGAAATGGGGTAGCTGAGATCTGAATGGTAAATATCCAAAAGACCTAAACACTTAATGACTGCTCTTCCTGCACTCACAAGCTTTTGGTTGGTGGTTTTGGTTTTTTTTTTTTTTTTTTTTTTTTTTTTTTTGGGCTCAGGAGAAAACTCAGCCACAGCTCTGTCTTTGCCTTTGCAGGTCGTGTTGCAGAATCCAAGATCTGATTCCTTTTTAATAGGGGGAAAATAGGAGAGAAAACTTTGTGCTTTATGGAGTGTGGTAGGGAGCAGGGACAGCCTTATAGGGTAAAGAATGAGGAGAGCTGAAGTGGCTGATGTAATTTGAGAAAGGGAATAAAATGAAGCTTTCTCCTAATGTGCTGAATACTCTGCTTGTGGTAGGTCCCACATTGGGTGAGTTGAAGCAGGGCTGGAGCCTTGGGCTGAGATTGGCTCAGGTGAACAAATTTCCCCCAAAGAGGCAGGACACAAAGTGAAATGGGGCTCCCTTGAACATGTGTGAGTGTTTTGAACCAGTTGATCCGGACTCCTGGAAACCTTTAGGTCCTGTAGGTTCATCCTCATCCTTGCTGTGGCTTCTGCAGTCCCTGACTCTCCTCCACACATTGTCCCCCTCCAATGCTCCTGAGGGTGTCTGACCTTGGGACAGCAACCTGTCACCTCCTTGGGGTGGTTTGGCACTCAGGATTTTCCCTTGATGCTCCTTGACCCCTGCCATGGGCCTTCTGATGCTTTGTTTTGCACCTCGGCTCATCAATCAGGTGCTGCTGAAGAGGGATCAAGGAAAAGGCTGTGTTGGGATTGCAGCTCCAGCATAATCCATGGTTTTAGCATGAAGTTTGTTTGCTGTTTAAAAACGGTGGTAAATTGGAATAAGCCTTGTAGGATTAGATGAAACTCCTGAACAAATTCCAGGAACTGGGATTTTTTTTTTTTTTTTTTTTTTTTGTGCTTTTGGGGTCCTACCAGGCATGTCGCACTCTGCTGCTTCTCCTGGTGCAGTGCAGCTCCTCAGTCAAGCTGCAGTGGAATATTTTGGATGGCATGAAAGAGCAGTTCTGAGATTATCTCCAAGATAGCAGGATTTATTCTGTGCTTGGGAGACTCACTGCAGGTCATTACAAGATGGTTTTGGAGAAACTTTGCTTTTTTTTCTGCAGTTTCCGTATTTTCCTCTCTCTGTGGTTTTTCTTTTTATATATGAAAGTGGCAGACTATGTATCAGACTTTGATTTAGGTGATCCATGAATGCTCTGTGAAATACCCACAGTCATAAAGCAATATCTGATAGTTGATATACAGATGTCACATGTGTCAAAGGAATTTATCCAGTGGCACACACAACTGAAGGAAAATATTGTGCTTTACAGGAACATATCATTAAAATGAACACTAGCAGTATATCAGGAATCTGCCCATGTAACCAAGACAACAAAGAGAGAAAGAAAAGGAAAAACCAAGACAGAGATAGGGGAGGGAAAGTGTGAGTGAAACCGAATGACATGGTTGGCCCCAGCTATTTCACTGCCCCAGGCAAAACACATTTTGCAACCCTTGCTCATTCACAAAGCTCCATGTGCAGTCCATCAGGGAGGCATGGAATAAATGTGCTGCAGAAATATTCTCTCCAGTTCTGCTGCCTTGACCAAGGCACAGCCTGGCCCTGCAGAATGAAGAAATAAATAGGATAAAAATGAAGAGCTACAGAAAAGGAAAATTCTCCCTGTCCATATCTAATGCACAAAACCCACTGCCCTTGGATTAAAGGTTTAATGGGGGTTTGTGGCTTCTTGTGGATGGAGCAGGGTGGGCTAGGGAGGAGTAGGTCCAGTCCTTTGTTCTGCCAGGATCTTTTGGTGTGTCTCCATGTTTCATTTTCTGTCCTGCAAAACGTAGGGAATATTTTTCTTGCTCAAAAAATACTGGAGAAAATGAATGCATTAAGTGCTGTGAGGTGTGTGATCACCTCAAACAGCTTAACTCAACAAATCAGGTGTATTGGAAAACCAGCTCCTGACCACTTGTGGCATTGCTTAATGAGAAATATTTAATCTTGCTGTGCTCAGTTAGAAGCCAGTGTCTTGATTCCCTCCTGTGCTGGCTGTCCTGTGGTGTTCCCTGTATTTGTACCACTTTGGTGAGTGTTCCCACAGCTTTAGTGTAATCCAGGGATCCTGATGGGCTTCTTTGGCAGTGAACTCCTCTGTACCATGGGGAATGCTTCAGGCAAAACCTGTGGCTGAAATTCAGTTGACACCCCTGGGAATTTTTAGTGATTTCTTTCAGGAGATGAAAAAAACCCCTCACTGGAGTTTAACAAACGTCTGTTTTGTCTCCCTGCAAACAACACAGGAGCTATTTGTGGGGATGTTCTCCCTGCAAACCACTTGGCTCTAAAATTCCCTGGCTTTTTATTTTTCCTTTGCTCACTCTCTCATGACACTCTCAGGTCTTTGCTCTGGTTGTAGGAGAAAACCGGGGATGTACCCATGGAGATGCTTTGTGTGCTTGGTTTGGATTTTTTTTTTCCTGGTGCTACTAATACCTGGCATCACTAGGGGAACAGAGCAGTAACCCATATTCCTCATATTCCTTCCCCAGGCATTTAATTTATGGGCCACTGCTTTTGTGCAGATCACTTCCAGTCAAAGAAATACAACTCACCTGCAATTATTCTGTGTGTAGGTGCAGGTGTAAAGGGAGAGTTGAGCTTACAAATGTCAGCCTGGCAACAGCCCTAGGAATTGCATTTCTCACAAAACAAAGCTCTGTTCCATTTTGAAATGTTTATTTAAAAATGGAGTAGTAGAAATTTTCATTAATTTAAAACTTCCCGGTAAGAAATTGTTTGGTTTCTTTTTATTCCAGCTAAATATTTCACTCAAAGCCTTTTCTAGGCTGAATTCCTTGCAGAGAGAGAACTTCAGCTTAAAAACCAACACTTTCACTCTGTGGGCTGTATTTCATTTTTCATCAAATCCTATCAGTTTGTGGTCTTTGAAGGGTTTTTATATATGGAATGTCATGTAGGGTGAAGGTTTTCATTCAGATCAGAAAGCTCCGAAATCCAGCCAGCACTTCCCACCAGGTATCAACTCTATTTAGGAGAAAACTCTCAGTATTGACCAGTTCCACGAACAACCCTCTGGATAACCCCAAAGCCTTGAGACCGTGCTTTCTTTGCATCCAGAGGCAAAGCACCACAGGGAGAATTTAAAATGTGAGAGCTGGGATTTGCAGTTCTTGTTTTGGCCCCTCTCACAGTGGTGTTGGGAAAGTGCTAAGTTGTGAATGCCCATCCCTGGAAGTGTGCAAGACCAGGTTGGATGAGGCTTGGAGCAACCTGGTAGAGTGGAAGTTGTCCCTGCCTGTGGAATTGGTGTCCCAGTTCCACCCAGGGGGTTGGAATTTATTTCCCATCCAAGGAACTGGAGCTGATGTGGCAGCTCTGGGATTGCCATGCATGGAACATCAGCCTGGTGGTAACTGCAGGCACAGCCAGAGATCCCCACTGCTTCTCCAGGCCAGGGGGTTTCTGAGTACACACAAAACAAGAAGCCCTGCTCGATTTTGATACTCCCTGGAGGGAATTCTGCAGCTGACAGCCCTGTGTGTGAATGCCAGCAGGGAAACTCAGCTCTCTTCTCCTTCCCTCTGCTGCCTTGAAACACTCGGGGATCTTTTGAATTTTAATTTTTCCCCCCACTGTTTGGCAAGTGGACTTGACTGCTCTGAAAACATGCTGGAGAGGCTCTGGCTCCTGCTGGGAAGATGGCTTCTGCAAGAGGGGCTGGTTCACCCTGGCCTCTCCTCACAGCTTCCTGAGCCAGCAGGAGTCCGGCTGCTTTGCTGACTTGTGATGGAGCGATGCTGGTTCCTGTCAGAATTTGATGTCTGCAGTTGTCTGTGTCCTACCTTGATGCGCAGCCCCTCTTTGAGAGGTTGTTGCCAGCTTGGATGCCTAGAAATCAGTTAATTTTTCTGGCTGAAGCACTCGAAGTTGTGGTTTTGGTAGCTGTGGTGGACTCAGCACTTGGTGCTTGTGGTGGGTGAAAGGGGTGATGGGAATATGTGGACACTGGGCAGTGGCACAATTTTTCCTGGGTCATGTAAAAATTGTTGGCTGGTGATCATGAAGTCCTAAAACGACCTAAAAGTGAATGGATTCTGTTCCTGTGGGTGAAGTCAAAGACGTGGGATATGCAAATAGGGGCACTGCCAATAGGTGGAGGGAAGGTGATCATCTTGGGCTCAATGGCCAGGCCATATCCAGATACTGCACCCAGTTTTAGGCTACTCAGAGCAAAAAAAATTTGTTGATCAACCAGAACAAGTTCAGGAAAGGGTGAAGAGTTTGGCCAGGAGCTGGAGAACCTGCCCTGAGAGGAGGGGACGAGAGAACTGAGCTTATTCAGGCTGGAGATGAGAAAACGTGGGAGGGACCAGGTAACAGCATTCCCATGCCAACAAGGAGGTTGAGGAGTTGGAGACAGGCTCTTCTTGTTGGTGAGTGAGGAAAGGATGTGGGACAGTGGGCACAAATTGGCATGAGGAAATTCCAACTGGATATAAGGAAAAGCTTTTTGTCCATGAGGACCTTGAAGAAGCAGTTCTTCCTGTTCTTGGAGATTTTCAAGGCCAGAAGGGGCAGAACAACCCAGTCTGATATTGCAGCAGATCCTGCTTTGAACAGAAGGTTTGATTAGAGACCCTGTGAGGTCCCTTCCAGCCTGGGTTACCCTGTAATCCATCCCCTGCCCTAACCCACATCAGAGGGGCTCTGTCCAGGCTCTGCTGCTCAACTGGTGCAGCCAACATTTGTTTGAAACACCCACTAAGGGTTCCATCTCTGCAGGTGGTTGCTTTGCCTCTCACATCCCTCGTTTCCCTCATTTCCATTGCTCTGGGACTTCCAGCTACAGCTTGTCCATGTCTCACACCGCAGCTTGTTGCAGTGTCTAACTGCAGTAGGAAAACTCCTTTTTTTTTTTTTTTTTTTTTTTTTTTTTCTCCTCCTCCTGACATGAAGGCTGCTCTTCCTGGGAAGAACTGGAGCCTACTTTTTGGCAGTGAGTGATTAATTTCCCATGTCTCTCCTTCAAGTACCCCTCTCTGCTTTCTGACTACTCAGCAATCTCCGTGCTGGTGTGCGGGGTTTGGCTGAGCTGTGTTTTTGCTGGGTGCCTTTCCCATATGTGTCGAGTGCTGCTCTTTTTTTTTTTTTGGAGGGGAATATTCTGGTTTAGCTGTGACTCAGAGTCTTGTCAGAGATGGAATCTTGTGATCATGCAGTGAGAGTGGCAAATAACTGTCTAATCCCTCTGAATTCTATGCCAGCAGTGCTGCGTGTTTCTACTCCCAGCTCCAGGAGAAAGAGCCAGCTCCAGTGAGCCCACTGCAGCAGGGAAGGCAGCAGGTTGTATCTTCATCTCTTCAAACCCTTTCTTTAAATGCAGCCTGCATTTGACAGCTTTGCAGAGCTGGATTTCCCCACAGAGGGCTGAGGATGTTCATTGTGCATGGCAGGGGGATGTTAGTGACAAAACCAGACACGAGGAGACAGGTAACAATGTCCTGCTGCCTGTTCCTTGCTGGAATGCATGGGTCCTGCAGCCTCCCAGGGGGACAGCTTGCTGTGCTGCTGGTTGTCACCTGCCCTGTGGTGGTGGCAGGTGATTTTCTGCATGGTGTCAGCAGCTCTGTGGGGTGTTCAGGCTGCAGAGCCTGGCACGGCCGTGCTGCTGATGGAAATCACGCAGGGGTGGGATAAAAGGAAAGGTAAATCTAGTCCCATGTTCCTCTGGTCCATTTGCTCCTTTGTTCTCAGAGAAATGCTGTGGTTGGAACATCAGGTGATCAGCTTTGGTCTTCACCTGCTCCTTTTGCTCTCCGGGGTGACAAAGAGAAGCTGTTTAGCTCCCCATACACTCCATTGAATGCCCGGATGGATGCCCAGCCAAAAAGGCTCTTGTGATGCCTTCCTCCTCTCTATCCCCTTCCTTTTTGACTGGGATAATCACTTTCCAAGGAGGCCTTGAAGTGCCTCTTGCATCTGCCTTTGATTTGAATGCCTCTTGCCTGCTGACCCTTCTTAGGGGAAGCCGGCTTAAGTGTGGTTTTCCTAATTAGTTTTGCTTTAATTTAATCTTTTGAAATAATTTTATCAAAAAGAGAAAACCTTCTCCCCACTCCCTCATGTTATCGGCTTGTTTTCATGCATGGTCTCTGGGTTTATTTCTCCATTTCCCTTGTCTCTACATAGGACATCATTTGCATATTTGATTAAGCTCCATATGTTATCAGGGAGCCAGTTGAAAGAACAGCAAGACCCTGATAAGGCACTGTGCATCCATCTCTTCCTTTCACCATCCTCTACTCTACCCCTTCACCATCCTGCTGGCGTATCTGTGCCCAAAATCACCTCCTCAGTCTCTCACCTCCTCCCTCTCCCTTTGGCCAGATGACTGATCTCTGCCTCTGCTGCTGATGGGGGGAATGGAGATATCTCAATTTGACAGCTCTTGCCCTTAGGAAGGGATGGGCAGAGGAATGGAACTGGGCACTGTTGGGGATGTGAACTGTGGCAGTGAGATCCAGGTTCAGTTTCCTGCTCTTCCTGGTCAATGGCAAGTGGAATATGGGCAAACCATGTCCTGGAGGGCATCAGGCACAGCTTTGCTGGGTGGTTGAGAGAGGGGATTGTCCTGCTCTGCTCTCACCCTGAGTCCTGTGTGCAATTTTGGGCATCACAGTAGAAGAAAGATAACTATAAAGCCACCAGAGTGTCTGAAGGAGGGCAATGAAGACGGGGAAAAGCCATTTGAGGAACAGCTGAGGTAATTTGGTTTGTTCAGCCTGGAGGAGAGGAGCCTGAGGGAGACCTCATCACAGTCTGCAGCTTCCTCCTGAGGGGCAGACTGATCTCCTCTCTCTGTGACCAGGGACAGGAGCCAAAGGAACATCTGGAGCTGTGTCAGGGGAGATTTAGGTTGGAGATTAGGCAAAGGTTCTTGCCCCAAGAGGGTGGTGGGGCCCTGACCAGGCTCTCCAGGGAATGGTCGCATTCTCAAGGCTGCCAGAGCTCCAGGAGCATTTGGACAACGCTCTCAGGGATGCACAAGGTGGGATTTTAGGATGTCCTGATCAGGGCCAGGAGTTGGACTGGATGATCCTTGTGGAGTCCTTCCAGCTCAGGATATTCTGTGATTCTCTGAAGCTCTTTTGCAGGATCCCATTGTGCCCATGGGGAATGTTTTGCACAGAAGTTTCTTGTCCCCACTGTTCACTCCTTAAGTTGACACTGGCTTTGTTGAGTCTCAGCTGGGCTGTTTCTGCAGGTATTTGCTGTAGTCTGGAGTGACAGCTTTAGCTCGTTTCTCAGGTGCTGGAAATCACCGCTGTGCAGAGACAGCAGAGTAGGGTTGGAGGGGATGAAAACAGAACAGCCACAGATACATAGTTTTGAAATGAACTTTGTGCAAATACATGTATGAGTGCAAAATATTGCTTAAATAAACATGTGTCTTGCAGGTTTTGTTCTCTATTGCACTGAGACAACAATTTGACTTAAGCAGCTCCCCCAGCCCACCTCTAGGAACCCTCTAATTTGAAACCAGCTGTGGGATACCCCTGAGGAAATAGAGGGGAATGCTTATTTTACAGTAATTTTCTCCTCCCCACAGCTGATGTTTAAGCTGGGGGAGGATTTGTTTGGTTTGTGACCCATAATTAGGCATTTGTGGAGGCAATCAGAGTCCAATGCCTGGCCTGGCAAAGGCAGGGCGAGTTCATAGCAAACAAAAGTGGTGTAATTAGTTGTGTTGCTGGAGCTGGAGAAGGGACCGCAGCTTGCAGGAGGAATCCTTGGAAAAAGAGCCTTTCCCTCAAATGACAAAGAAGTGTAGGAACCAGAGGTTTGATTTACGAGCCAGCTTATAATTGAAAGGCAAAAAGGAATGTGTCTCCCTTTGTTGGGATAAGCAGCTTTGGGCTGGGGATGGTTGGAAGGTCTCTTTCCACGTCTCTCCTGAACACACCCAACATCCTGGTGTGTGGCAGAGCCTCTGCTCAGTGCAGGGGTTGTGAACCCCTGTGAGGGAACTCCAATGCCACCAGCACCTCCAGAAGTTGTGAATGCTGCTGGTGGGGCTTGAGAAATAAAGGCAGAAATAAAATCCCCCTTGCTCCTTTCCAACTTGAGCCCTTCCCCCCTTGTGCTTCTTTCATTTTGGTTTAATGACTCTTTGGCTTCGTTGTGTCCCATTCTGTGGAGGCAGCCTGGCTGGAGAGCTCTCAAGCTTTGATGGATTGCTGGTTGTTGGACTTGTGTGTGAGGAGTTGTGCTGGTTTCTGTAGGCCCCAGCCCATCCGGTGTCTGCGGGAGTGAAGACGTGTGGTGCCGTGTGGGATTCGGGGATCTGTTCCTGCTTGTTCTGACACTTGTCTTTTTGTTTTGCTTTGGGTTTTTTTTTCTTTAACCTCCAAAACCCTGTCAGTGGCCTCTCACCTCCCCTAAATGAAACCATATGGAAGAGCTGCAGGCTCCTGGCCCCTTCTGGAATTAGAAAAGCTTTGATTGCTGGGTCAGGGGTGCAGAAATATGAAC
Source organism: Corvus brachyrhynchos (assembly GCF_000691975.1). Taxonomy (NCBI): domain Eukaryota; kingdom Metazoa; phylum Chordata; class Aves; order Passeriformes; family Corvidae; genus Corvus; species Corvus brachyrhynchos. Next base: position 1,431,194 of record NW_008236807.1, read on the forward strand.
TGAAGACTAGACCAGGGCAGTTAATCAAAGATGAGATTTGCTGTGTGCAGGGTGACCAAAAAGCATCTTCCTGGCTGTGATAGCAGCAGCTAAACCTACAGACTTGACTGTAACTGGTGGTGTCAAATCTAGGTTGATGTTGATGTTTTTGTCATTATTTCACTCTCATTGCTTGGATTTCTTCATCCTGGCCAATGTCACTATGACACCAAGGATGGTCTTTCATTCTCCAAACTAAAAGAGCATTGAATTATAAAGTTGGAGTGATATTTCAGTGCAGGACCCAGAAAAACTAGGTTTGCCGGCTGGGTTGGCGTCCATACTTGACTAGAGATGGCAGGACTGTGTTTATGGAGATATCCCTTAATCCCATGGAACATCACCCCTAAGAGCTGTTCTTGTGCATCCCATCGACACCAAGCTGGGATCCCCTTCGGAGCAGTGAGCCTGGAAGTGTGTGTTAGAATCCAGTGAAACACTCCAAGGCTGTAAAGAGAGATGGTTTGGGACCCCAGGGGGTGCCCAGAGCAGCAAAATCTGTAGAGGAAAGTTGGGAGCAAGTCCTCTGTGAGTTTCAGCTCTGGCTGCACTCTGTCGTGCTGAACATGTTCTGCTGCTGATTCACAGGGTTGGGTCACTTTGGATAAAAAACAGCAACTCCTGGGGGATTTTGGTGGGTTTGGGAAGCTCTGCTGAGGGTTGTTTTTCCAGCTGGTGTGGTGTGTTGGGCAAGGACCCTGGAGCACTGGGTCTGTGGCATCCTGGCAGCGCAAACCACTGCTTCTCCTGCCAGCTGTGCTGGCATCCCACCCTGCTGAGGTCCTCATGGCTGAGCTCTGGAGTCATCCTTTTGACTTCTTGTAAGTTTTTTTTTTTTTTTTTAATTTAACGGAAGCTGGCAATAAATTCCAGTGATGTCAGGGAAAAAGGTTATTGCTGAGACTGGCAGAGACCTCATCATATGAATTTTTCAGGACCCCTCCTGATGAAATCTAATTAAACACCACGACTGGCACTGTGCATATCTTCCTGTATTTGTCATGTGGTTGATCAGGGCTGGGTTATCAGGGGAGTTTATGGCTTGTGATATCTGATGGGGTGGATGTGGTTTCACACACCACAGGCACTTCAATCTTTTCCCCCACTGCTTATGAGTTTCTGTGGGCTTCTCTTGGGTTTCGTGCACTGTCGATTGATCTCCTTGGGGTCCAAGGGAAGATGTTGAGGATAGAGAGAACCTGAGCGATAAGGACAGTTCTCCTGCCCTTCAGACAGCACCTGCGTGCTGGTGAGTGATGGGACCCTGGCATCCTGTTAGGCTGGAGTGTCTCTTAAAATGAGAATAACTAATTTTATTGTTGTCTTACAGAATGGAGGAAAATTTTACAAGAAATAAATAAACCCAACCCAGCTCTGTGCCAAATCAAAACTGATTGCTTCTTCTTCCTCTCTTTTTCAATACAGCAAGCAAGCTGTGAAAGTTGTATGGTCTATGAAACAACCACTTATGGTTACTTGACTTCCTCCCCTCCCTTTCCCTCCTTTCTTTTTTAGTTTTTTGTGTTTAATTAGTTCTCTTCTTACAGATATTTCTACCATGATATGGAAAAGTCAAAATCTTTTGATGCTTTCAAGCCCCTTCTCCCCCTGTGATGTAAATTAATTCCCCAAATCCTACCTAAATTCTGAATTTTTAACTAATTTTTCTATTCATGGAGAGAGAACAAAAAAGGTTTCTAAATTTGTATGTCTGTTTTCCTTGCATGTCTGTCCTCTAGCCTGCAATATGTGGAGAGGTGGGAGATCTTGTGAGACTGCTGCCTTTAGTCTTTGTTAAACTTCTTCTGCCAGGTTAGCATTTTTGTCTGCTTGGAAGCTGGAGAATTGAACTCACCTGGGAGCCCCAGTAGTGAAATAAATTTTCATAATATAGCAGGAAAAAGAATATATTTTAAGGTGGTGAGCAGTGCAGGACTGCCCTGGTGTATTACATCTGTTCATTTAGAGATGTAAAATGTGGCTTTGGCTTTGGGGCACATGACAGGGATATTCTTACTTTGAGGGGAGGGGGCTGCTTGGGCTGAGGTGGTGCAGGTAAATATAAATATAGTCCCAAACACATCCTGGCACTGATAGTAACTGTAATAGTAAGCTAAAACTGAGCATTGATTGTTAATTCATGATTTTTAAGCCAACCTCTCAGTTTTTAGAGGAATCTGGTTCTTCTTAGGGGACTGGCAGTGCTGTGAAGCAGAGATGGAGGGCAGGCAATTGAAAGATCTGCTGTAATTAATATTCCAACGTTCTGCATTAACAAATTGTCAGCACAATGGGTGGAAGTGCAGCTGCAGGGCTGTTCACCAAGGGGTTTTATGCCCTTCTGTTGAAAAAAGATTAATCTTTAGCTTGAACCTGGCAAGGGGAATCTGAGCTCTACCCCTCCTCAAAAGCTCCGAGTAGTCCCAGGCTGGGATGTGGCAATAGGAGCTGAAGAACCCCAAACACATTACACTGATTCTGACATTGTTTAATACACCAATATTGATATTCTGTGGGGTTTTTTTCCTCCTGGGGTTTTTGCCTTGCTCATTTTGCAGCCCCTGACTGCTGCCTGCTCTGCAGTGTAGCCTCTGTGCCGCTTCCTTCCCTGTTAAGGAAATCTCGAGCTCTTCCCTCTCCAAGCTCTCCCTGACATTGCCATGGAAGTGCTGTCCTTCTCCTCGCTGCTGGGAAAGATGATATCACTGGCACTAAATATACCCCAGCCAGCAGGCCCCTTGGCCGTGCCAGGGCTGCCCTGGCAGGCTCTGAAGTGACTTCTTTTCTATGTTTTGTCAATTCTCTGTGGCAGGTGATTTCATTAACAGCTCTTTAATTGCTTGCAGAGACTGAGCTCTTGCTTTTTTTGCTTTCACTCTCCTCATGGAAAGGTGCTGGTGGCCACCTTGCAGTTTCTCCCTCCAAGATGCACAGGTCAGCCTTGTCACCTGGTTCCCACATCTGCTTCTGTATTTTTATTTTTTAAATAAAAAATAAGCTGCAAAATTTGGAATTGGAGTCAGACTCCCAGAAAGTTCACTCTCAGGGTTTCAGGCTGTGGTGGGATCTGCTCCCAGTTACATTCCCTGTGTGATCTCTGGATGATCTCAGACTTGACTGTCTGCTTTCCCTATTTATCCTGCAGTTATTAAAATGAAGAGAGGGGTGGGAAGATGATATTTGGGAAAGGACTGAGTTCCTCCTTTACAATATCTGGACTGGGGATGGTGTCTTAGCAAGGTTTTTTCCCATATATATTCCCAGGGACAGTCAGTGTGGGTTCCTTCTGGATTGTCCTCACACCTGCAGCATTTTCTGAGCAGTGTGACCCCCATCTCTGCTGTTCTGTCTCCTTTCTTCCCTTAATCACCTTGTCTGAATGTCCTTTAAACTTAATTTTTAGGATATTCCAGTTTTCCCTCCTCCACCCTCTGTGTTCCTTACCCATAAGGAGCTTCCTTCAAGCCCCCACAGTTTTGTTACTCCTGGTGTGACCCTTTGGCTTTGTTCACCTTTGATGTCCATTTACAGTTTGATCAGACTAAAATATAAGAATCCTGAACTCAGTTCCTGCTTTGCTACTGACTTTTACAGAGCTAACTTTTGGAGAGGAGGGATTCATCTCATTATGTGGGATATTTCCATACCCAGGCGGTTCTGTCAACTTCCTCCCCTATCCAGGGAGAGAAATCAGACCTTTCAGGACACACATCATCTCTTTCTGCAAGAGAATAAAACTGCCCTAAACCAGGGCAGGTGAGTTCTGTCCAAAAATGTTCTTTTCTCCCCATTAGAGCTAAGGGGGAGCTGAGGGCAACTTGTTCAGATGTGAACATCCCTTATTTCTCTGTTCCCTGCCTGTGACAGTAATGGTGTTTCTCTGCTTTCATAAGGGTCTCATCAACAGCTTATGGTTGTGAGGTGCTCCAACATTAGGATAACAGAAAAGCTCAGTGCAGGGTTATTTTATGCAGGATTTTCCTGCTGGAAATTTGATTAACCTGCTCAGGTGGGGCCATTTCTTTTGGTCTTGGTATTTTCTTTGTTCTACTGCAGGTGAATTGTCTGAACTCTTCTGTGAATGCCAGGGCCAGGCACGTAGAGCTGGCAAAGAATATAGAGGAGGTGGCTTAAAAGTGGGGACAGTGGGCTGAAACTCAGGTGGTTTAGGGGGAAAAAGGGGCTGGAGCAGCCCTGGCACAGCAGCACACGCAGGGATTCTTTTTGATGGCGTTACAAACTCTTCCCTAAACTGCTAAAAGCTGAGGGAAAAACCTTTAGTCTCGCTTAAAAGGGAAAGAAAGCCTGGAGAATTTATGGCATCTGCAGTGACCAGGGGCACTGCCAGAAAATTCAGGGACTTAGGAGTGGCTGAGGAGGCTGGGATCTCCTTGGGATCACACATCTGACAGTCACAGTCAGGTGAGCTTTGCTGCACCAGCACCACAGGATGCTTTGGGTGACATGGCACACTCGAGGATATTTTGGAATGCCCAATGTACCTCCATGTGATTTGGAGACTCAAGTTGGCAGGTTGAGGTGGATTAAAGAAGCGAGGAAGTATTTAGGCATGCAAAGATGACATCAAGATGCTTTCAGCAGTACTCAGGTGCACGGTTCCAGTAGCAGGAGGCCCTGACACCCAGGAACTTGCACTCAAAAGGGCACAAGTAACTGGAGCAGGCAGACCCTGAAAGCAGAAAGTGTGGAGAGGAGCAAGTTCTGTGGAAGGAGCCGAATGGAGCAGAGCAGGTGTGGGTGGGAAAGGCCAGCTTGGGCTGGGGGTGATGTGGAGAGCACGAGGGGTGGTCAGAAAAAAACTCGGTGTGACATCATGGCAGAGCAGGAACCCTTGATCTGTTCCTGGCTCTGTTGCTGATTGCAGCACGACCTCAGGCAAATCACTCCCCTCTTGCCATCCCTGCCCTGCTCTTCCCTGAGTTCTTCAGGGAATGGGCTGTCACTTGCCCTCAGCGCAGCAACCCTTTGATTTCATCTTGGTGCTTCCCAGGCAGCTGAACCCGGAGGTCAAAGCTGGAGGGTGTTGGGGTTCAGCTGCTTTCAGACACAAGAATTTCCACGTGCAAAAATTCCCTGATGGGAGTGGGGGCTTCTCCCAGGTGTGTTTGTGCTAGGGCTTGGGCTGAGCTCTGTCAACACACGGCTTTCCCCAGCCCCCTGTGTGTCCCTGATTTCCCTGCCCCCTCCCAACAGGTTGGTCATAAATTAGGTTCTGATGTGGGGATTGAATTTCATTCCAGCTGCCAGAGCTGTGGCACATCTGGGGTCCTCCTGTGGTTAATGGCTTCACAAAAATGAAGCAATAAAGGTTATGATGGCTGTGTTTTAACCCCGTGGCCCTCGTTCTGCTCAACAGGAGGGTTTCCCTGGAACAGTTAAAAACCTGCTGTCTGCATTTAAGTATCTCCCAGTGATGTGCCATCTTTGAGCAGCTTTTCACAAAGGGATTTTAGTTTTGGAACTTAACGAAGCTGAAGCATCTTTTCTTTCAGGTTTTCCTTCACAAAAAGAGGAACTGCCACTTTTTAAAATGAAAAAATACCCTGTCTCTAAATTATGATTTAACATTTACATGCAACAGAGAAGTTGGTGTAAAAAGGAAAGGGGAAAAACCCACCTCACTTGGAGTTTTTCAGTGTAAGTCAGTAATGCTCTCTTAAGGGATGGTTTGTCTGTGAAGAGCAGTTCCCAGCTCTGGCCACCAATGAGCCCTTCAAGGAATGGTGCTTCCACTCTCTCACAAACTCAAAGCCATGGTCAGGAAAATTGGGATTTGACTTTGGGCACTGAGCTCTTGCTGCATCACAAATGCTGATATTTTAGGAGGTGTCAATCCTTAGAAATCAAGGTGTCTTCTCCCAGGCCTCCTCTCCTGATTGATACCAGTTCCCTAAAAAAACCCAACCTCTGCAATTTTTTTGAAGGAAGGTGAAGTTTTGGGGCTCCAACCAAACCATGGTTGTCTCTGCTGGGTGTTGGGGATGCTGCTAAAGGTGCCACTTGGATTCCCAAGCTGTAGGATTTGGCTGCAGCAAATCAAATCAATAAATGTGTTTATCGTCCCAGCTCTGCTGACAGGTGTGGAAGTAGGACTGTCTCAGAGTTGCAGAGAGAGCAAAACCATTCAGGCCCTGAGCTAAAGTGGATTTACCTGGGAAAGAGGCAGATATTTAATTTTGAGAGTGGTTCACATCACCTCCTAGCCAGGATGTCCTCGTGTCAGTCAGTGGAGCTCAAAGCATCATTTATGCCACCCTTGGAGACATCTACCTATTTTCTATACAAAGAACTCAAATCCTTAAGGGGAGAGTCACGAAATTCTCTTCTTGATATGCTGGAGGGGGTGACTCCATCACAGCAGAAAGTCTGGACTTGCACAAGTTACACAACAGGAATAAACCTCAGGGTCCCTGGGCTGACAGCAAAATTATTCCCTTAATCACAGAAGTTGTCCTTAACGAGTTATTCTGCTGCACTTGGGAAAGAGGGGATCTTCCCTGACCCTGTTTCCACCCTGAATTTTGTTTCACCCTTGGTCCCAAGATTTTCAGAATGTGCTGGTGGTGCTTGATGTGCCAAATTCTTGTAAAAAGGCAAGTAAGGCATGGCAGCCACGCACTCAGAGGAGATAAACAATCTCTCGTCTATTCATTTAGCTCACTATTAATTGCAAAGGATGGCCCTTCACTCATCTGTTTTGAAGTGTATTGACTTCCCCTCCACAGGTTTCTAAGAGATTTGCTGCTCCAGCACAAATCCTGAGAGGGCCCTGGGTCAGTTTTTGAGGAGCAGGGGGTCTGATGTTGGAGCTAATGAGCTTGTTATGAGACATATCCTGGGAGCTCTGGTGGCTCCATCCTCTGCCACTGTGTCCAGCCCATCTGCAATTAGGAACAAGGTCTGTGACACTGTGCTTTATCCTAAATCTGCAACGAGGCAGAAACGTCTGATTTCTGCACTGAACGCACAGAAACTCCTGATCTGCAGAGTGTGAACAAATTTTTCTTCTTTATGACTCAAAATCTTTAGAAGTCCAGAAGTCTCCAAAGACTTACCTTTAAAAATTGGATTTTTTTTTTTTTTTGGCAGATTTTTTTTCATTTTTTTCAGGGATTTAGAAAACAGAAGGGTGTTAGCCCAGGTAGTTGGAGTTATAACCCTGGGCTGAGTGCTTCTGAGAGCTTGTTTGGTAATTGATATTGATGGATTGATGTGGCAGAAGATAAAAGAAGATTTTCTGGATAGCTCTGATGGATGGAGACACACAGACCTCCTCACCATGGAATTATGGAGCGGTTTGAGTTGGGAGGGATGTTAAAATCATCCAGTTCCACCCCATACCATGGGCAGGGACAACTTCCACTGTCCCAGGTGCTCCAAGCTTCATCCAAGCTGGCCTTGGGCACTTCCAGGGAGGGGGAAGATGACTCTTGACTGGAGCTGGAAGAGCTCAGTCATAATTCAGAGTTCAAATCCA
>NW_008236807.1:1439198-1447667 GCF_000691975.1 Corvus brachyrhynchos
CCTGCAAGTGATTCCCTCTCCTTTGATCATGATCAGTTAAATCAGGGAATACAGGTATGGAAGTGACCTCAAGAAATCCCCCATGCCCCAAACCACCCTCTGGGACGTTCCCATTAACTCGGCCATTGCAGAGTCTCAAGCCAGACCCCCCGAGTCCAGTGGCCTCTGCCTGACTCGGATCATTTCTGACTGTTGGGTTTGCAGGTTTCACCCTTATTTTATTTTAATGAATGCCACAAGCCTGTGAGCTCTGCCCTGTAGCTGGGGATGTGCTCTTCTGGGGGATTATCCAGCCATTGTCAGACAATTCATCTGAATTACCCCATTCATTTCAGCCCTATTCACTCCCAGCCATCCGTTATCCTCACCTTTCTTTCTTATTTCTGAATATCACCCAAGCTCCTCTTTCTTCGTGCCCTGGAAACTTTAAATGGAGAGATATGTTAATTGGTATCATTACAACAAATGGTCCCAGTCACCCTGCAATTCAGGGAACATTTCGTGTTGCCATTTAAATGATGAGGGTTTTTTTTTCTGCAATGCCACTGACAGCTACTTGTGTTTAATTCATTTTGATTTTGTTAGGAGGGGGAAGTTATCAGGATTGTATCATTAAAAATGCATGCTTGGGTTATTCATGCATGTTTCATATATCCCTGTGTATGATCCATCATAATTCAACATTAGCCAATGGGGATACCAAGTGGAAAGGGTCTGCTGAGCATACACATAATTCAATTACACCCATGACGTCACATTGATTGGATTCTTAATGACACCTCTGAGCCGTGCTGGGAAAAAGGAGGGTTTCCACCCAGGCTGCCCGTGCCTGGGAGCACAGGGTTTGTGTTACTGATCCGGGCTGGCAGAATTTTGGGCCTGGGTAGGAGCTGGGCAGCTGCTTTGGAGCTGAAGGACAGATGTGAAGCAGCTCAGGCAGCACGGCACAACCCTTGAGTGCCACAGGAAGTTGTGCTGCTTGGACTGTAAGAAAGAAATGAGATGTTCTTCCTGCTGTTTTATCAAAGGGTTTTTATAGGGACAACGTGTCATGTTGCAGCAAATCCTCCTCATCTGGGATAGCTCTGCTCACACCGGAGTGTTGGTTTGGTTAAAACCTTGTTCTTGTTGATGGGTGATGTGGAGCAGTGGTGGAATTCTCTGCAGCTGAGGAGAGAGAGAAATAGGAGGGAAATTGGTTGACTTTTTATTGATTGATTGAAAGATGTAGCTGGTGGCACCTTTATCCTCTCCTCTAGTCACAGGTCCTGACTTGGGGTAAATCAGTAATTGCACCTTCTTCCCCCTTCACCTCCACGATGGTCTTTCACCCTGTTAGTGAACTGAATCCCTTCTTTCCAGAGCCTGCTGGCAATATCCATAAAGAGGAAGTGCCATTCCTGGTGCTCCAGGTGGCAGAGATCAGGGAATGCAGCAAGGTCCATTATTTTGACAGCAAGGACGGGCTCCCTCTGTGACAGGAGAGGTTTGGGCTGGATATCAGGAAAAGTTCCTCCCTTAGAGGGTGTTTGGGGACTGAACAGGCTCCTCAGGGAATGGTCACAGCCCTCAGGCTGCCAGAACTCCAGGAATGTTTGGGCAATGCTCTCAGGGAAGCGCAGGCTGGGATTTTTTGTGTGGTCCTTTTTGGGGCCAGGCACTGGACAGGATGATCCTTGTTTTATCTCTGATTCCACCTAAGGCAGCACTGAGATTGCTGATCTCAGTTTGGGTGTCCTGGCACTGCTGCTCCTTGGCATCAGTCAGGTGGAGCATGGATTGCTGATGCAGAGTTTTCTTTGATGGTCCTAAAAAAATGAAAAGAGGGAGGCTCGGCATCCTTTGCTGCCTCTTGCTTCAATATATTTAAAAATAACTCGTTCTCTGTGAGCATGTCCCAGCACCTCTCTGCCTCAGCACTTTTGAAGCTCTGGTGCATTCCAACCCAAGACTGGATTATCTCCATTTTATTGGTGACGGATCACAAGCTGAGAGAACTTTAAAAAAATCTCTCCTTACGGTCATGGCCAGGAGAAGAAATCACTCCTGCTCCTGACTCCCAGACCTCTGCTTTAAGCACATGAGCATTCCAACTACCAATCCTATTGATTTTCAATTATAGCTCAAATGGAAGTGGTTGTAGCTTTGTGTTTACCCTCGGGAGACTTTGCCTTGTCATTGCTGCTGAGGAGAAAGGGGGGAGAAATCCTGTGCTGGTGTGGATGTGTGGTTGTGGGGCTGGAACTTGCTCCTGGGCAGAAATGAGGGAGGTCACCACTGCTGGTTAAAACAACAAAATCCCTTTTTATGGGATTGGATGGGCAATGCAGGGGTGTGTGGCATGAAGAAATTGTGGCTATAAATACAGAGCCAGCGTGGCATGGCTGAAAGCTATTGTTGGCATGAGAGTGGGGTATTTTTAAATTACGTGGGGAGACTTTACTTCAAATGGGAGCAATGCTGAACCTTGCTGGCATGTTCAGGATATGCCGGGCAGGAGGCACATGAGAAGTTGGAAGCTGCAAAATTCACACTCTCCCTTCCCTGATTTGTAGCTTGGTCAGTGTTTTCCATGGCTGCTGTGAGCAGGTGGATGTGAGGGTGGCCTGGAATAAACACAATTTGTGTTTTGAGGGTACCTTCCTCCTTGGATTTCTCAGCAACTTGCCAAAGGCAGGAAATACGGAGTCCATTCCCTTGGCTGGGGATGGAAAGGAGTTAAATGATTTATAGAGCCAGGTTAAGATTATGGAATCAGAGAATGATTTAGGTTGGAAGGGACCTTAAAGATCATCTATTTCCATTCCCGCCATGGGCAGGGACCCCTTCCACTATCCCAGGGTGTTCAAGCCCCGTCCAACCTGGCCTTGGACATTTCCAGGGCCAGCCACAGCTTCTCTGGGCCCCCTGTGCCAGGGCCTCAGCACCTGCCTGTGTAAAAAGTTACTCTTCCTCTTTTCTAAAAGCTTCCTTTAGGCCCTGCAAGGGGCTCTAAGGTCTCCCTGGAGCCTTCTTTTCTCCAGGTGAACACCCCCAGCTCTCCCAGCCTGGCTCCAGAGCAGAGGGGCTCCAGCCCTGGGAGCAGTTCTGGGGCCTCCTCTGGACCCTCTCTAACAGGTCCATGTCTTATGCAGAGGACTCCAGAGCTGGGTGGATTTCACCAGGTGAAGTCTCACAAGGGCTGAGTAGATTCCCTGAAAAAAAAACCCCAGACCCCAAGGATTATTATTCTCATCAGCCTGTCCAAGAGCTGGGATGAATTTCACAGGGTTTGGATTTGCCGGGGCCTTGATGTGCCCTGCCTCACGTGTGTGTCCGTGCACTCGTGCCCTGCTTCCAGAGCAATGCTGTGTTTGTTCCACTGGCTTTCCCTGAGAGCCAGGAGGGTGTTATTTATAGCAGCTGGGCAGCTGGAGCCCGGCTTGGGTTTCCATCACCTGCTCCCCTTCCCTGCCTCTGAGGGTGCAGCAGGGCTGGATTTCAGCCTGGGGTGAGGTGCTGACCCTGACCCATCGCTGCCCTTGGCCACGGGGCTCTGTCCTCGTCCTCATCTTCCCCTCAGGGCAGAGCCTGCAGGGAATGAAATGCAGCAGGGACCTGAATTGTATCTTGTAGGATGCTCTTAGTAAGGACTAGAAGGGATGTTCCTCAGGGTGGTTTTATACCTCCACACTTCGTGTGTTTGCCTGGAGCCAAACCCACTTATTGTTAATAATATTAAAAATAAACACTGTTTCTGTGCAGGAGCAGGGCCTCTTTGGGGTGGGTACTGTGCTGCCCTCTTGAAGGTCCAGCAGATCTTTTTGGGGTGCTGCAAGTCAGTGTTGAGCATCCCTGAATGGTAGGAGGAGAGAATCTCAGTTAAATGGAATCAGGATCCTCATGGGGCTGCTCTGAGCTGTGGTTTTATCTCACTTATTCTCCCTGGGGGGAAGCAAGCAGCCCTACCTGCCGCTTTCCCATCCCTTATCAGCAGCATCTGGCATTATCACATTTGTTATATCTCCTCCTTACAGCGCTGACATGAGAGGACATCTCCCAGGGTTGACAACAGGATAAAAAAGTGGGGAATTAGCGAAGCCTGGATGCACGAGTCTCTGAGACAGTTTCCTCTCCAGCCTGAACACCAGCCCCGTGGTGTTCAGAAGGTGACCACACTCCTCCTCCTCCCTCTTCCATGGATATCTGCTCCTCTGGAGGATGCAAACCCCAACCACGTGCTGGCAATAACCAGGAGACAGTGGCCAAAGCAGTATGGAAAAATAAACGGACTTCTTTTTTTTTGCCAGGGAAGCTGCTGAGAACACGTTTCTATTTTTCAGCCTGAGTGTGCCTGTGAGGAGGGGTAACAGAGGTGGAAGGGCTGCAGCTTGATTATAGGATCCCTTTCCCTGTTTTTTCAGTCCCAATTGGAAACAGCTCCCCGCAGTGGCTCTGCTTCAAACCCTGCTCCTTGGAGCTGACTCTGCATCCCGGTGGGAGGCCCTGACTTCCCAGAAGAGGCAGCTCCGAGCTGCCCGGAGTTCTCAACCTTCCCTCCCTGCCCCTCGCATCTCCTGGAGCTGCACCACTCCCTGGAAAAGCACTGTGAGCTCCCCCCTCCCTCCACCGCTGGGGAAATGCCCTTTGTAATGCTCCGAGCTTTTGTTTTTTGCATGAGCTGTGTTGGGGTGAACTTGGCGAGGCTGCCAGAACATCATGAATAAGTTAGGAGGGAAGCTGTGCTCAGGGTGTGCACAGGCAGGGAAAGCAGGCTTGGTGCTCCAACAGCCTCCACAGTGCCTTGTGGTGGTATTTTATACCCTTGTTAATCCCAGATTTCTTCATGAGTCTTCACCGGTCTTGTGTTTCCCCAGCTATGGCTGGCTTCACACAAGGTTGCAAATTTTGGTGCCTTATCCTGATATTCCGATGTCTTAGAGATTTCTTGCCTCAAACAAAACGTCCTCAATGCACAGAGTTCATGGCAGAGTTCTGTGTCTCCTCAATGCCTCTGCCATCACAGCATCCCATTGCCCGAGGCTCCTCCTGGAGGCTCTGGTTTTCCCACTACAGGAGAGAAATGTTTAAAAGGGCAGAGGGGACAGTGTGGTCATCCACTGCCACCAAATGCCCGTGGCCCTGTGATTATTTTTATTTCTTAAGTGATTTTCCCAGGAGATGCAAAATCTGTGAGGTTGAGGTGAAGTTTCCTTCTTTGCTCTTCCTAAAACCATCTTTGCAGAAGAATTGGCCTAATGAGGAGCACCTTTCTCTTCTTGGGAACATCCCAGCTCCCCTTCTACTCAAGTGCTGGTGCTTTTTGATTTCTGAAGGCCCAGAGTTCTCAGTCTCAGGGATGTCTCTGTGCCAGCATGGACAGCCACGCTTTCCTCTGCTCTCAGCGTCTGATGTATCAGCCGGATATTTTTCATCCCTTTTGCAGTTTATCCCATTGTCCCTCTGTCTTTGAGCCCCTTGTCACCATGATTTCATTCACACCATCCCCGGAGGGTCATTGCCAGTCACCTCTCTGCAGTTATTTCTGCACAGCTGGGGCTTTGTAATGAAAAACAAAACTCTCGATCTGCTTTGTTCCCAGAGCTGCTGGATTAGCTCCTCGTTTCTTCCTTGGCTTCATTTCAAACCACAGCAGGTCAAGGAATGAGGTAGATCAATGTCCTCTCCAATATGTGCCCTGCTCCACACTAGGAGGACTTTTCTGACCCCTCACTGCTACATCAGGGCTTGTTGAAGGGTCAGGGAGCAGAGCTCTGCCCCATTTTATAGAGGTGTAGGACTGGAAAGGGCATCTTGGGTCAAATCCGTGTCCCTGCCACGGCATCCCATTGTGTGGTTCTGACTGCAAACCTCGTAGGCTCCATCCTCACTTTCATCTGCTTCTTCTGCTTGCCCAGCCCAAGGGTTCCTCACTGCTGGTGGTGCCACAGAGATGGAGCTGGTGTGTGGGAGAGGTGGGAAGAACTGGACCTAAACTGAGACCCAGGAAGGTGCCTCCTCCAACAGATGTTGTCCTTGCTGGAGCAAGGTGACATCCTAGGGCTGGGACAAGGCACTTTTCTACTCAGTGTAGGGAGAGAAGATCACCCCAAGCAAGGAGAGGGTTTTGCATCCGTCTGCACAAAGTTGGTGAGATCAGGATCCCCAAAAGCTGCTTTCTGCAAAGTGTTTGTGGGCTGCAGCTGCCCCTTTAACAGCAATCCCACCCCAGAGTGGGCGTGCAACCATGGCCCCAAAGCCACAGGTGTCATAGAATCATTGTCCCGGAATCCTTTGGGTTGGAAAAGACCTCCAGGATCATCAAGTCCAACCTGTGACCACCTTTCCAACTAGAGCAGAGCACTGAGTGCCTCCTCCAGGGATGGCGACTCCAACACCTCCTTGTGCATCCCATTCCAGTGTTTGACAACCCTTTCCATGAAGAAATTCCTCCTGATGTCCAACCTGAGCCTCTCCTGTTTGCTGTGATGGGAAGTGACTCCAGCCTTGGAGTGACGTTTAAAAATTGCCTCTCCCATGGTTTTTTCATAAAGAGCAGCAAAAACTGGGCATCAAGCAAGTCTTTTCTGCAAGTGCTTCCACCAGGAACATTTGATAGAGACGTGCTCACCTCACACACAGAGAGCAGCCAAATTTGATGGAGGGGTTTATTAGCAGACAATATGAAATGTGCTCCTGCTGCTGCCTGCTCTGATTTCGTGGTGCAGGACAGGGTTAGTTTTTGCTGGGTTTTTTTGGGTTTTAAGTGCTTCTCTGATGGCTGCTTTATGTTCTGCTCTGTGTCCTGGGGGAGCTGAGTCAGCACAGAGCACCCAGTCACTGCTCAGAGGAATTTGCACTGGTTTTGCTCATTATTTTGAGTACAGCCAGCTTTTCTTTGCCTTTAATTGACAAGCAGGAAATATCTCTTAGACTTTCCAGAAAGCTGAGTCCGTTGCTTGGAGGAGAGGGGAAGCTCATAGGAAACTGGTGTTCGAGTGATTGGCAAACAGAACATGATTTTGTTGCGAATGTAGCTCTTGATGCTCGAGGTGTCAAATACTCTGAATAATGATAATGTTTTAAATATAGTTTATAACTTTCTTCTCGTGGATACACCGCCTACTGTATCTGCATGGTGGAATTTACACCCAGGGTGGCTGTGTATAGATGATGTCTCTGTATAATTACACCTCCAGAGAAAGAGAGAGATCTGTCCCTGTTTATTTTTAGATATTATCTATATCTGTGTATCCAAAGAGAGAGGGTTTTACACAGATGGAATCTCTTTCAGGTCGCATTTCAATAATAATTACAGCTTGATGATGCTGTGGTTATTTTATTTTATCTTGTATTATTTTAGCTGCCTCTAAGAACTGCTAATTTCCCAACCACAAAGGTCACGGCGCAGATGAGAATAAACACGTCATAAACTGGTTGTAGTAAATAAATCCACTCCCCAGAAGCCATGGTATTGAGCACAGTAAGAGTGCAAGGGCTGGGAAAACTGCATTGCCACTAATTTTCTGATTGTATTAATGACAGTTATGTAATGAAAGATCAGACTGTGGTAGTTGACTGAAGTGTCTTTGATGTGGGATTAACACTTAGTAAGTGGTGTGTAACTACAGGACTCTTTTTACAAGACATGCCCCACAGTTACTCACTGGTTGCACCTCCACCAGTGCCTTCAGCTTGGATTTGTAGAGCTCTATCACCTCTTCCCTTCCTCCTTGCTGTTGTGTTTGGGTGTTATGTGTCTGCTGAGATTTTCCCGAGCTTATTTCCTGCACTTAGGATGCACTGGAGGAAAAATCAGTCTGCTCCCTGTGCCATAAAATGTCATCTCTGATTGCTTTTGGAGACAGGAGACAAGCCTTGGATAGGCTCAGTATCACCCAAATCTTACACTAAACCT
The DNA here is from genome assembly GCF_000691975.1 of Corvus brachyrhynchos. Taxonomy (NCBI): domain Eukaryota; kingdom Metazoa; phylum Chordata; class Aves; order Passeriformes; family Corvidae; genus Corvus; species Corvus brachyrhynchos. Next base: position 1,447,096 of record NW_008236807.1, read on the forward strand.
TGTGACTGAGAGAGTTGTTTCGGCCTTATTTGTTCAGACTCTTCTTTGAAGAAAATTTGATGGGCCACAGAGGGCTGGGACTGAGTGGCTGCTTGGTGTAAGGAAAGTATCAGAGAATTATGGGATGGTTTGGGTCGGAAGGAACCTTAAAAATCATCTCATTCCTTGTTATCATCCTGTCCTGCCATGGGCAGGGGCACCATCTACTATCCCAGGGTGCTCCAAGCCCTGTCCAACCTGGCCTTGGACACTTCCAGGGATCCAGGGGCAGCCACAGCTTCTCTGGGCAACCTGTTCAGGAAATTCAGGAACAGTCTTTGACTAACAGTGCCAGGTATAGAGCTTGTGGAGGGTGATGAGCTGCTGGCTGTGCCAAGGATTAACTGGAGAGGGAAGGTAATCCCAAGGCAACAGGTGGGACATGCTGAATTTGCAGGACAGCCCATCTCAGAGTGAGGGATTGAGCTGCCGAGGTGCCAATACCTTCACACAGAGCAGTTTATTTTGGATGTGTGTCTGGGCTGTGTGAAGCAGTCATGGGTTTTTTGGTTTTTTTTTAGCTGAATGGGAGA
>NW_008236807.1:1447690-1458229 GCF_000691975.1 Corvus brachyrhynchos
AAGATGCTGTCTGAGTGAACAGCCCTGGGGATGTCTGTGGGTTGTGGCAGTGGAATGAAGCATCTTTTCAGGAGAGAATGTTTGTGGGAGGAGGGGAATGGATCATTCTCACCTGCTTCCATCCTGCTTTCTGCACCACTGCTCACATCTCAGTTATCTCCACCACGGTGTTGTTTTTTGCCCCCCTTCCAACTTCTCTCCACCAACTGTGCTGGCTCTGGAGGAGATAAAGCACTGCCTGACACATTTCTGTCTGCAGCTCTCCTCCTGCATGGCTGGGCTTCTCACACCTACCTGCTGGGAAGAGCAGACGTGGGAACAGCTTTGCTGGCTGCTTGGCTCGAGCCACATGATCCCGCTCCGAGCCCTCCGAGGTGGGATGTTGATGTGAGATGGGGAATAGCCTTTGTGTTGAGGCAGGAAAAGCCTTGACCTAATGTTTCAGGGGCTGCTGGTTGAACTGGCTGCTTGAACACCATTTTCAGGTGTTGTTCAGGTGTTCAGCTTGTCCTCCCTCAAACCTTTGTGGTGAAACTCTCAACCACGCTTGATCCTTCATTATCCCTCCCAACCTAAACCATTCCGTGACTCTTTGTTTCTATCTCCTCACCTGGCTGGGGTGATGGGGTGTATTTGGGGTGGTTGGATGTTTCTTTGGGCAACAGCAGCCTCTTCCTGTCTCACACACCTCTGGTCTTATTTCAAGCAATACCTTCACACACTGTCTGAAGGGAATTTTTTGCATCCAAAGAACCTCCTGGACGTGTCCTGGATGTGCTGGGGGCTCCTAGCAGGTGAGAGGTGGTGTTGCAGGAGTTCCTGAGGATCCCATCAGGGCAGCCCTTGACTCCTGGCCCTTTCCCTCCTTCCTTTCCCACAGTTTGGAAACACCAGGGAGCAGGCAGTGCTGCGTGATCTCCCCGTGCTTGTGCTGCTGTTTTCCATTGATAATTCACCCCGGGATCAGCGTTCAGAATTAATTCCATTAAAGGGGCCTCATCAGTCATTTATGAGGAAGGGAAGGTTGTAAAGGGCTGTACACAGGGAACATCTCTGTGTGCTAAGGATGGAGCTGTTTCTAGCTGGGTGCTGTTCTTGGGGCGTCTCCTGGTCTGTGGTGGGGGACTGGGCATCTCCTGGGATGGGGAGGGCATCAAACTTGGGAGCTTGTGTTGTGATGTAGCAGCAGAGCCTGACCAAACACCGAGCTGTGCTTTTGGCATGATTTGTGATGTTTCTGGGTCAAATCTAAACCATTTTGTTGGGGCAGTGCAGTGCAGGGATCCCTCCTGGGGGTGCACAAAGGTATCTGTCTCTGGGACCCCCACTGCAGCCCTTCTAACTTTCATAATAGCCCCAAATTTTATTTGTTTTCTTCTCCAGGTATGTGATGAAAATGCTTTTTCTGCTTTTCTCACAGCACTATATCCTGCTGCTCACAGATTTTAACTTTCTGTCTCTGTCCTCATTTGCATCCTGCCCTTCAGACCTTCTGTCCTCTGTCCAAAGCTGGTGAAGATCATCACAAGAGCTCTTCTCTCTCTTCTTCCACATCCACATTGAGTCTGTAAGAGTCCTATAACTAGGAAGAGACTTTTCCAGCTGAGGATTTGGGCTCATACCATTGATCAGCTGGAAATATGGATCTTTGGCTTTCCAGACTTATAGTGGCTAGCAATCTTTCTCCTGGAGTGAGCTGGGAAGGGAAGGAACTGCCCTGCTTCTGCTCTTGGGTGAGGTTGGATTTTTTGGAATTTGGGAAATTTGCCTGACAGTGCAAAGGTGATGTAAAAAAGGTGATTACTCCACCCCTGATGTCCTTGGGAGCTGGGTAAACACTCCTGGTAAGTCAAAGTCCACCAAATATCAAGAGGATTGTGTCACCTCATGGGCAAAGCTACCTGTGAAAATGATTTCTGGGTGATTTTTGCCTCAAATTGCCTTTCTTTCTATAATTGTGGCTGGTTGAGGTTCTCTAATCACCAACACAGCTCCATGCCATCTCCAGGATAAAGAGGATGGAGCACCTTGCTGTGCCCAGCTCAGGGTGGCAGCTGCTGGCACCCCACATTTCCTAGAAGTGACTTGACAGGGAGCTGTTCCCAGACTCTGTCCTTTTCCTTCCTTATATCTGAGTAAAAACATAATTTTGACAGGCCAGTGATGCAGAAAATAACTTGCTGCTCTCCAACTGTTGCATCCCTTGACCCCAATTAGAATGTGGTGCATGTAGAAGTGTCAGCTTCTTGCTTTCTCTCCGCTCCCCATCTCCCTGACCAAAATTCCCATTACAAAGATGACACCTGAGTGCTTCACAGGGCAGAAAGTGCCACTGACCGAAGAGAGAATCAGAGTGGATGTGAAGTCCAACTCCTCTGGGGGATTTCTGCCCTTGGTTTCTGGATAAGGAGCAGGAAAGCTGTCAGGAAGGAGCATGGGTAGTGGTTTTGATGGTTGGACTGGATGATCTTAGAGATCTTTTCCAACTGTAATGATTTTATGATTGAATGAGATATTCCAACCTATGGGAATATTTCTCTTTCACCTGTCTATACAGGGGTGGACCCATAGGATTGGTTTATGCATTGAAATGTAAAGTTTCAAGGCCTAAGCCTTGAAGTTGTGGCTGCCCCATCCCTGGAAGTGTCCAAGGCCAGGATGGATGGGACTCTGAGCAACCTGGGACAGTGGAAGGTGTCCTTGCCCATGGCAGGGGGTGGAAGTGGATGATCTTGAAGGTCCCTTCCAACCCAACTCATTCTGTGATTCCATGATAAATCTCTATGTTCCTTGCAGGCTTCCAGCTTGGTATCAGAACTTTTCTTTTCAACAGTCGATGCCCTAAGGACTGTGGAGGATGAGTAATAGTGTTCATGGAAGGGATGTGAGGTAGCCTGTGGGATGTTTCAGTGGGACTCAGGACCATCCAAAACTCCTTGTGTTCTTTTACCACCCCATGACCGTGCCCTTCATGTTGAGGACCCACTGGCAGCTCTCTCATGTGCAATGTCCTGCTCCCCTGCAAGCTTGACATGAACTCTGAGGCCAAGAGAGCAGAAGGCAGGCCTGGATTTGTGCCTGAGCCGTGTCTGACTTCTCCTCCTGCAGCTCTGAATGTTGAGTTGTTGGGATTGGACATCGGGCGCGTTTCAAATCGTGGCTGCCTCGCGCTCCGTGAGGCACAACCTCAGGTTATCTGTGTGTGTGATTCAAGGGGGTGGCAGGAGGGCAGAGTTCCAGGCTGTGACTCATTCAGTCTTTTCCCATTGCTGCTGTAATTCAAGTGGAAATCTCAGAAGATGGTAAAACCTTCAGGCATGTGAAAGATGCCAGGATTTAAGTGCATATGAATGAATCCAGGGCTCATTTTTGAACTTGGAAAAACAGGGTAGGCTTGCTGCGATCTCATTGCCTCTGCCTGCTGTCAGGGAGTGACAGAACAAGGGGGAATGGCTTTAAACTGGGAGAAGAGAGAAGGTTTAGATTCGATATCAGGAAAAAAAAAATCATTGAGAGTGGTGAGGCCCTGGCATGGGTTTCCCAGAGAAGCTGTGGATGCCCCATCCCAGGAAGTGTCCAAGGCCAGGCTGGACTGGGCCCCAAGCCACCTGGGATAGTGAAAGGTGTCCCTGACCATGGCAGGGGGTGGAAATAGGTGATCTCTAAGGTCCCTTCCAACCCAAACCAGCCTGTGATTCTGTGATCTTAATGGTTGGACTTGATGACCTTAAATGACTTTTCCAACCTAAATGATTCTATGATTCTGTGATTTTATCATGGTAAAGCTCAGGACCAGCACAGGGACACAGCTGAGCACACAGAGCTCAATGGTCCATCAAAGCTCCTGCCCTCCATGTGGGATTTCCCTCCCTGCTGGGTGCCCTGGGACCTCCTGTAATCACTGAGGATGGTCCTGGCCATGACTTTCCCTCCCTATCAGGCCTTTAGGATTCATCAGCATGCGCTGTGCTCTCTGGACACCACTGCTGGATTCCTTCGTGCTCTCTCTGACATTCCCTATGGCCTTATTAGGCAGATACCGAGTTGAAGGTGGAACATCCTCCTGCCATGAGGTGATGGAGCTCACTGCAAGGGTCAGTGCATCCAGACTTCCCTTGATCCTGCTCCTGAAATTGAGTTTCTATTTAGATTGGTCATCCTGGCCTTCCCTGCAGCATAGGGCACAGGGAGGGTCCATCCCCCAAGCCTGGGTGTTGGCTGTCCCTCACAGGTCCTTGTTTGGAGGCAAGGGAAGAGTTCCAGGAACCCCTCAGTGCTGCAGGAAGGAATATCCTGCTGGCTGGAAACTCCGTGAAGAAAATCCAAGCTGTGATCAGAAAGCTGTTACCTCAGTATTTGGACTTGAAAAAACTGGAGGTATAACTCATGCCAAAAAAAAAACCCCAAACACCTTTTTTTTTTTTGGCCCTGTAAGAGTTCTTTTGTCCATTAAACAACAGCAACAGCCACCACTGAAGCTTCCAAAGCTACTGAATGAACAAAGCCCTCTCTTTCCTTTGTTCTTGCTGTGTGAGGAGCAGGTGATGCGGAGGTGTTTTAGAGTCTCAGCTCCGAGGAGGTCTTTAATCTGAAGGAATCGTGTAATCTGTGAGTGACAGGAGTAATTGTGACACTGATTGAGCTGTGGTGGCTCCATTCAGAAGACTTTTGTCTCTGCTCTTGGGATGAGTGGCAGATAAAAGATCTGCTTCCTAATTCGTGCCAAGAGAGAAGGAGAAATGATATGGGAGGGAAGAAGTGAGCCCTCTGAACAGATCAATCTCTTCATTAATTTTCTTCTGCACTCTCTATTGGGATGATGAAGACCGTTCCTCTTGGAAGGACCATTCCAGCTGAGGAATGATGATGGCATGAAGAAGGTTCAGAAACTCCCACTTTTTCTGACCGTCTTCCCCAGAGATCATAACCTGATACAGAGGGAGAAGAGCTGCTCTGGCCAACGCTGCTGTCAACAAACCCCTGCCTTGGCTCCCTGGCTGGAGGGCTCAGAACGAGGTGGAAAATTGTAGTAATGCTTGTTTTACAGAAGGTAAGATTTAAGCTGAATGTATTATGGTGTTTTGGCTGACAGCTATCAGGGATTTTTTTTTCCCCTAAAATAACAATATCCAGCTTTATTTTAACCTGAAAAATGTTGGTGGTTGACAATGGTTTGAAAAAGGATTTCTGGATGAAAACCTAATGAATAGCTCAAAAGTTGATTAAAAAGGAGGGGAGATGCTAAGTCAAAGTTTTCTAGCTAGAAATAGTGATTTATTATCCAGCTATCTTTGCAAATGGCAAAATAACTAATTAGATACAATTCATCATCAGAACTGGTGTAAGATGGAAGGTTTTATGAACAATTCATAGTCTCAAATTCTGATTTAAATGTAGCATAGTGTGTATTGAGAGTTAGTCAAACGCACTGAGGCGCTGGGAAAGGCTTAATAAGATTCTAAAATTCTGACCCCCTGTAGATTTTTTTTTTTCTGATGAAGGATTTGAAAAGGGCGTTTTGGAATGATGTTTTATATGGTAGTAGTCTTTTCCCATAAAACATCAGCCATAATAATTATTTTTATGCAGATCCTGAGGCACAGAGATTAAATGACTTTCTCAAGGTCAGACAGTGAGTCAGAGGCAGAGCCAGGGGATGAAGGAGAGTTTTGATTCAGAGGCTATGGCGCGTTCTGAGGTAGCCCTCACTCAGATCTCCAGGGCTGGATGCACTCAATCTTTCTGGGCCTGATGTCCCAGCATCGCCTATCCCAGTCAGGAGGATTTCAATCCTGGAAGTGGATAATCCCCAACCATTTTTGGTTTATCTTTAGAACCAGCACAACCTTCATGTAGCTGTTGATGAACACGTTGCCCTTGGTAGCTGAACTCCCAGGGGATCGTTGTGGTGATGAATGGCTTCTTCAGTGGCCTCTCAGTGCTTAAAGGGGACTTTTAAAGAAGGGGAGAGTGATATTTTTCCATGGGCAGATGATGGTAGGACAGAGGGGAATGGTTTCATACTGGCAGAGGGAAGGTTTGGATTAGATGTTAGGAAGAAATTCCTTATTCAAAGGGTGGTGAGGTCCTGGAACAGGTTTCTCAGAGAAGTTGTGGATGTCCCATCCCTGGAAGTGTTCAAGACCACGTTGGACAGGGCTTGGAGCAACCTGGGATGGTGGAAGGTGTCCCTGCCCATGGCAGGGGTTGGAACTGGATGGTCTTTAAGGTCCCTTCCAACCCAAACCATTCTGGGATTGTTATTTGGGTGTGTTGTCACTCAGTATCCAAGGTGGAAGTTGTGGGAAGAGGGATCAGGCAGAAGCTTTCCTGCATGGCTTTCTTCTGATAAAAGACCTGTCCTTAATTTCAAATCCCTGCTGGATGATACTCAAAGCCTTCCCTGGGATCATCTGAAGATTGGAAATTGTGCAGCCTTGAAGAGCTGTGACACTGCTGCCTGTGGACATGTGTCGTGGTGAATCTTGCATTGCTGCTGCTGCTGGCCAGTGCTTTGGAGGGATTTGCATTCTGGCCTTTTTCACAAATCTCTCTGTTCAGCCAAGTTCAGCTGCACCAGCTCCCAGAGGACACATGAACTGAGGAACTGTAGTAGTTGTTCGCTCGCTCAGTGAAGTTGAATAAGTCAACTGCATTCCTCTCTGGACATTGTTTGTGTCTCCAGCTATCTCCTCGTGAATTATTAGCGGTGCTGGGGAGGGATTTGCATTCTGGCCTTTTTCACAAATCTCTCTGTTCAGCCAAGTTCAGCTGCACCAGCTCCCAGAGGACACATGAACTGAGGAACTGTAGTAGTTGTTCGCTCGCTCAGTGAAGTTGAATAAGTCAACTGCATTCCTCTCTGGACATTGTTTGTGTCTCCAGCTATCTCCTCGTGAATTATTAGCTATGCAAAAGACTTATTGCCAAGATACTGGGCTTAGTTTAGTCTCCTGGTCACTGCAGGTTTCTTTCCAAGTCTGTTTAGTTCTAAGTGGCTCAAATGATGCTCCTCCTGACATTTCCCCTGGGCCTCTCCCCTGCAGTCTGGTGGTTCTTGCTGTCAGGAAGTTATCCCTCATACTCAGGCTACTTCTTATCAGTCTGTCACTTTTTCAACTCATTGGGCTAATAGTTTTCCCAGTACAAGAGCTGTCTCTCTGTGTCCCTTTGCCCTGGTCTCCCCAAGGGAGCCTCTCCTTGCACTAAAAGAGGGTCAGACTTGATGACTTTACAGGGCTTTTTCTGCCCTCATGCTCTGGCTTCTTGGAGTCTCAAAGATTCTGGATCTGACCTGTATTGAACTCTGGCAGAGTGTTTAAAAGAATAGATTTTATAAAACAGAATCACGGAATCATTTAGGTTGGAAAAAAACTCCTAAGATCATCAAGTCTAATCATTCCCTCAGCATGCCAAGGCTAAACACACTAAACGGTGTCCCCAAGTGCCACATCTACACAGCTTTTAAATCCCTCCAGTGATGGGGACTCCACCCCTGCCCTAGCCACCTTGTTCCTGGGCTTGACAACCCTTTCCATGAAAAATCTTTTTCTAATATCCAACCTCAACCTTCCCTGTTGCAACCTGAGGCCATTTCCTCAAGTAAGCAATGAAGATATCGGAGTTCATAAATCCCAGGTGTTTAGACATTCTCATAAATATGAGAATTGATGAGAATTGTATCCATCAAGGGGTGAAATGGTCTTTTCTCTCCTGGATGTATGTTATTTTTGGGGCATCAGGAAAAGCTTAAGTTATTCCAGCACCGAAATGTTTCTCAGATTTGCAGCAGGGCTTTCTAAGGATGTGAAGAAACAGAGAAGAGAAGGCAGGAAAAAAAACAACGCAAGAAAGACCATTTTTGATGCTCATCCGAGGAACCAGGAAAAAGCTGAAGGCCCTTTGTCTTCATAGATTCAATTCAGGGCTGGGACACCACTGAAATCTTCCAGACACCCCATCCATTTAAGGCTCATCAAGGCAGCTATTCCATCTTGGCTCCAGATGTGCACAGATGTTGAGCGGAGCTTTGCCCTGCCGTGCACCATCATTTGGCACCAGCAGCACTCTCCTGCATCCCCAGTCTCCTCTCTGGAGGACACCTCAGCAGCCAGGCAGCTGGACTGGAGAGGAGAGCAGCAGTGCTCAGTGCTGATTAAGCACTAATGTAATTAATAGCCTCTTACCGTCCTTATATTACCAACGACGTCAGCGTGTCAGTAACTATTTACAATATAACTTACACAAATGTCATTTTGCTACACTGAGCACTTCATATTTCGCAATTCTCTGCCACAGTAATAAAATCAGTCAGCCAGTCGGAAGGGAAACACACCCAGGAGATATCATTATTAATGGCACTGGGCCAGGCTTTCCATGAGCTGTGCGGGAGGCGGAGGAGCAGAGAGGAGCTCATTCCTGCACTGAGATGCCCTCAGGTCTCTGCATGGGATCACTTTGAATCCAGCTGAGTGAGGGCTCCGTTATCCAGTCAGCAAAGTTTGGAAGGTTTGTCAATTATCTTCTCGTAGTTAACATCAACCCAGTGTGTTATCCAGGGCTCTGCACAATTTGGTTTTAAAGGTGTCAGATAATTTCACTTGTCTTGAATTGATTGTTTCCTGCGGTAAAAGATCTTTCCCTGTGCTTCTGGCTTAACAACCTGAACCCTGGACATCCAAAGGCCTTTTTCCTCATGAGCTGGGGATTCTGCCCTGGTACTGAATGAAGGTGGCTTTGATGCTCTGGTGCTTTGTTTTAAAGTCCTAAATTAGTAGTCAGATTGGATCTTGGCATCCCTAATTGGTCATTTGCAGGGAGAGTTGATCTCTGACATTGTAGTTCGGGTTCATTTTGGCCTTGCAGCACTTAGAGGGCTTAGAAAAAAGGAAGAAAGGGACTTTATCCACAGCCAGAGGGTGAGAGGGCAAGGAGGAACAGTTTCAAACTAAGAGGAGAGGTTGAGATCAGTTGTTAGGAAGAAATTCTTCCCTGGGAGGGATGGGAAGCCCTGGTACCAGGTGACCCAGAGAAGCTGTGGCTGCCCCATCCCTGGGAGTGTCCCAGGCCAGGTTGGATGGGGCTTGGAGCAACCTGGGATAGTGGAAGGTGTCCCTGCCCATGGCAGGGGGTTGGAATTGAGATGATCTTTGAAGTTCCTTCCAACCCAAACCATTCTGGGATTCTACGATTCATGGGGGTGTGAAGACACTTAATTACTGAAGGTGCCCAATCCTCATTGCTTTAAGGCAGAATATGCTGAAATGTCCTAAAAACCTTCCGTGAGGATGCAACTCCCAGTGACACCAGCACAAAAATGCCTGCTGATTTCCCCAGAAGCTGCACAGATCCTGAATGGACTTTTTATATCCTGTTTTCTTCTCTGATGAGAAGAAAGATGTCAAAGTGCCACCTTTACATGGGGTGCTCTGTTGGCATTGATCTTCCAGAAAGACCCAGCTTTCCAAAACTGGGATCAAATCACTTCCTGCTGCTGTCCCTCTATTTTCCTCTGCAAGATTCTAAACCTCTATGCAAATTTGACACATCAGGATCCAGGATTATTTGCAAAGCTGTCTGAGAACCATTAATATGGGTCTCTGTGCCAGCAAAGAATGTGACGGCATTTAAAGATCTTTTGTTGTGGTTTCATATCTAACAGCAGCCATGGCAAATTCATATTTGTCTGTTAAAAAGAAAAATAAAATGCAGGAAAAAGAAAAAAATCCCAACACTTGATGGATAAAATCGTGCATTGCCAGCCTGGAGCACTGGAGGTCTGGGTGGGGTAAAAATGCATGTGCCAATCTGACACACGGCAAACATTGAAATCAGTGGAATTGCATGAAATGTAGAGATGAATTTGCCCCCTCTATCCCCACTTTTCACTGCCACATTCTGATTCCAAGGCAAAATGTTATAAACCATGTGCAGAACAGAGAAATGGGGAGCCTGTGTCAACGAACACAGGTGCCTGAGCTCCTGCAAGCTCTTGAGTTCTTGCAGAAGAACTGATGAGCAGAAGTGGCTGCAGCGAGAAATCTCAAAGGGTTCAAATCAAGCAGAAGTGTCAGTCAAGTAGCCCGACAATGCTGGGAAATCAGTGCTGAATTCTCCAGGAAGAGGGTGCAGGGAAAATGATGCCATTTGTTTGCAATTCTAATACAATGAATCAACAGATCACTTGCAAAATGCTCCTAATGAAAATGTGCATAATGGATGTGCACAACCAGAGGCTGTGAGGAGAGGGGGGATCTGGAGCCAGGCTTTGCTGCTGAAATTTGAAAGTGGTTTGGTTGAGCTCAAATGGATCTGAGGTATCCATAAAGTTAAGTCCTGGGAGAGCCTGGAAGTGAAAGGTCTCAGTTTTTGCCAGGGAAAAGGAGGTTTTGGTGAAGGAGGAGTTGTTATAGAGTGGTCAAGTGTTTGGTAAAAACAGCAAATGTGGAAGCAAGGGATAAAGTTTGAATGGATTAAAAATCACCTGAACGCTGAGACAGGTCTCCTAACAGATGTTATTCCTCAGTTTTCTTTTCCTGC
>NW_008236807.1:1458250-1458811 GCF_000691975.1 Corvus brachyrhynchos
AATCCTGCTTTTAACACTGCTTGATTTTTGTTGTTGCTGGGTTTTGGTGGGTTCTTCTTGGGGGTGGAGGGAGGAATTTTCATGGAAATTGAATAGACATCAATTATTCGTTGTCTTTTGCACTAAGAACAAGGGACTTTTGCAAGTCACTTCAGGATGAAAATGATGGAAAGCTTTAATTATTTTCAAATTATTATTTTTTTCAGTAATACCAAGGAGAAGCAAAACTGAGATCCTCCTCCCAGTCAGAACAAAGCAATTAGGCTGCTGTAGGAAAACAGGTGATATAGGATGACCTGTTGGGGATCTGAATAAAACTTCTGAGCCAGGTGACCTCAAGGATTATTTAAGGTTTTTGCTCTTTTTGGGAATTGTTCTGTGGACAAGGAACAAGCTGGTTCTGAGGGTTACTGGTGATCTGGCTTCTGCTTCTCCTGGAGTCTCGCCTATCCAGGCAGGGATGGAAATCTCTCAAAAACTGCTGCAATATAACGTCAATCCTCAAGGGAGGATACAAGGATTTCCCTATGCATAGAAAGGTGCTCAGACCCATGGTGAGAG
>NW_008236807.1:1458845-1483582 GCF_000691975.1 Corvus brachyrhynchos
CCTGCTGTGCAGTCCATTTGTCCCACAAATTGTGTGTGAAAAATACCAGATTACATCCACGGAAAAAAATGCCAGGGTTGGAATGCTGGAATGCTGTACTGTGACACATCTGCTCGTGTTGACTTCAGATCCAGAAGGATCCATTTCTTTCTTCCTTAAAGGACCACTGGGTAGCAGAACAACAAATTCCTTGTAGGATTGGCCCAGACCCATCTGTATTTTTCTTTCTTCCATCGTGCAAATATGTGTATTGTGACATTAAATATAGGCTGGGATGATGGGAATACTTTGCTTTTTTGGCATTGGGAAGCTCCATCGAAGAAGGGCAGGAAATTGGGTTCCCTGACCCTTCTTCCCTCCCTGGGATGATGCCTAAAAGATCAGGACTAATTTGTGTCAGGGCAGATTTCTGCTAATTATATTTTTTTAAACGTAGATTTTTTTCTCTTTCCTCTTTATTAGAGTTTTTCCCCTCTATCTCCTTCTCCCACTGCTTTCTGCTTCTTCCATTTTCTCTTTTCCTTAATGCTTTCCTAAAGCAAAATAAGATGAACTTATGGTAAAACAGTTTTTATTGTCTACACTGAAATTTGTGCTATTCTAGGTGATCTTTTTTCATCAGGACTGAGAGAGGTTAAATAAGTAGAGTTGTCTTTCATCTTCACAGAGGTGCTCTAAGTGCTGCCTGTCAAGGTCAATTTTAGGGCTTGTCCACCTCAATGTGTATCCAAAAAATGAGCAGCACCCTGAGGAAGAGTGTGAAGATGGACCAGGTTCGTTTTCCTGGCTTCCAGTAGCATGGGTGCTGTAAGGAATAGTTCTGAGGGAATTTTTAAAAAAAGTCTTTGGGATTTGCCTCAATTTTTCATGAGAGGCAGCTGAGGTCTCTCAGCATCTTTTGGAGCATGGAGGTGGCTGCTCTCTCCTGGGAAGATGGAACGGCTCTCTTCCTTTCTTTTCTCCATGCTTTAGAATGGATGATGCTTTTATGAGCCCCAGGAATATAAAAGAGACCTGCTGGCTCAGAGAGGAGGAAAGTAGAGGGGAAAGAGGGACTTTAGGGCTGTTTGGAGGGAAACTGGAAAGGGAGGACTGTGCTTTTAATTAATTGTTTCCATCATTCACGTTTCGGAGAGCATCAGCAAAACAGAGGGGCTGAACTGGATTCATTGCTGGCTCTTTTCAAGGTAAAAAAGCCCTTGAGTATTTCATGGCTTTGTATGAAGGGTAAATGCTACACTGAGCTATTTGACAGCAGGACCTGGCTGTTGTTATCACCTCTTGTCCTCCTTCTACTTTAAATTTACATTTTTATTTAAAGCTATTTTCTCTCCTCCCAGTAGATGGGAAACCTAGAGTTATCTCCAAGGTTATCACCGGCTCTCCTCCCAAGGTCTGTAGCACAGGTAATTGGGGGAAAGTCAAGCAGCAGGGAGAACGTGACGGAAGCTCTGAGCAGGCAACAAACAGCCTTGGATTTATGTGGGAGTAGAGTCCAATAACCATGAGATGGAGCCTTCCTTGCCTTTGGAACAAATAAAGAAAGCTCCCTCTTAAGTCAAATCTTTTTGCTCATTCAGAAAAAGAAAACCATATCAGCCCTGGGAGAAAGGGAGAGCCCAGGCTGTGGTTAAAGCTCCACATGTGAGGAGGACACAAGAGAAGGAAGAGCTGCAGATAACTTCTATCAGCACTTGAGGGAAATTCAATGCTGATGTCTCAGCTTGGCTCTAGATTTGGAGAGGTGAAGTCTGTCCTATCACAGACCTGCTGTGAGCCGGCAGCTCCCTCCTGTCTAGGTGACATGGCAGGTGAATAATCTCTTTCAAACGCTTGCTTTTATTCATTGGGATTGAAGCTTCCTTTTGAAACATCAAATCCGACGATGGAATTATGGGTGGTGTGCACAGGAGAAATCATCTTTTCTGTTGCTGCTGAATTCCTCAGAACGGGGAGGAAAAAAAAGAGGCTCCCAGGAGCAGTTCAACTTTTGTGGAGGCTTGATAAAACCATCCCTGCTTCTTGTTGGTTTTCATTTTCTTTTAATGCTCTGTAATAAAGGGAAAGGATTTCCAGGGGCTGTTTCTGGCTGAGGTTCTGCTGGGGATGGCTTTGTGCTCTTTGTGCCTGTCCCCCTCTCCTCTGGTGTTCCATGTGGCTCTTGCCTTCAAGACTCCTTTTTAATTTTTTTTTTTTTTCCCCTAAGGAGAGATTTTTTTTCTTCTGCAGAGACAAACAAGATGACTTTTTCATGAGCATGGAAAAGCTCAGAAGCCCTTGCAAAGCCCCAGCTCTTGTTTGATTTGTCCTTTGCACAAACAAGGGACAGTTCATAACTGTCCACGGAGGAGAGATTTGATTGATTCTATCAGCAGCATTTCAGGGAGTTGTGGTGGATTTGGGTTTTATTTTATTTGGGTTTTTTTTTAAGTGGAAGTATATAAGGGAGAATGACTGATCTCATTCTCCCAGAACTGTTACATTAAACTTGTCTTCCACAGGTGTAACTGTTTTCCGATTCACTCGACGACATCTCATCTTTAAGGGAAATTATTTTCTTCCACCATAGTAAAAATTACATGTCAGGTTGTTTTTAGGTAGTTTCAGGCTGGTTAGTTCAGAGACAGCACTGCAAAAAGGAGGCAAATTGGGTTTTATTGGGGGACAACTTCCTTTGTATCCCAAGTTGGCTGTTGTGTATCATAATGGAATTTCCGATGCGGAATCGAGTGTGTGTGGTTTGACAGGCCTGGACAAATGTGATGTCCCACCAGGATCCAAGGCAGCTTTTCTGTATTATTTACTCTTATTTACTTATTTATTCTGTTTTGAAGTGGAGGTGGCTCTTACTCAACGTAAAAAACCGCACTGTGCTGTGTGATAATGGAGGATTTATTCCATAACAACATCCCTGTCATTTGTGTGCTGCACAAGGCATTTCCAGAAATACTTCCTCCTCTCACTCTCCTCAGTTCTTTTTCCTCTTTATGAGGCTGGAATAACCCTTGGAAGAGGGTTTACTCTGGATCTGACTGTGCTCCCACCTTGCATGTGACAACAAAATTTGTTCTTGGGAGCAGAGGAGACGACTTGGGAGGATTGTGTGAGGTCTCAGGCCTTCACTTGGATAACAGAGCTGAGATCCAGAGCCAGGGCTTGGACACCAGGAGGTGGGAAGGGCAGAGGAGGGTGACAGAGAGTAGGAGGTCACTTGTCCATACCTTGCCAGTGGAAGTTCTAGGCTGAGAGAGAAGAAAAAGGGGCACATGTTTGTCATGAAGGATTCATAGGTCCAGAGGGGAAAACATCTCTCTGCCCATTTCCACCACGTGGTTTCCTTCAAGGGGAAGGCAGGAAAAATCCTAAAACTGATCTGTCATGGCCTTAGGTCTCTTTCTGCCCACTCTGGGTCCAGCTAAAAAGAGTGTCTGGTTGGTAGCTGTATTTTGGGTCCTCTTGAAAAATCCATCAGTTCTGGAATAGCGCTGACAAGTAGATGTAGGCAGGGTTCAGATTTCAGCCCCTGGACACAAACCTGTAAAAAGCCTGAGAATTAAATACTTCAGGGTGATAAGGAACTTACAGCTTGTAGGCAACTGCAGCTTTTAAATAATAATTTATGTCTGTGCTTCTACTCCTGTATTTTTTATCCTTTTAGTTGGTGTTTCCCTCTGAACATCAGTGTCTTACTGGGGATGGAATGAAACCCAGCTCAAAGGCAGACAGAAAACTGGAGATAGAATATTACTCACCCCTGTTTTACAACTGACTGAATTTGGGAATTCATCTGTGTGACCGTAGGACACCAAATATTTCCTCCAAGTGCCTGAAATCTCCATTTCTCACCAGCTGACAAAAATCAAGCAGAACCTGTATTCTCCACCTGGGAGGCCAGAAGGTTTCCAATAAAGTCTGTGGTGTATGAGGGATGCACAATCTTCCACGGCTGGGTGTGGGATCCAGTTAACAACCCACTGGACAAGCTGCTCTGATTTCAGGGTTTTCTCTGTGCTGTTGCCACCAAATTGCTTCAAAACCTTGGCCAAATCCCTTGACCTGGTGTTTAGTTTCATCTTTTTAGAAAATGAGGCAGTTCTGATAACATGCATGTGACAAAGAGGGAATGTTGAGCTCTCTGGGATGGAACAGGAAGTCTGTACTGAAGGCATGGCTTTCTAACATTGGCTAACAATATTTTGGGGTTTTTTGCTTGCTTTTGGCTGGTTTTTTTTTTCTCATCATGAATGTGCTGGTCTAACCTCTGAGATGTAACCTAACCCAGTAACCCCAAACTTTGTAGCCATGCATGTACTTTGAGAAATGCTGGAGTGGTTATGCATGAACATGAATTAATCCCCAGAATGTTGGGTGTCAGGGTGTTGCGGGACAGTAATTCTCTTCTGCTGCTTGCCTGGTGCATGAAACTGTAGAAAAACCTCACACCACTTAGAATCTTGTGCATTTTTTTTTTGCTTGTTCCCAGGAATTCCTATTTAGATGGAAGTTTTCTCAGTCAGGGACCACTTCCAGCAGTGTGCAGTGCCTGGCACAATGGGACCCTGCTCTTGGTTGTGACCTCGAAATGCTGCCATAATAATAATAATAATAGTCTGTGGCTTTTGGCACATCACCTATTAATCACAGCAGCTGTCAGGCAAAGCATTGGATGGGAATAGCTCCCTGCAAGAAAAAACAAATACAACAACACCCTGTGGCTTGTGGAGCTTGAATCCACACTCTGGAGGGTGCCAGGGAAGGAAGGAAGGGCTAAGCCGTGACATTTCACTCTGATTTGTTAACCTTGGCTGGTGTTCAGCTGCTCAGTGCTCAGCCGAGGGGGTCCCCAGAGACATCCAGCGCTTGAAATATTTACAGTGAGCTCGGGCTGGAGTGAAGGTGCACAGAGGCATCAGGGGCAGAGCTTGCCATGGGGAAGAGGCATTCCTGGGATGGCCCATGTGCTGCTCTTGCATTTAATGCCTGCCGTGGGTTTTTCTCCCCCAAATTTTTTGTGCGGACCTTGAGTGCCCGGGATGCCCTGAGGCAGGAGCTTCATGGTTTGATAGGTGTTGTGCAAAGAATTTTTTTGCTTCAGGTCCATGGGGTGATCCCTGCTGGAAAAAGCAGGGAACATTATCAGGAACTTACCTCAATCCCATGAAATTTGGTGGTCTCATGCCACAGACTGCTTGTTTCCATGCTCTGTCGTAGGCAGAAAAGCAGGTAAATGTGTTCAAAATTCGTTCTCCAGAGTCATTCCCTGAAAATTGCTGCGCATTTATGCTTGAAAAATTCCCTGGTGCTAAACTGGTCCACCTGCAGAAAGCAAACTGGTCCATTAGAACATCTGCAGAGAGCAAACCCAAACAAAACAAGATTACTGTCAATTTGTGTTTATTTGAATTACTGGATAAGTCCTAGTCATGGATCAGGGTTAAACATGTACAAATAATTGATTTTAGGTTCAGTGGCTCAAAGCAGAAACACATGGAAAATCTTCTGGTTGACCTAAACCACTTTTTTTTCCAGTTTTCTGTTAAAATGAAGGCATTAAAAAAAGCAGCAAGAGGACACACTGCTTTAACACAGGGCCCTGTTAAATATTTGAAGCTTCATGAAATATTTTCCTCCTCACTTTGATACTTTCTAATTTTTGTCATTTAAAAAAACGACTAAAAATTCCTTCTGAAAGAAAATATCAACATCTTTAGTGCTGCAATTTTACAAAGAAATTTCTCAAAGCTGTTGAGAACTATTTTGCTGTGGTAATGCTTGCCCTGTGTTGATTTGTGATAAGTCAACATCTCTGTCCAGTTTTAACTCAGACCCCAATGTGACAGATGCTGTTTAAAGAGTGAGCATGAAGATTTTTAGCTGAGGTTTGTGACACTTTCTGCTCGAGGGATTTTTTTGCAGAGACCCGAGGGCGTTAGGGAGTTTTGATCAGTTGGGTTAAATTTGCGCTATGAAATCCTGGGGGAATTGAGGTGAACTCGGACTGGGAGTTGATTTGAATCCTCTAACCCAGACCTGCTGTTCTGGAGTTGAACCAGGGCTCAATTTCATAATTTTCTTCTTGGACTCCTTGGAAACCACACCGTTACAAACATGGAAGCTGCTGTGAGGTGTCACCTTGGGATTTGGCACCTTGCAGGCTCCAGGCAGGAAAAAATGAAGTGTGCTTGAACCAGACCAGTGGGAATAACCAAATCCAAGATTCCCTGTGTCCGCTGTTGAGGTTTGAGCTGTTCCCCTCCTCCATGTGCCACCTCCACGAACACAGTGTGTCCCTGTGTCCTCCACCACAGCAGCTCCCTCTGTACCTTTTCCACCGCTCCTGCCTCCACCCTGGTTTGTTCCCTACAGGCAGCACTGGCACCTGAAGGCTTTTGGGGTAGCTTTACAAACCACCAAGGGCTAAACTTGCTGGTTGACGAGGCTGTGAAGCTGCTTGGGTTGAGATTTTCCAGGAGGAGAAGTGAAAATAAGGATGGTTGCAGAGGTGTGTGCGCCTGGAGCATCCCTGGCACCCCATCCCTGCCATGGGGTTGGAATCAGGGCAGTTTGGCTGCAGCCACCGAAGCCCCATGGAAAAAACAATCAGCATCATTTCCCAGAGGTATTCCCTGCCCCTGGGAATGCGTGGTGGCCCCACCCATCCTGGTGCAGTGTCATAGGTTAGCAAGCCTAGTCCCAGAAGGGACGTCCTTGCTAAGGGGTGCTTACAGTTTCCTCTGGGAACTGATAGAACCTATCAGCTGGCCAGTTTGGATATGGACAATTCTCTAAGCCACTTAAAGTTGTGACCACCTCTGTGATCCACATTTAAGAATAAACAAACTCCCCCTCCAAGCTCTCTCTCGTTTCCGGTGCTGGGACAGGTGGCTGCAGGCCCCGTGTGGGGGCCAGCGGGCCCGGCCCAGGCCCTGCTTGGGCCAGGCCGGGCCGTTTGGACAGGGAGAGATGGACCAGATGAGGACTTTTTGCTCCAAATGGGAAAGGAGAAAACCTCAGTCCGTAGAGATGAACCAGATGAGGACTTTTGCTCCAAATGGGAAAGGAGAAAACCTCAGTCCGTAGAGATGAACCAGATGAGGACTTTTGCTCCAAACGGGAAAGGAGAAAACCTCAGTCCGTAGAGATGAACCAGATGAGGACTTTTGCTCCAAATGGGAAAGGAGAAAACCTCAGTCCCTAGAGATGAACCAGATGAGGACTTTTGCTCCAAACGGGAAAGGAGAAAACCTCAGTCCCTAGAGATGCTCCCAGAGATAGTCCTAACGATGAAGATGATGAAGACCCTTTGCTCCCAGGGAAGGAGAAGGGCCTCTGTTTTTGTTTCTGAACGGCTCAACCTTAAAATTGTACCCCAAAAAACTTCAAGAGTGGACCCTCGAAAGCAGTTGCGGGAAAAGCTGCAAGTCGGGGGAAAGGACTCACACGCAGGCAGAGAGACTCCTCTTCCTAAATGGACTGAACAATATTTGGAAGTGGGCGGCTGTCTCGTTGTGATAATGTTTTCATAGCATGAGCAAGAAGAGACTTCTCTTTCTAAATGGACTGAACAAGGTTATTATGGAAGTGGTAAACAGACTGAACATCTTAAGGGTTGTCTTTTCACATTGTCAGTGGGAGAAGGGAGGAAGGTGGGGGGAGGAGGAGAGTTAAGTTGGTATAATTTTTTTTTTCCTTCTTTTAGGTCTGTTAATAAACTTCTTTATATTCTTTCAAGTTTGGTGCCTGTTTTGCATTTCTCCTAATTCTTATCTCACAGCAGATAAACAGTAATGAGTATTTTGGACCAAACCACTACACTAAATTGGTGTTTCTGCCCGGTTACAAACCGAACCCGCAACATGCAGATACTTGGGAAGGGAGTGCAGACCCCAGCAGAGTTTATTGGTAAATGCTACCACTGATTAAAACAGGCTTGAGCTGCTGTAGGAACAAGAGGTTGCCATGGAAACAGTCTCTTGATGTGTCCAGGTTTTGAAACCACTTTTCCCTCCTCTCCCACCCTCAATGCTGCTTCTTTTTTCTGCTGTTGTTTTGTTGGAGATCTGCTCTCCTGGGGTGAGGTGGTGCGGGGTGGCGAGGGGCTCTGGAGACCAGGAAGGTACCGAGAGGAGCTGCTCATCCCAGGGAGGGCTGTGTGGGTGGGAGACCTTTTCCACTTGTAGGGATCCCTACAAAGTGGGGTCTGGATGGACCCCGGAGGGTCACAATGCTGTGGGAGCAGGGGAGAATATCCCAGGGAACCCTGCTCCCAAAGGCACCCAGCTGGGATGCTCTGAGCCTCCAAAAAGGTCTCTGAACCACTGGGGTCCTCTCCTGGCACATTCATCTCAGTAATGACTCTTCTCCATCAACTCACTCCTCTTGGGAATTGTGGCAGTGATGGGAAGCCACCCTTTGAACAATGGGAAATCAAGCCAGTGCCATAAGGAGTGGTTCTGAGAGACAAAAGAGGACCCCCCCTCCTCCTTCCCCACCCCTGTCTGGGCTCCCTACCTTGGGAGAGGAGCTTTCATTTCGCTCAAGTGGATGCAAAGCAGCCCCTCCCCGGTGGGGGTGTCATTATGCAGCTGTGGTGAAGGGCCATTGAGGACCCCTGCAAAGCTTTGAGCAGAATTTTCATTGTAGATCATTCAGCCCTCCTTTCAGACTTGGAATTTTTCATTTTTACCAACCTCCTGCTTTGTTTTTTGTGTTTTAGAAGAAAACACAGAAGCATCTGCATAAACACAGGCTCCTCCCTGTGTGTTGCTGCTTTTGTCCCTTCCCTGGGAATTCCTGTGTCTCTTTCCAAGTCCATCCCAAGCTCTTCAAACTCTGCATGAAACTCCTCCTGGCAGGATTTATCGATGATATAATACCATACTATTACATATTATTGTACTATACAGTATGCAGGAGTTATTTCAGTGTTTTACTGCATCCAGGGCAGGCCTGGGAAACCCTAAACCTGGGGTGGCTTTTCAGTCCTGTTCTAAAAGTTCCAAGATTTTCCTCTACAATTCCCTGGAGGGTGGATCCAGGTGGGGGTTGGGCTGTGCTCCCAGGGAACAAGGGACAGGACAAGAGGAAAAGACCTCAAGTTGTGCCAGGGGAGGTTTAGTTTGGATATGAGGGAAAATTTCTTCACTGAAGGGGTTGTTGAGCTCTGGGAAGTGCTGGAATCACCATCCCTGGAGGGATTTAAAAGCCGATGTGGCACTTGGGGACGTGGGTCAGTGGTGGCCTTGGCAGTGCTGGGGGAACAGTTTGACTTGATGATCTTGGAGGGCTTTTCCAACCTAAATGATAGCAGGAGTTATGAAATCTGAGGTAACCTTCCCTGGACTTGTTAAAATATATGGAAATTCTGGTAATTTTATTCAGCAGTGCATCATTGTCCAGGCTTCCTCAGCAACACTAGTCATCTCCCAGTCAGGACACTGCAATCCCTGACTATTTGTGGTTTATTTTATGTATTTATGGTTGAGAGCCACATCCTCAGGTAACACAGACCCAGCCTAAGTGAGCTGTGAGGTCTCCCTTGGGCTTCATGGAATCCCACAATGATTTGGAAGGGACCTTACAGACCATTAAGTCCCAGCCCCCTGCCATGGGCAAGGACACCTCCACCAGAACCTTCCACAAGCTCCTCTGAGCCATTGCTACATCCAGGTGTCTCCCTGCCCTGGATCTGAGCTGCTCTCCAAAGGTGCCTTCTCCCTCTCATTGCCTGATGCAGCAGCAGTGATTGGTTTCCTAAACTGCCTTAAACTTCTGTGGTGTGAATCCAGGTCTGAACACTCCCTGTGATGATGGATCTCAGAGCAGTTGATTTGGAAATGTTCGCATCATTTATCTGTGTAATTCCCCAATCCTGGCCTGCACTGACTTACGTTAAACGACAAAATGTGTATTTTTGGACAAGGATCCAAAGCAAGGATCTTGCTTTGCTTGCCCAGCAAGACCTGATGATAAGGTAGGGAACACCCAGCAGCCAAAATTGGAGAAGAAACCTCCAAAAAGCCCAACCCTTTTGCTCCAAGCTTGTAGGAACTCCTGCACATCCACATGTTGTGTGTTATTTCTCGGATTTTCAAATTGCAAGCCCTCTGTCAAAGCTTGGACAGTTTCTTACTTTCATGGCATCTTAACAGGGACCAGAGAAGCCCTGGAGTCCTTCTGCAGGAATGTCTCAATCAAAGGTGATATGAAAGGAGTTTAATTTCAAAAGCTCTGAATTACACCTCGACCAGGAAGGACGTGGTGATGGTGGAATTGCTGAGCTCAGGAGGTTAAAGAATGAAGGGGAGTTCACAGTTAACATCTGTGACACACTGAGTCAGGATGAGAGAGCCTCCATCCTCAGAGCAGCTATCAAAGGCATTTCCCAGTTCCTGTGCTTTTGGGAGATTTTTAATTACTCTGATATTCATTAAGAGTCACTTAGGGCCAAAGAAGTGGATGCTTAAATTCGAAGATGCTTTTGTTGCTCCCAGAAATAACAGCTGAGCAGCAAATCAGCCCCAGCGTGGCAAGGAAGATGCAGTGAGCTCAGAGCTGCTCTGAAGCCAGATCAAATATCAGTTCACATAGCAGCCCCTGCCTCCATCTGCATGAGGATGATGACAGGAAAATTGCTTTGAAATCCTCAGAAGAAAAGCATCCAAGACAGTGCTCTCCTGGGAAAACCTCTCCTTTCCTGGCATTCTATTCCTTGGTAGCTCCAATGCCAGAGGTGGCAGGTGGTGAACCTGTTGTGTGGGGAGGGGCGAGGGAATCGGAGAAGGGGAATTAGGCAGGTGTTTAGCCAGGAAAACAGCAGCCATTCAGCGCTGGCATTCGTGCAAAAAAAACACCTCCCAGCCACCTGGAGGAACCCGGACTCTGGTGTCAGGGCAGGTAACTGGGAAAAAAAAATGGGAACAATGAGCAGCCTGGGCCACACAGGTGAAATGCCAAGCAGGACTTGGGTGGGAGGGGAGCTCAGGTGTGTAACCTGGGTTAGCTACAGCCACACAACCAGATTTCCTTGGAGCAAAATATCCTTGGAGGAATGTGGTTGGTGGGGAGCGCTCCGAGGGATGGAGGTTTGGGATGGTGCTTGTAATATGGGCACAGCCTTGTCCCAGTGTGTGGAGCTGCCCTTGGTGTCTCGCTGGCAGTTCATGATCGTCCTGCTGGCACATCAGAGCCTGGCTTAGCTGGGGAATATTGCATAAGCCTCACTAGGGACCTCGAGAGCAGATTAATTCCTTGAGCATCTTCCTTCTTGCCGCCGGTGAAGTCTGCTGCTCTGATGAGATCCAGGGAGACAACTGGGCAGGGCTGAAACTTCCCCAGACAGATAAGGCATGGGAGGGAGGAAGAAAGATATCCCTTCCTCCCAAACCCAATTGGCTTTTGGGGAGAAACCCGTTCTTGTGGCAGCTTGCAGTGTCCAACTGCAGAAGGCACCTCTTTCCAGGTACCACAGTGATGACGATGGTGATGGTGACACAGTCAAGTTAAGGCAAAGACAGAGTGTGATTAAGTCCCTCTCCCTCCCTCAGGCGGAGCTCAGACGGGGAAAATGCTTTGGATGCGGTGGCCTGTAATTATGTAATTCTTCCTCGTTATCTTTTCTAATTGTTCTCAGTGCTGTTTCCTAAACTGATTGGAAACAATGGCAGATGGGGGTGAAGTGGGAGGCAGACGTGAGCATGGCAGGCTGCCAGCGTAGTACAACGCTCTCCAGGAAGGGAGAGAGGAAAGGAAAAAGAGGAGAAAAAATATCCACAGTGGAAACTTGGATGCCAGGACCTGAATTGAGGGGACACCTGAACCACTGCCAGGCTGGGAGGTGCTGCCTGGGGATGGCTCATTCAGGCTCATGCATATGCGGTTTTCTGTGTTACGTTCAAGAAATTCCAAGCCTTCCCCCATCCCTGGCACACCCTGTTCCCCCCAGAGCTTTGCTCTTTTCCTTTTTCCCCAGCACTCCAATGACGCAGGTGGAACTCTCACTGGGAGGGACTTTGCCGGGAGAATCTGTGGTCCTCTCCCTCTGGCACTGAGTTGTTTGTTTGCTTGTGTGTGGGAGAAATAAAAGAAAAAAGAGAGAAATTTGGCTTGTTGCATTTGGGGGTGAGGGAGTTTCTATTTGGCCCAGGTTCCAGGGGAACCGCGGGGTGCAGCTCCCCAGGAGCTCGTTGCTGTCATGTTGACTCATTTTCTCTGCTGCTCATCCTCCACTGCCCTCTGCTCGTGTGGGTGAGGGTTTTGTGCGGGGATGTGCATCCCAGAGGTGTTGGGGATCCAGCAGAGCCCCCTGTCTTTTCTCACTGCCACTCCTCTTTTGCAGCACGGTGGGGAGGGGGAGCTCGCACTGCTGCTGTAGTTTTTGTGTAGAGAAGGCCAGAACAAGCCCGGGCGGAATGTCTGAGCACCAGTGTCCCTTGGCAGGGGGAAATGTCTGTGGGGTGATGTGGCATCACCACTCCTGCGATGAGGGCTCACTTATGGGACGGGAGGTGCCCCTACAGAAAACAGACCCTGTTCATCCATATGGGATCAGCATCAGGCTCTGGAGGAAGTTCTGAGCCACCCCTGCATGCTGGTGCTGACTTACCTTCCTCATCCCAGTCTCTGGGTGTTTAATTTCTGTCTCAGCCCCCGTGTCCTGACAGTGCTGGGAGCTGGGTGGGCTGCTGAGGGGGGAGAACAGGATTTATCAGAGCTGCCCTCTCCTCCTCCAAAGCCAGAGCTGTTCTGCTGTTTTTCCATCGCTGCTGACATCTCCGTGTGCCTTCAGGCTGCTGCTGCCAGCACTGTCCCAGCTGGCCCAGCCTCTCTGGTTTCTCTGCACAGCTCTCTGGGATGGAGAGGAGAAATCCTGCCTGAGGTGTGTCCTCGGTGTTGGATTGGAGGTTTCCTTACTGCTTTGGGGTGAGTGGGGTCGGAGAGATGGGGTCGAAAGGAGCAGGAGCTGGAGGCTGCAGGTGGGGTGGTTCTGCTCTGGCTTGTGTTGGGATTTGAAGGGTTTGAGGTAAGGTCATCTCCAGCCACCCCTGGGCAGGAGTGGAAGAGAAATAACCAGCAGGCAGACAGATGAATCCCAGCTCCCAGCAGGGCTCCCTGGGTGCCACTGGCCAGATGGGCACCACCAGCAGTTCCTCCTGAGGGTCTGGACAGCAGATTTGTTTTTGCATGAACTTGAAGAGGGCAACTCAGTCTTGTCAAAGGCTGAAGAAACTCCCTTTGCTGTGTCCTGGCGGTGTCCTGGGCTTGCTCAGTGCTGACAGGCACACAGGTTGATGGCTGGCAGGTATTTTGCCCAGCAGTGCTTCTTGTTGCTGGCTGCATAAATACGTGAGCTTCTTCCTTTAGGTCAGTAGACTTTTTGCCTCAGAAGTTCCTGTGATAATACAGCACAGGAAAAAAACCAGTTCCTTCTATCAGCTTTGCATTTGGACAATTTAAATTCCATTTTTTCTCATGGGTTTGTCCTTTTTTTTGTGTTATGAGGCAGAAAGAGCAAAGATCCCTCTATCATTTTCTAATATACCTTTATCATCCCTCTTCACATTCACCTCCTCCCTGAAATGCACAGTCTGAGAGCTCCTGCTAATCCCTCTTCACGAGCCAAGGTTTGCCGTGGCCTTGATCAGCCTTGTCACAGCTTCCTGGACTGTATTTAGGACAGATCAGTGCCTTTTGGGATGGGTGGCAATTCCCTGTGCTGTGGCATATCTGTGGAACTTGGGACAGGATGTCCCGTCTCAGACAAACAGGGGAGACCCACCAACACTGGATTGCAGAAAAGCATCCTCAAGGAAGTTACTGGGGGATGTTCTACCAGAGAACACGATGCTGAGGGAGGCTTTTTCCACACCAACCTCTAAGGCAGGACCTCAACAATAGCTGGCACAGGGATGTAGGGGCTGGATAGGGATGAGGACTTTGGAAGGAGCTGGTGTGAATGGGGAGGAAACCTCATCTCCTTCCCAGGTGCAAACCTTCCCTCTGGAAGAGGAAAAGATTCTCCCTCCAATTCCGGGATGTATTTATTTATTAATTTGTGTGTGTGTGAGGTGTGTATTTGCATCACTTTCACCACACATTTGCATTGCTTTCTTCTCTCTTTTTGCAGAACACAATCCCAGGACTGTCTGTCAGGAAATACAATCAGAGCAACTCATGTTATTTCAGTGTGTTTCATGCAGTTGTTTTTCTTCTATTATTAGTCTTTTTTCTTTTTTTTTCCCCTTTCTCTTCCTTTCTTTCCCAGACTAGAACAAATACAGTGAGACTGGCAGAAAATTGGCAAGCTTCAGCAATCCAGAGGCAGTGATTTTTTTCTAAGTATCTTAATGGAGTCTGTATTTTTCTATTGTTTTCTGCAGGTTGTTTAAGTATTTTAAAAAACAGAGATAATTCAACAAGTCCTCTCCCTTCCTCCTCTTACCAACCCCTTTTAGAAAGTCCATAAACCTACAAGAATTCTTCTGAGTTATCCATATTTCAGAAGCCTGCTGAATTGGTCACAGGCATTAATGAAGGAGGTGGAATTATCCTCCAGGCTAAGTCTTAGATAAAAATATTTACACGGAAACCAGACTCACCTGTATAGGCACCCTCGCAGCACTCCTGCTGTCCCTCCATCCTTCTCCCTGTTTTTTTCCCCTGGGATATTCTGTTTTCCAGTTAAATCTCCACCAGGTCCCGGCTCCCTGCAGACCTTGTCTCCTTCTGCACAAGAGCAGCAGCACCAAAGCTGTTTTCTCCTCCTAGCCTCAAGTTGTGCCAGGGGAGGGTTAGGTTGGATATTTGGGAAAATTTCTTCACCCAAAGGGTTGTGAAGCACTGGAACAGGCTGCCCAGGGCAGTGGTGGAGTCCCCATTCCTGGAGGGGTTTGGGGATGCGGGTTAGGGGTGGCCTTGGCAATGCTGGGTTCATAGTCAGACTTGATGGCTTTAGAGGATTTTTCCAACCTAAATGAATTTGTGATTGATTTTTACTGGATCCATTGTCTATGAGGGAGTGCTCAGGTGATGAGGTGATCTCTGGATCCACACCCCTCCTGTCATGGTCTTAGGTTTCCCGATTTGAGCCATTCAGTGGAACTTCTGGGTGCTGCAGAAAGCGGTTGTGAGATGATTCTTGTTCCTTCTCTGCTTCAGTGCAATGCAGGGAGGCTGTGGAGGATGTGGGGAGTGGGTCCTTGGCTGTGGGAACAATCAGTGTCTTGACTTCTGGTCGTAAAAGAATCCAGAGAAATTTCCTTCAGAGCTGAGCTGGGAAATCCCAGGCTCTCTCTTCTAGCCAAGCTCCTCAGTAGGACCTTGCTTGGTTCTGTTTACCTGAATTCCCCAGCTGCCTGTGGACTTGCAACTCATTTTACCCAGTACAAAATCCTACGTTATTTTTTTTTTTTTCAGGAGCAATGTTTTTATTTGCTTGCCATTTTTAATGCCGTTCTCTTAGGGGAGTCTGCGTCAATACACAATTTTTTTGGTGATGAATAAGCTTTGCTGGCTCAGTTTATCCTTGTGAAAGATTTTAACAACCTGCCAAACACTCCCTACTTTGCTTTTGTGTCTCTAGTCTGATTTATTGTGGTCCTACTACCCCCATAGGTTGCTCTCAACCCCATCCTGCAAATCCATATGGGGAGTCCTTAGCCAGTAGCAACTCCCATTTTCTGTGTCTCTCCTACCACGGCCTGTGGGAACAATCAGTGTCTTGACTTCTGGTCGTAAAAGAATCCAGAGAAATTTCCTTCAGAGCTGAGCTGGGAAATCCCAGGCTCTCTCTTCTAGCCAAGCTCCTCAGTAGGACCTTGCTTGGTTCTGTTTACCTGAATTCCCCAGCTGCCTGTGGACTTGCAACTCATTTTACCCAGTACAAAATCCTACGTTATTTTTTTTTTTTTCAGGAGCAATGTTTTTATTTGCTTGCCATTTTTAATGCCGTTCTCTTAGGGGAGTCTGCGTCAGTACACAATTTTTTTGGTGATGAATAAGCTTTGCTGGCTCAGTTTATCCTTGTGAAAGATTTTAACAACCTGCCAAACACTCCCTACTTTGCTTTTGTGTCTCTAGTCTGATTTATTGTGGTCCTACTACCCCCATAGGTTGCTCTCAACCCCATCCTGCAAATCCATATGGGGAGTCCTTAGCCAGTAGCAACTCCCATTTTCTGTGTCTCTCCTACCACGGCACTGAAACTGCTGGAAAATAGGTTTCAACCTTCAAAATGAGCATTCAGATCTGTCTGTAGGTGTAAGATAATGAGGCAAAAGATTCACCAGGGGCTGTCATTTACTCCTGCTCCTCACTGGGCCTCCTGATGATCCAAAATCCAGGGCATAGGATGAGGCTTTTGTTGGGATGAGTTTCCTGATGCTCATCTTGTCTCACAGAAGTGTATTAAGCATTAAGGTATGGACTTGTATAAACAACACAGAGCTCAAAGGGAAATCCTTCATGTGATGGAGATCTAGTGAATGACTAATTTGATTTAAAACGAGGCCTCAGAGCCATCCTTCAAGGGGCTCTATGCCGAAATTTCCGAGGAGCCTGGATTTTTGTCTCTGCACAGGTTGATACTGCCATGAGCTCTACAGGAGAGGGCTGAGCTGTGTCCAGGCTGTGGGATGCTAAGCACTAACACAAAATGATAGATTATTCAAGACTGTCAAGCTCTCTTTGGCCTACAGAGCAGGGGTGCAGGGTATCCATCTTTTTGGAACCACCTGGGACAACAACCCTGAATCAACCCCCTGTGTTGAGGATCTCCTGAAGCACAGCCCAATGGGCCATGGCGCTGCTGGTGCCATAAAAATGTTGCCAAGGTTCATCACAGTCCCTGTTCTTTCATCTGCTCTTCCAGACCCATATTAAACTCTGACACAAAGGTCAGGAACCCCTAAACCTTCCTTGTTTTGCCACTTAAAACCCTCTGTTTTGGGTGCAGCTCATTGGGAAGCCCACTCTGACCCACGAGGCAGAAATGCTGCAGTGAAAATCCCAATACGAAGTTGAATTCCTGGAGTTTGTTTTCCAAGTTTGAAAGTGGCAACTTACTGGCCTTGAAGATTTTTCACCAGCACCAGAATAATCCGGAGGGAGAGATTTTCTTCTTCTTTCTCAGACCATGGGATAATTAGCAGATTTTAATGACTGCTTGAGAAAGCTGGCTAATGAGGTATTAAAAACACCCCTCACCCCCTCCCCCTTACCCAGTCCCTAAATGAAAGCCACAAAACAGTCGGTCATCTCTCTGACTGGATGCGTCTTAAAGATATTTTTCTCTTCAAGCTAATTGTGGCTGTTTGGTATTTGCTGGGGAAAACTCTGACTGGGAATGCAGCAGGATGAAAAATGGCCTGTTCTGCGTGCACGGAAGTGTGAAGTACAGCCACAGCCTGGTGTAGGAATCGTGGAATCCTTTAGGTTTGAAAAGGCCCTTAAGGTTGAGTCCAACCATTAATCTAACGCTACTATTAACTGCTAACCTAAAACTACTCCTGACTCACTCATGAGCAATCCTTCACTCTCTGCTGGCCTGTTGAAGTCCCAATGTGCCCTGTGAGCCAGATTCTGACCACATGGATGCTGATAGCATGTGGTTGCACCAGGGCTGGGAGCGTTTGCTGCCACAGCCTCTTGTTTTTAGAGCCATTTTCACACTTGGTTTAGCGACACCTTGTCAGCCACGCTGCTCTGCCTGGCCTTCCTTGGGGTGTTCTCTTCAGATATCAGGAAGAAATTCTTCCCTGTGAGGGTGGGCAGGCCCTGGCAAAAGCTGCCCAGAGAAGCTGTGGCTGCCCCCTCATCCCTGGAAGTGTCCAAGGCCAGGTTGGACGGAGCTTGGAGCAGCCTGGGACAGTGGACAGTGTCCCTGCAGATTTTGGAAGGTCTTTAAGGTCCTTTCCAAACCAGTCCTGTGATTCTTTCTGAGCGTGTTGAGGTGAAGGGAGGACACAGCCAGCATGGTCTGTGCTTCCCACATGTCCATCCTGCGTGACTGCAGACGATGCAGGAAATTGCCCTCGGTGCCTCCCGTCTGTGCTCGTGGAGACAGTGACAACTGTTCCTGCTCTCTCCAGCGGAGGTGGACAGCTTTTCAGAGCAAAATAGCTCCACACCCTCTGGCTGTGAACTCTGATGCTTTTTAGCTCAGCTCTTGGCATGTTCTCCCTTCATTAGTGCTCCTTTCCTCTTCTCTGGGTTGTTTTCCTCCCTCTCCCCTTCTCCCCCGATGTAAAGTGGTTTCAGAGGAACAAAATGTGAGCGTGCAAAGACCGAGGCCACTTTTCCTCTGTGAGGTGACATCCTCTCCTGTCACTTGCCATTCCCTTCAAGACCACTGATGTGGTGCAAGCCATGGAGCTGGGGTGGCCGCTCCCGCTCAGGGGCCGTCGCTCTCCCCATCTGCTCCCACCTCAAATCCTGCCCTGCCCTGCCACGCCAGGTAAAGAGCCTCTTTCTTGCTTTTTGGGGAGATGCTGACCTGCTCCACCTTTTACATGAGGACAAAGAACTTCGCTGTGACACAAATGAAGTGTGTGGGTTTTCTTTAGTGATTGGTAAGTGATAGGGTTTGTTCATGGCAGAGTCCATCTCCTCCAGCCCTGACATCAGCTGTAGAGAGTCTGCACATTGTCCCACTCCTTGCTTTGGTCTTTGTGAGCATGAGCTGGAGTCTCAACTGGAGAAACTGGTGTAGCCCCAGTGACTTTTCATGGGGCAGTTTAGGTGTTGCTTCTCCCCAAGTCCCATTCAGCAAACAAGAAATGTGGAGAAATTAAGTCCTCCTACGCAGCTGATTTCCTTTTCCAGCCCCTCATGTGCAGCTCTGTGATCTCACAGTCTGTTGTTATGGAAATAATACAATTACAGTCACTGTGAATAACGAGGAAACACAGTCTGCCAGAGGGAAGGAGACCAGTTTTCCAAGGTTTCCTTAAGTATTTGGTGAGAGGAAGAGGATGGAGAGACACAATTGCCATGGGGCAGATCTGAATTGGTTTCCAGCTCTATCCCCTTTTCCCCCAAGCAATCACATCATTTTTTGCTCTTCTGTAGATAATGGCCAAACTTTGGTCAGTGTGTTCACTGTTGCTTTCTGCTTGGCTAATTAAAACTTTTTAATCAAGCCAGTGGAGATGGACAGCTTTTCAAAACAAAGCAGGTCCCCAGCCTGCAGCTGTGGGCTCTGATGCTTTCCGACTTTGGCTCTTGATGTATTTCTTCTCTTCGTTAGTGCTCCCTTGATCTTCAGGGGGCTGCTGGTACCTCCTGCTGTCATGCTTCCCTTCCACTTCCATCCTTCCCTTCCACACCACCGCTTCCATCAGCTGCTCTCATGGGCACCTGCTCTTAAGCTGGCTCCTGTCACAGAGTTTTCAGCTGTCCACTCTTGCGAACCTCTGGAATTTCTTCTTTCAGACCGTGGTACCAAGAATGGCCTGTGGTGAGGTGATTCCTGAGATCCTGTGGGGGAGGATTGATGGAGAAACCCTATGGAGCCCAAATGCGGCTGATCTTTCCAGTGCCAACACATCAGACATTGGGCATGATGGTCCCTTGGCAAAGACTGTAAAAAGAGATGTGAAACAATGAGGGATGAGGCAGAGAGGAGGAGGCGGAGGCTCTGTTTGAGTGTTGGTTATCAAGTCTGTAGGATTTAGGGAAAAATGTTTTTATTTCTTGTGCCTTGGTTCAAAAAGTCCTTAGACAGGGAAGATGAAACCTTAATTTTAACTGTCCTAGGGACAGGGAGTATTGCTGTTTCTGGAAGCATCTGGCTTGGGGTGATCACTGATTTCTCTGAAGATGAAAATGTTCTTTTCTTTAAATTATTTGCTGTCAAGCAAGGGCTTGAATGCCTCCGATTGCTCAGGCTTTCGGCAGTGAGCCGTTCCTGGGGCCAGTTTGTAAATGACTTTGTGCTGTTTGATCCGACAGCATTGGTTCCTCTCTCCTCCTTCCACCCAAAAGATGCTTCAGGGAGAGAAAGACATGGAGAAACGGAGTGAAAACTCTGGAAGGGCTGTCTCAGTTCCCAGCAGTCACATTGCTCTTGTCAAAGCCAGCCAAGTGGAACTGGTGACACTCACCAGAAGAGCTGCTCTAAATTAAGCAAAACTGCAGAAACTTTGTAAACAAGCGCTGACGGCTCCAGGCCACAGGAGGGAGAGGTGACAAATCTCTTTTGTCCCATGGAGGAAACCAGTGTGGAGCAGAGCCTTCTGAAATGGCTCTGCTGAGATCTGCGTCATGTAGGTGTCCCATGGGTCTCCCAGTCCATTGGAAAAACAGATGCTCCATTCTTGGAAGTGTTCAGAGCCAAGCTGGGCTGGGCTTTGAGCAGCGTGGTTGAGTGGAAGGTGTGCCCGCCCATGGAAGTGGGGTTGGAATGAGAAGATCATCAAGGTCCCTTCCAACTCAAACCATTCTGTGGTTCCATGATGGCCTCTGGGGGTTGAACAAGAAGCTGACAAGATGTGCAGGTACTAAACAAGTAGAGGAAGAGTTGATGACAGTTTTTCTCAGGGAATTATTCTTGAGTTTGAGTGTCCCATCCCTTATTGCAGTGAGGACATTTACCCTGTTCTGGATAACAGGACAGAGCTTGGCTGGAGTGGATGCTTGTTGTATTTACTTATTTTTTTATCTATTTTACAGCACTAGGCAGAGTAAGGAAGATTTAATGTGAAATGGTGTCCCTGTTCTCCCTGTCTGACCAAAACTAGGTGTGTTTGACGTGTTGTGTGACTCCCTAAAAATCCCTCTAGAAGTAGGAAGAGGTTGAATTTGCCAGGCAGGCTATGCTGCTCTGTGCTTGCATTGCTCTGTGGCAGTGCCCTGAATTATGTTTATTTTTGATGATTTCTTCTTGATTGTGATGGTATTTGATGATTTCTTCTCAGGCTCTCATACAAGTGTTGGAGGTACTAAGAGGTCTTTCCCAACCTTAACAATTCTATGATGCTGTGACCTGGTGATTTGGTTTGTAGGTACTGAGGGCAGGGAAGGATAAGCTGGAGTGTCCCAGCAAATTGCAGTCTCATTTCGCTTGTTTTACTTCCCTTCTTCCCAGCTGGAAAAGAATCTCTCTTATGTGCAAGGTTTATCATGCACTGGCTGTCCCATGCTGGAGAAAACCACTGCCACTCGCGACTCGGGGGAACTTTCAAGATAAAAGAGCCCTGTAAGAAAATGCTTTTACTGTAGAGCGTTCCATTATAATTACAATTTATTTTGAATCAGGTCTTACTCCAAGAATTTAATCTAATTTTGATTATCCAGAGGATTTAAACCTCTTCATCTCCTGTTTTAACTTGCATAAATGATAGTCCTATCTCCCTTCGCTCATATTCCGCAGCAAAGCCTCCTGGCAGGCAGCAGCTCCTTTATTGTACCCCATTACCAGAGCTATTGGCACGAAGATGTTGTGCAGAGTGTAACAAACCAAACACAGAGGTCTGGACAACTTTTTCTTCAAAGAAAAAGCTCCCCATGGCTTTTTTTTTTGTTGGGGAAAACACTTTATCTTGCTGAGGTACTGCATTACTCAGGGTGCCATGTTTAATTCCTACAGCTTGCTTAAAGGAGGATCCTAAATATTCCTCCCTTAAGGGGCTCTTGCCAAGCTCAGTGCAGCCTTGAGTATGCAGTGAAAAAGTGGGATGGGAAATGAGAGTCAGGAAGGACCTGAGCCAGTTGCTGGTTTCCTTATTAACAATTAAAGTTTGAGGCAGCATCGAAGAGGGATGTGGTTGTCTCTGTCTGAGACAGAAAATTGCTTCTCGTTTTTTGATGGCTCCTGCCGGTCTTTGCCAAGGATGGGGCTGCTGTGGCTTACCTGGAAAAACTCCTGCAGCCAGTGTGGATTTTAAGTGTGTAAATGTCTGGGATAAGGCTGCATCCAGAATGTGGAGGTGAGGGGTGAAGGTATTTGGACAGTTCTCCTCATGTCCCAACTTTCGGAGTTTGTCTGTTCCGCCAATAACCCTCCTGCCACAAGTGTTTGTGTTCAGTTTACTGGAAAACCACCTGATAATGCTAAAGAAATCCCTTCTGGTGTCCACCATTGACAGGCAGTATAAAATATTGAATGCAGCCATGCTAATTATAAATCTAATTTTTTATTTAGCTGTGTCCATTTCCACTGTATAAAACCAGCCTAAAGACAGGTGTGGTGGGTACAGTAACAGTAAATATATGATCTTCTAAATGACTAATGTGGGTTTAGCCATGGTGATTCCAGACTGATGGAATGAGTGTGTCAAATCTGCAAGAGGAGGTAAAAAAAAAATCTGCATTTCCAGATAGAACCCAAAACAAATGGGCCTCCAGTTTTCTATAGAAATCTCTTCACGGGATATGAAAAGAAACAGCAAAATCCCAGTTAAATACTAGTTAGACACAATTATTGTTCTTCCTTTAATCTAATTAAGCCTTCAATTTAGTGAGAAAAGCAATTAGCATCTGAAAAGCTGAGAGGGGTGGTAGAAACAGTGGAGGAGGCAGGTCCCACACAGTGGGAGAGAGA
This sequence comes from Corvus brachyrhynchos, assembly GCF_000691975.1. Classification (NCBI taxonomy): domain Eukaryota; kingdom Metazoa; phylum Chordata; class Aves; order Passeriformes; family Corvidae; genus Corvus; species Corvus brachyrhynchos. The sequence goes on from NW_008236807.1 coordinate 1,481,383, forward strand.
AAAAATGCTCTCAGTACCAGTGCAGAAGGGAAATGCCATCACTGTACATGGCCATAAAACCAATAACTCTGCGCATCCCATGGTCTTTAATTTCAGTGAAAGCAGGAATTTTAGTTCCCCAAATGGATTTTGAAAATATTTGGTAAATTTACAATAAAGGCCAGGAATGAAAAAAATTCAGAGAAGGGTTTGGTTTTTTTTAATGAAAAAATGTTCCTCCCATCAGCTCTGTTCTTGATCGTTTTTAGTTTGTTTTTGTGGTAGAGTTGTGGTTTTGTGCTAACTCTGTAGTTTCCATGAGGACGTTGGGTTCTTTGGATGAAATGCACTGTGTTTTGGAATGATCCCACATGGAATGATCCAGGGGTTTGCATGGATATCTTGTAGAGCATTTACAGCAGAGTTTGAGTTCCTTCCCAGAGAAACAAGGCGAGAATGCAAAGTGCCAAGGTCTGGTTTCATTTGTGATTTGTTGGTGTGTGGAAAGTTTGATGGAAGAAGTGATCACGTTGTTGAGACTGCTGGGCTGCTTGGGAGCCGGGGGCACGGATTGGGGGAATGCTGCCACTGAGGCAAGGTCTTCACTCCACACAGCTTTTAATTATTCAATTGTCTCTGCATAAAATCCAGCATGGGATAATATTTGGTAGGAGAAGTGTAGAGATGTTGGGAAATTTTTTTTTTTAGTGTGGTAGTTGAAGGAAAATAGAATTGGAGACTCAGAAAACAGTGAAAGGAATAACCAGTTAAGACTAGGAAAGAAAAAATATTGAAGGGAGGGGTTGAGAGGCAGAATAACCACACTTGGCAATATTATTGCGTGGTTCTTAATTCCAGGACGTGAATACAGTGATTCCAAAGGTGTTTGGAGAAAATATTGCTGCATAGGGATGCTTTTGAGAGATCTGACCCAAATCCATATTAGTTGCACCCACAGAGGAATGTGGAGTTATCCTAGCAAAGACAGGATTCATGGGATGGCACTGAGGGATGTGTTGGCCAAGCAGTGACGAGCTGCCATAAAAACTGCCAAAATGTGAGCCCAGCTCAGCATTAAGAGGATCCCAGCCTGGAAAGTGCTGGGATGGGATTGTATTGAGTGCTTTCCACACACAAATGTATTTCAGAAAGTGTCACAGAAGTAATTGAAAAACATCAATAACCATTGATAAAAACACAGGACTGGACACGCCTGGTGGAACCTCTGTCCGCAGGAAGCGAAGAGTGAGGATCCATAAAGGATTGAAATGAATTGTTATTCTCTTGCTACTTAAATGAGATTCACAGGGAAGTTGCTGATTTTTGCATGAAAAGATGACCTTGTCCTGCAACCAGATAAATCTCTAAAGTCTCTCCACCCATTGGAATTGCTTTTTTGGAGTTGTGGAGGGAATTTATTTGGTCCTCAGGCAGGCAGTTTTGCTGGAAGCAGTGCACTTAGCTGGAATTAGTGATGCCAAAGCATTAATTTTGCTCTAACCTTTAAGCTAAAAGTGTTTGGACTGGGTTTGCATTTGGACAGGAGCCTTAAAGCCCCAAAGTGGCAGAAGTTGGAGCTATGGAGCAGTGGGGTGCGTGGTATTTTCTGGAATGTGCTGAATGTTTTGGCTGGATGTTAATCTTGAGTTGTTAAAGTTTTAGTCCCGACTTCCTTGTGGTTGTTTTAAATGAAATGTGTCCCACAGCCCAAAACAGCAGACTGAGGTTGGTGACCTCAGAATCCCAGCCAAGTCCAGCTTAGGCCTTCAAAATAAATTCAGTGGGATTAACTGTTCTGTGGGCAATTTCAGAGTTCTTGGATTTATGGACTTGAACTATTTTCTTATTAGGAACATTACACTCAAATTTTTCCTCGTAGTATGTATGGATTACTTTACTTTTCTTTCTCACCTTTTTGTGTGGCTAGAGAAGTTGTGGACCTGGGACTAAAAACAATATTCTCCAGAGCTTCAGGTGTTGAGTAGGAAGGAGTCCTAAATGGAGCATCTAGAGATGGATGTGAAGGGTTTTAAGACCACCTGTGGAAACCTCTCTGGGAGAATTTGGGTTTGTCTTCATGTGAACTAGGGCTGAGATTTGGAATCCTTCTAGGAGAACTTAGTCTAAGATCGTCACTAAAGGACCCCTTTTCTCTTTTCCTGAAGTTTTCTATCCATGCCTGAGAAGGGAAGAGATAGGACAAAGCTGTAGGAAGGGAGAA
>NW_008236807.1:1483813-1532738 GCF_000691975.1 Corvus brachyrhynchos
GGAACCTTCCCCTGGATGGTTCTATCTCAGTTTACAGAATGTGTTCTGGAGAGGACCTTGGGGTCTGGAGCACACTATCCTCTACCTACAAAGCTTCTAAGATGTTTGGTCTCCTGGCTGAACAAACAAGTCCAAGCATGTAGGCAAAAAGCACAAAGAATACCGAAGTTGTAAAAAGGTATAACAGGGGTATAAAAGAAAAGGCAAAAAATCATCATGGCATCACTCCCACTATCCCAGGTTGCTCCAAGCCCCGTCCAACCTGGCCTTGGATGCTTCCAGGGATGGGGCAGCCACAGCTTCTCTGGGCAACTCTCATGGGGAAAATTTTTTTGCTAAGACCTAATTGAATTCATCCCTGTTTGCCAGGTGGAAGTTGCATGGTGAGGCAGAGGGTTGGGAAGGCTGTAAAGATACAGGAATGTTGGATGACTTGTGTAGTTTCAGAGAGAAAAAAGCTGTGTACTAGGATCAGGAAAGTAAGTGCAGGAGTGTTATGGGATTGGGAACAAGGATATGGTGGTTACACACTGGCATGTGGAAAGAGGAAACATCCTGACACTGCTTTGTTGTGGGAAGCAAAGGGGTAGCAGTGGGACATTAAACTTAGGACAAAGCAAGCAAGAGGAGAGCCACTTGCATCCCATGGGATGTGGGGCTGCAGGGGGCTGAATCCTTGGGTCAGGAGCTCTGCTAGGACTGGGATCTGTTGTCTTCTCATGCCTAACAAAACATTTTGGCTGTGTCTGATGCTGTGCTGCTGATTCCTGCCTGTCTGAAATCCCTGTCTGATCACTGAGCAATGTTTGGAACTCATGTTCCTGCCCTCACCCGTCCCATAAATTTTAGATTCATTTATTCAGCCTCCACCTCAAATGCCCAAACTGCTCTGGTGCCTGATTGTTGTCTGGTAGTGGCTGCTGGCCCCTTCCAGGGCTCTGATCTTTTTTGACCACTTCCACCCCCGTCCCAGCAATGGGTCTGCTGGCAGAGACAGAGGATTCCTTTAGGAATCTCTGTGCCTGTGGTGGGAACTGTTTGCACTCAGATCTCCTGTGGGTTGGTCAATGGGACAGTTGAGTGTTGTTTGCACGTAGTGTTTCCTCAAACAGTTTTATTTTTAATGCTTCTGCTCAGTCCACACTGGAACCCCCCACATTTTTCCCTTTTCTCTCAGATGTATTTGATCAGAGGCTTTCATGTTACTGCTGGGAAAGGTCTCCCTCAGCAAAATGCCTCTGTTCTCAAAAGCTTTTTTTGAAGGATTTAACACAGAAGATCCCTCCATTGAGCCATAGTCCTGGTGGTCCTAGGAGGGACTCTGATTCTGCTGAGCTTTCTGCTCTTGCTTTCACCTGGCAGTGGTACCTCTGTGCCCTGAAAGCCCAAGATAAAAAACCACCCTCGTTTAGGACCAGGTCTGCAGCTCAGGTTTTTGTCCTTTGACCCAGCAGTGTCTCCTGTGCACCTTTGGGAGGAGGGTGCAAAAGCATCTGGTGGAGCAGCAGCTCTTTTAAAGGATCTCCAATGCCTGGAATGCTGTAAATCAGCTCCTTCCCTGGGAGTCAGAAGAGAGGATCTAAGACCAAGAGTTCTAGGGAGTTTGGAGGGTTTTCCTCTGACCTTTAGAGACCTCAGAGCTCCCTGCAGGGACTGAGTTTCAGGATAGCTGAAGTCCTGTGTTCTCTGCCAGCAGGCTGCAGTCATTGCCCCTTCCTGAGGACCAGTTTCATGGGTGGCATTTCCAAATCCATCAGAAAATCCCAAACTGTGTGAACAAGGAAGAGAGGAAAACCAGGTCTCTATTAATCCCACTTTAAGGAAATCTGGATGTGGACGAGAATGCAGCTGGAAATTCCCCACTTTGCTGAGTTTGGGTTGCGGGGGACGTTCCTGCAGTGTCCCAGTACTCAGAAAATGACCACTGGAAGCAGAGTGGGAACTGGATCCCTGGGTCCCTTTGGGTTGAAAAGGCAGCACAGATGTGTAAATCCTCAGTAATATTGATGTGGGTATTGCCAAAGACAACCTGTCCGTCCCTGACCACTGTGCTGTGAGCCAGGCTCAGCGAGGTTTAATGAGAATGAGACTTTACCCTGACCTGATGCTCGAGACAAACCCAGTTTCGTTTCCAGTCTGCCAAAGCTGCTGCAGCTCCGCCTCAGCCTTGGTGGAAGTTCCCTGCTGCTGCCATACGGAGGAGTCTCACAGAATTAAGCAACTTCTCATTTTAACCAACTTCTAGCCTGAGGAGTTCTGTACCTATGTTAGAGGTCTCAGAGGATGTTGAAAAATAGCTAAATATGGTAACTCTGTGCAGAGGGGCTCATCCTCAGCTGTGCCATAGAATCACAGAATATCCTGAGCTGGACATGAGCCACAAGGATCATTCAGTCCAACTCCTGCACAGACACCCCAAAATCCCACCCTGTGCATCCCTGAGAGCTTTGTCCAAACACTCCTGGAGCTCTGGCAGCCTTGGGGCCGTGCCCATTCCCTGGGGAGCCTGGGCAGTGCCCCACCACTCTCTGGGGGAAGGACCTTTCCTTGATATCCAGCCAAAACTTCCCCCAACACCACTTCATGCCCTTCCCTCAGGTCCTGTCATCTCAGTGACGCTTGGATGCACACCAGGGTTTGTCTCTGCTAAAGTCCAGAGGATGTTTCTCTGTTGAGCAACCTCATTACTGCTTCAAAATCTGCTTTTTATCCTCAGAAACTCCAGTTTGTCACTTTTTTTTTCCTTTCTTTTTTTCCCCACCTCTACATTTCTAGGCAATTCTAGAGAGCAAGAGGGATAAGGGGACTAAAGCTGGTGGCTTGGGACTCGATAAATATTTTCCCTCTGGAAGATTCAGTGTTTGCAGAAGGTGTGTGATTGATTCCACCGGTCACTTAATTGAAGCAAAATGAAAAGTGAATTTCCAATAAACGAAACCATTATTCATCCTAGATCTCAAACCTGCACCCAGGCAGCCCTCAGCAAACCTCAGGCCCTCTGTGAGTTATCAGTGGAAAGGGTGGGAGGATCTCTCTTTTTCATTCCTGTGCGCTGGAGGCGACTGTGGGCGCCACTGGGCCATCACAACATAAAAACGCTGCTAAGGATTTTCATTCAGCTTTGGTGGGTGCTGTGAACACTCGGATATTGCAGTGACAGAAGATCCAATAAATATCCCGGGAGATGGATGGCTGGAGGGGAAAGTGGAGTTGGAGTCCACTCACTCTGTTCCTTGACATCTTGGGGGAAGTTTTGCTTGTGCCTGGTCAGAGTTTCAATGTTAACTTCAGCAGAGCTGGGGGTTGACTGCTGGGTTTCCAGCGCAGTGAAACGAGATGAATAAAAAAGACAAGCATGGCACTTAATTGCAGCTCCTCCTGCGACCAAATCTGTCAACCTTTAAACAGTGACATGACAGCAAACAACACAATGTTCCATGCAGACGCAGCTGGGATGGGTAAAACATGCGGACAGAAGCTGGATTGGTTTTTATTTCCATTTGCAGTGAGCCTGGAGTCTGGGAAGCTTCAGGCAGCACATCCCACATCCCTGCCAGGCACTGAGTGCCAATTCTACCTGGCCAGGACCCAGAACTGCTCCTCCTGAATTGTGTCATGAGAGAGGAGCTGATGATGAGACAGGGTGACAAGGGCTTACCAGGAATGTGGTGGGAGGTTTATGCAGGTAAAATGTCACAGAAGGATTCCACAGTCCTGGAAGTTTCAAGGCCAGGTTGGATGGGGCTTTAAGCAACCTGGTCTAGTGGCAGGTGTCCCTGCCTGTGGCAGGGGATTGGGACTGGGTGATCTTGAAGGTTCCTCCTGACTCAAATCCTTCTCTATAATTCTATTACATGATTTTATGATTAGTGTTAATAGAGGGATGTCCTCTCTGCGGGGAAATTCTGGGCAGCAGAGGATGGGCTGTTCTCATTGAGCAGCTGCAGTTTCATGTCAAAGCTCACTGTAATCCCTTCAGAAGTCCTGCTGCAGTGCATGTGGGCAGGGTGGTAACTTGTTAGGAAGATGATAGGAGTTTGGGGAGTAAAGTTTAATATATAGCTCCTATAAAATATTAGAAACGTGGCCTCTGCATGTGCAAGCCAACCCCTACACATGGTTTGCATTAGTGCTGGGGGTGGGTGTAGTGACTGCGTTGGAGAAGCAGAGCACCTTTGGCGTTAACATTGCATCTCCTGAGCTAAACTATGATCCCAGCAGCCTTAAAAAATGGGATATTCAACCTTACTCAGAGCCAAACAGAGGTAAGGGATGTAATCCCAAGTCCATGGGTGCAAAAAGGAAATCTTTGAGCTGAATGGGGATACCACAGTTAAAAACCCAACTTGCAGCAGTGTGTTAGTGATGGTACTTCTTATTGTGGCAAATGGGTTGTACAGAGAAATCAAAGAAAATGCAGAGCCTGAATTACTTGCTCACAGAATCAAGGTTTGCCTTGAACGTGAAACTGAATTTCTGGGGCTGGCTTTTGTCGTGCTTCCTTTGGCAACCATCAAAAAATCTTTCCCTGTAGCATTCCAGTTCAGACTGCCAGGACATCCCACCCCAGGCAAGCAGGGCTGCCTTGCCAAGACCTTCTAACCAGAGTCAGAGGAGCTCAGGAAGCCGAGGGGACACAGCTCAGGGATCAGCTGTAACCAGGGGCAGTGTGGCAGCAGCACTAAACAACTCTGGCTGATCCAATTAACTTCACTCTTTGGTCATCATGCTCATCAACTCCCCTCTATTACTGATGTAAAAACACACAGTGGCAGGAGAGGTTGGTTTGGGGGTGGGTGGGGATGTGTTTCATTAAGATAAGCAGCTCCTGCTTAGTTCTAATCCCACAAATTCATCCCAGTGGTGCCTGAGACAGGTGAGCTGCTCGAATGCTTTGCCATCCGTGACACTGGGAACTATTTTGGGGAACAGCACGGGTTTCTCACTGTGCTCCAGAGAGATGCTCTTTTTTAGGGGGTTAGAAAGTGAAGGAAGGATCATGAACCCCATGTGAGTGTATGTAGAGGTGCAATCAGAGGGTACAGCCTGCACCATGCATGTTTTTATGTGAATACGTGTTTTATTGCATCTGTAATATTTGTGTGGTGACTTGCAGGTGGTTTTTGTTAAATGAATTGGGCTTGGAGGGGTCACACCTTGCTGTGGTGTGTTGTGGCTAGTGGTGGCTTTGGCAGCACGTGCCCTTTTCATCTTTGGATGAAAAAGAGATCAAACCCCTCAGCCCAAAACCAGGCAGCCCTGCTTCCCTGAGCCTGTTCACACACTTGCTGTCTCCACAAAACCCACAGGCTGCTGAGGGAGGAGGAGGTGAGTGATGGCAAAGTTAGTTATATTTTCCAGTGGCTTTCCCTTGGCGCCGCCGCCATCGACCTTGGCTGAACCCACGGCACTCACAAAAATGAGAACCATTTCTCATCGCAAGCCTGGGCCCAGGGCTCTGTCATTTTTTTCAAGAGAAATGCTTAAACACCTACCAGGCTCCACGTGCTGAGGGAGGCTGGAGAGCAGGTCCAGCGACATCCAGCTGAGCTGCTGGGAACTCTGGGATGAAGCAAGAAAAGGAGCCGCCATATGGAGAGCTGCTGGCCCCAGAAAGGCCAAACAACTTGTCCTTGCCTCTGAAATTTGCTTCAGCAACCCACTGGGTTTTTCTGCCTTGTTCCAGCCAGCTCTAGATTACAGAGAAGGAAATGAAAATTATGTCTATTTTTAACCAGAGCTGCCCAAAGTGTGGGCACAACCCAGGGATTAACGCCAGTTTCATGCTCCACCATGGAATGATGCTGCTGCTCAGCTGCTGTGGTTGGGAGGGAGCAGAAGTGGCACCCAGGGTGTGCTGCAAACCCAGCAGGTTTCCTTCTTCCAGCCCTGCTGGGTGTGTCAGCATGGCCCATGTCCCCCAAAATGCATCCAAACGAGTGGGAATACCCACTGTTGAATCAGGGGCCGTTTTTCTTGTTGAATTGTTGAATGGTTTGGGTTGGAAGGGGCCTTCAAGAGCATCCAATTCCACCCCTTGCCATGGGCAGGGACGTTTTCCACTAGACCAGGTTGCTCCAAACCTGGCCTTGAAGAGAGGTAATAAAACCTGGGAGTGTTAGTGCACCCTCTGAGTGTTGTGTTAGAGTGTGTTGGTTTGGGGAGGGTGTAAAATCACAGAAACCTCAACTTTGCATCTCTCCTTGAGCCCCTGTGGAGAATCAGCCTCTCAGAGTGGCAGCAATCTCCAAACTCCGCTTAGGTCCCTGGAGTCCCATCACAGCAAGACAAGGCTTTAGGGGATGGCAGTGTAAGTCAGTGCCAGGTTATTCCTTCACTGCCATTTTATTTTGTCCAGCCTGAATGTTCCTGCTAGGGTAATGGAGTTTGCCCTCTTTCCCCCAACTCTTGGAGAGTGTTTTAGGGTCTAAGAGATGCTACTCTCAGTATATTTTCTGTAGATACCACTCAAGTTTCTTCCAGATATCCCTCATGATGATCAGTCAATGTCCTAGAGCCATTTCCCTCTCCTGCTTTCCACCTTTGCTGTTTATCCAAGCCGAGCTCCAGAGCTGAGCCCTGTTGAACTCCACACACTCTTTTCCCAGTCTGTAGAAAGCTGGATTAGCTTTTCAGTAGCCCAGGTCATCTTGTGAGAGAAAAATAAGTGTGTTAGAGGGCAACCAATTTATTTGTTTAATATTCTGAGAGCAGCAGCCTCTTGTTTCCTCCGTTGCATGTGCCTGTGTATAATAAATCTTCTGGGAAGCAGGGGTGGATAGATCGGGAAGTATCTTTAAAATGAGCCTGTGGTGTGTGGAGTCATTTGATTTGCTGAACATCCAGGCTGCAGCAGAGTGTGCAGAAAATTGCTCTGGCAGGATCAAGAGGTCTGAGAGGTTTGGCAGCGAGAGCTGTGGAGGGCAGAAACTTTCCTGTGCTGCAGGTGGGAGGCGGCCTTCAAGGACATCTCATCTCATAATATCCGGTATCGTGTCGGTGTTTGCTGCACAGTTTGGGATCACATCCCAATCTCCTGAGACTCAAACGGAGACCTGGACACCCAGAGCACCCTTCATCTTCAGTTAACAGGCTGCGTGTGGCCCTTCCCTGTGACTGGCATGACAGCACATGAACCACAGGAGACGCCTTTTCCCAAAAAGCCAGCGCAGGTTTGTTTTTAGCCCAGCTGTTTCTACTGCCTGCAAAATACCTACAAAGTCCTCAGCTTAATGCCCAAAAGGATGCAGCCACACACCCCTCTGTGGTACTAATAACATAATGTAAAACGAAATTAATCCATCTGCTAAACCCCAACATGTCACCAGTTAATTATCAGCAACACACGATCTCCTCCAAGGAAAATCTTATTCTATTAAAGAGAAATTGGCCTACACTTTAGCTGCAAGAATGACAATGTGCTCTTTAGATGAGATTTCCAGTCTTGGAGTTAGAGCATACAGAGATCTCTGATAAGCAGCTTTTTCTTTTGCCTAGAAAACTCCGAGGTTTGTTTTGAAATAAGGCGATTATAATTATTTTCAATAATGATTGTTTTTGCAAGCTTGCATCTGGGGTTTAGATGCCGTCTAATCTCGCACAGTTAAGAGTTCTTGAAGGTCAGATCTTCCTACTCAACACAGCGCTCATGGTCTAACACAGCAACGAGTGTCTGGAGTGAGCCTGCAATACCTCTGCAAGAGTTAGTTTGCAAATCCAACCTGATCTGAGTAATTAAGGGATCCTTGATACACTCCCAGGGATTGTGAATCCATGTCTTGGTAGGAAGGACGTGATCACCTAATGAATGAGCTCTGGGGCAATCCCCTGCTTTGCTGGGTGGTGTGGGAAGGATCCTCTCTCTTATTTCCCTACTTTTTGGCAGTGAGGATCATTTTGCTGTCCCTCTCTCCTGAGCACCTTCATGGCCTTCAGCTGGAGAGATCAGCATAAGATGAATTTTGCTGGATTTATTGGAGTGATGGTACCACCCCACAACAGTCCGTAGAGCTTTCTATGTGGATCAACTTAAGTTCAGTCTCATTAAGGGCCTTCAAACAAAATAAAACATCACTTTCCCTTTTTACCAGACTTTGTAGCATTGTTGTGTGAGATCCAGTGGAGGAATGAAGTTTTTCACACCCCTCCTCCGGCCCTGATAGGGCTCTTAGCAGCCTGGTCTACTAGTGGAAGGTGTCCCTGCCCATGGCAGGGGGTTGGAACAAGATGATCTTTAAGGTCCCTTCCCACCCAAACCATTCTGGACCATGCTGAGACCTGATTCAGGACCCTCATGTTCTGTCTTCTCCTTGGATGACAAAGTTGCCCAATTTCAGCTGACCATCAGCTGACCATCCACTGCAAATGTGGATTAGCAGGACAGCTGTGGTTGAGCTGCTTTTTCCCTAAAACACACCAGCATGAAGCTCTGCCAGAGGCACGATGGAGGCTGCAGGGAGCTTTGGCCCACCCTGGCTGCCAGCATCTCCCAGCCCTCTGCCAGCAAAGTTTCCAGTGGTCAGCTAATGGATGAATGAAGGAAATCATCTCTATTTCCACCAGGTCTGACAGGACGGAAGGACTCCAAGATTTTCAGCTCACAGGAGTTTATGGAAGCAGGCTTCTGGATACGGGAGAGAGAGACAAAGCAGAGCTGTCACTTGGGGCAAAGCTCAGTGCGAGCACAATCCTGTTACAGGACACCAGCGGCTCCACGATGTGGGGCTGGCAGGAAAACATGTTCTGAGGGAATGGCACGAGGAGTGGGCCTCTATAAGCTGAGCTTTGCACTGAGGTATTTATTTAATAAATGTGTGGCCAGATGTTGGTGCTTGGGAAGGCAGAAATTCCCCTCGCACGTGCGGCAGGAGCAGATGAGGTCTGCAAAGCCCTGGAATTATGGTGAGAGTTTATGAGCCTTTCTCCAGAGACTCAGAAAAACTGGGTTTAAAAAGTTTTTTTTCTTTTCTAAGTATGAAGCTCTTGAGTGTGGAGACCCCTGTTCTGCCCCAGCCCATGGGGATTTCTCTCCCCAAGGACGGGATGGGATGTTGATGTTTCCCTGATCTTGAATGCCTCTCACAGGCAGCCAGAGCCCTCCAACTGTGGAGAGGAGCTCTGCCTGAGCTCTTTCCACCCAACAAGCATCTCTCTTCCCATGGCTGCCATGCTCCCAAAATTCCAGAGCAGCCATGAAAGGGTTTTGGGATGCCAAGGCAGAGGTCAGGTTTTACTGCCTGGACAGGGTGTTTAAGAAGAGAGACGTGAAAAACCTGTGGGAGCAGGTCCAGAGGAGGCCACAAGGATGCTCCAAGGGCTGGAGCCCCTCTGCTCTGGAGCCAGGCTGGGAGAGCTGGGAGTGTTCCCCTGGAGAAGGGAAGGATCCAGGGAGAGCTCCGAGCCCCTTCCAGGGCCTCAAGGAGCTCCAGGAGAATCAGGGACAGACCTTTTAGTAGGGCTTGTTGTAATAGGACAAAGGGGGTGGGTTTTAAAGTGAAGTAGGTTGGATTTAGATTAGATACAAGAAAGTTTTTTACAATGAGGGTGGTGAGGCCCTGGCACAGGTTGCCCAGAGAAGCTGTGGCAGCCCCTGGATCCCTGGAAGTGTCCAAGGCCAGGTTGGACAGGACTTGGAGCAACCTGGGATAGTGGAAGGTGTCCCTGCTTATTGCAGGGGGCTTGGATTAGGTGACCTTTAATTGTCCTTTCCAACCCAAACAATTCTGTGATGGGTGGGAGATTCCTGGATAATGGTTGTACTCATCCCATCTCCCCCACCCAATTTCCCATATGGCTTTCTCAGAACACCTATGGCAACCTACCAAAACACTGCAAACCCCTTGAAAACCCTGTCCCTCATGACTCTGTTCCTGCAGGGCTCCATGTCCGTGACAAATGCATAACCTTGCACTTAGCCGTGATCGGAATCTTTCCCTGCTCTCCTGCAGATGACAAATGCATTGCCAAGGATAACCTTGCACTTAGATCTTGGCCGTGATCGGAATCTTTCCCTGCTCTCCTGCAGAAAAGAAGGGTCCCTTACGGCTGTCAGAAACGTCACCCAGATGGTGTGACATGGAGCTGGGGCTGCAGGCAGGGTGGGCAGTGGAGGAAGTGTATTTTGTCCCCCCGGGCAGGCAGAGCAGGAGCGCTAAATTGATTTGGGAAGGTGCAGGGGCTCCGGCTCTGGCAGGCACTGTGGCTAATCCCTTTTCTGAGCACAGCTCACCTCTGCGCTCTCCTCCTCCCCTCTCCTTTCTCCCAGTGACTGATTTCCACCCTCCTCCTCTCCCCTCCCCTCTGCACATCCTCTTTTAACTTTGCCTGGCGATTTCTCCTGCAGAGGCCAGTCTGTCCTGCAGTTCTCTGGGTTTGCAGGTGACCTGTGCTGGGGGACAAATCCTGCTGGGACACTTAAAATACCGTATTATAGACAATAATAATGATCAGGAACCAACAGCTCCCTAAAGGCACTGGGGATGGGGGGACACCCCTGTGCCAGGCCCTGCAGCATCATGAGGAGCACTGTGATGCTGTGGACTTTTTGGAGGAGAGGGATTTGGGTTTCTATTTCCAGGCGTTTGTTTTTGAAGCAAGGCCACACAAAACAGGGACTTTTGAGTAGAGCATGGAATGACAGGACAAAGGGGAATTGTTTCAAATTGCAGAGGGAAGAGTTAGATGGGATTTTGGGAAGAAATTCTTCCCTTTGAGGGTGGTGAGGCCCTGGCACAGGGTGCCCAGAGAAGCTGTGGCTGGCCCTGGATCCCTGGCAGTGTCAAAGGCCAGGTTGGACGGGGCTTGGAGCAGCCTTGGATAGTGGAAGGTGTCCCTGCCCATGGTAGGGGTGGAATGAGACAATATTTAAATTTACTTCCAAACCATTCTATGATTCTATAAAACTTTCTGTGAGGGCTTATTGATTTTGGTCAGGGGGCTTTCACCCTAAAGAAGCAGCTACTTTGTCTTTGATCAGGAGGTAAAATTTTGTACTTTGCCTTTTCTAATGAACTTTTGCCTGGCAAGGAGTGTTTTTTCTGCCATGTTCATTTAAGGAAACCCAAAGCAAAGCCTCCCCTCTGACAATAAAGAAGCCTCCCAGTCTCACTCACAGAAATACCCAAATATGACATTTTATCTGCTTCAGCAAACACAAACAGAAGCCCAAACTTGTGGAATTTGCTGTGAATCAGAAGTCAGGGTCCCACATAACTCTGGTTTCCCAGCCTCAGAGCACAGAAACTTGGGGTTTCAGACCTAAACTTTCCTGTGACTCAGGTGGGAGCTGGGATTTCAGATCAGGTCTGATTTGACGAGAGGATCCTGAGCTCTCAGGCAGCAGCAAATCCCGTCCTGCTGGAACCAATTTTCTTTGAAACCTCAACCCTTGTCAGTGATATTTCTCCTCTTGGATTTTCCAGCTTCTCTGCTCCTTTTAGGCTGCAAAAAAGAGCAGAGGCTAGGCTTGAAGGCATAATGCAGGGTAGGGTGTAGATGTCCAAAATTCACTGCCCATGGAAGTGTCTTTTGGTGCCTGATCCCAAATGTCCCCTCATACTGGCAGAAGCTTTCCCCTGCCTTCAGCGTGTTTCTGCTCCTGAGTTCAATCAGCGCTCTGCTAATTATTCTCCTTGATTAATTGCTTGGTAATGCTGCTGTGTGTTGTTTATTTGTTAGTCCAATGATGCAGCAACTGCTGTGTCCTCCTTCCCTGTGTGTTTCCCCTGGCCCTGCTCTCCCAGGAAAAGCAGAGGCTAAACAGGGGCAGTCTGCTTAATGGAGGTGACACCGCTGGCCCCAGGCCCTGTGGCCACCTCTGCAATTAAACCTTAATGAAGGCCAGGCCTGGCTGGGCAGGAGATCAAGGCAGGTGCAGTGGATGGAGTCAATTTTGGTCTGTGCTAAGGAGCATCCACCTCCAAATTTGAGGTTGCTGATGGTTGAGATCTCCCACCCTGCTGATGGCTGGAGCCTGTTGTGGCTTTCCAGGTTATGACAGAAAGTCCACCAGGCACTAGCTGTGACCCATGGCTCTCCCCAGAATTTAATTCCCAGCTAACACCCTCACAAGGTTTGGGGTGGCTTGGGCTGGGATTCATACCCAGTCAGCAGTTTAGTTCAGCTGTGGTAGGAGTATGGGCATGAACTGGTTTAGGAAGCAAGGGGAATATAAACTCTGATCTGATTTATTGGCTTATCTACAGATGTAGCCACCCAGTCCTCCAGAAAACACAGGGAAAAAAGGGTCTAGCCCTGCCCTTCTCCCTGCCAGCAGCTGCTCCTCAAAAACCTGCTGGGATCAGGTGTAAAAACCACAAGGTTTGGCCATTTTTTGTGCAATTTCTTCATCATCTGGCTGTCCCTCTCTCTCATTAGTGGATGAAGTGCCCTCTCCCCACATCCTTATTTGAGACTTAACTCACACTTGGCCAGAGGCCTGAGCATGATCATTGCAAATAAAGCTTGCTCTACTGAACCTCCCATTAAAGCAGCTGTATTTATTTAGAAGAGCAATAAAAGAACCCTCAGAAGCCTTATGAAGCCTGGGAACTCATTGAATTATCCAGAAAATAGTAAATGTTGTTTTCCATGGAAAATTTATCCAAAGACTTAAGACTGTTTTGGGTGCTTTGTTTGTTTGTTTGCTTGTTTTGCTGTCAAAAATCAGATATATGGGGGAAATTGGGCTTTTTGGAAGTGTTTCATTCAAAATCCCCATTCCCCATCCTAATAATGCTTGATGGGAAATTTTCAATTAGCCCCGATCATTATCAACATTTTGCAAATTAAGGAAAGTCAGGCACAGAAGCGTAATCATTTGTTTATGGGCGTTGTGCATGTCAGAAAGCAGATTAGGGCTGTCCCCTGGGTGATTCCTGATAGCCTGGCCAGTTCCACTGGGGCCTCTGGCTTTGCTGGAGCCGCTGAACTCCACGCAGGCTTGCTCAGAGTGAGAAGAGGCTGTTTGCTCAAGACTAATTTAAATTATTTTTGTGTTTTTAAAGAGGAAACCCTGTCATAGATCTGGGAATCCAGCTGTCCTTGCATGTAGGTGTTCCTCCAGTTCGGGCTGCTCTGGTCTCGAACTCGGGTGACGTGGGAAGTGTAGAATGTGTGGCTTCAGTTTTCCAATCAGACCTTCCTTCTATGGTCTAAGACCTCAATTTTGTTTGATCTCCTGAATTAAACTTTGAAATGAAAAGAATCTTCCAAAGCAGAGGGGAAAAAAAAAAAAATAATCCCCAAACTCAGTGTCTATTTTATGGTTTGTAGGATCATCGAATGGTTTGGGTTGGAAAGGACCTTAAAGGCCATCTCATTCCCAGCCCCTGCTGTGCTCAGGCACACCTTCCACTAGACCAGGTTGTTAACTGCAGCACTCCAGAGCAGCTTTGATTCAAACCAAAACATTTGGCAGGTGATCAGTCCATAAATATCCTAATTGCTGATAGAGTTTTAAATTAAATGTGTAATGAGATCCTTTTTCCCCTTTTCATCCTTTTAAATTTTTTTTTTCACTACAGCTGCAGAAGGAATCTTTAAAGTTTTTTTTTAGTGACTCAAGTGGGAAAGGGGAAAATAAAGTCCAAAAAATGGGCTGCAGTTCCAGAGCTCAATTCAGCTCTGCTTAGTGCCTGCTATGCTTTATTAACTGTGAGAGCAGTGCTGCCCCTCATAGGTGTCAAGCTGGCTCCGAGTCCCTGGGGAAGCTCATCTGTTTGTGTTTGTGAGGAAAGACACGGCAGGGTTGTTTGGACAGATCCTGGGATGCACTAATTAGAAGTTAAAGATCCATATTCTGGCACGAGACGGGAATGCATAAGAGCAGGGGGCACTTTCTAATGCTTTGACTCCTCGGCAGCACATGCTGCATTAAAGCCCGTGGTGTTTCTTTGATCCACGCCACCAAAATAATTCCAGGGACGAACACAAATGAGGGATAATAACTAATTTAACTGGACTTATTGGAGAGCGACACTGCAGAAGATTAGGATATCCAGAGCAGACTGTAATTGCTGGGAGATTGGGGTCTGATGCCTGTTTATCTATTCTATTAATCTCTCTCTGCATCTGTCCTTCTACTCCATCAGTTTCACATTAGCCATCATTTAGCTCCTGTTCCTGTCTTTTCTGCCTTCAGTGTCTCACCCTTTCTGTCTGCTTCTTAGCTAGAACAGATGTAAGGAAATTGCTTTCTGCACAGAAGGTAAATGGGAGCTCTAAATGGGCCAGGTTTGGGTTTTGAACGTTCTGAGGTAACTTTGCAGAAGTTAAAGAAACTCTTCAGCGTTCAGAGTAGCACCATGGCAGCAAAACTGGTCCCTCAGCAGTGATGCACCACTGAGTACGTGTTAAATCATCTCTACAGGATGCTGGTGGATGAGTGAGATTCCAGGTTTTAAGACATTGGGATCATGATTGGGATTGTGTCCATTTCTCGGGAAGCACTTTCCCCCTTGTAGCTGTTTCTTTCCTTCTTTTTGATTCTCTTCCTGCCAGCCTGACCTGGTGTTGAAGTGCCTTTTGTAGGGGAGTGCTGAGGGGTGAAGAGCCAGGACAGGTCTAGGCAGAACGTAGTGGAATTGCCAACATTTGCCATCTGATCCTCCATCCATCCATCCATCCATCCATCCATCCATCCATCCATCCATCCATCCATTATCCTGCTGAGCTACTCTGTGCCTCTTCCTGTTGCTGCCTCTCCGTGTGCTCTCCCATTCCTCTGCCTGTTATCCCTCTGCTCTTCTTCTCAGCCCCGGACTGTTCATTTAGACTCCATTTACCTATTCACTGTTGATTTTGCAGGTGAAATTCCCTGCCCATCTTTGCTTAGCTAATGGGAATATTCACTAGATCTCATTTTGTAATAGGGTGTTAATTAGACTTTCCTAATGCGATCCCTTTGGAATCGCACGTTGCATCCGCAAGAGACCTTAAAGGTTACATTTTTTCTTTTTTTTTCTTGTGGGAACCAAAGGAATTGGAAATGTTTCCACTCCAGTCTTGAAGCCTGGCCACCAAGCTCCCAAAAAACAATGTGCACCTTATGGGCAGGGCAGTGAATCTCCCTGTCTGTCATCAAAAACTCCCTCGAGTCTATCTAGGGGGAACACACAGTACACAGGAGGAACAATGAGATGGAATTAAGGAGATATATTGATGTGTCTCTATAAACTGAAGAAAACACAGGCCTTGGAGACCTCTGGGAATCTTGGGCTTGAGTATTCTTAAAGCTTCCATGGATTTTTGCCTGTGTGTTAAAAATATTGTTAACCCTTGAGGAAATTTAGTGCCTGGAATCAATGAACATAACACACAGGTGCCTAATAATGGAAAATGGGATTGATGGGTTGGGCTGGTAAAATCACCCCAGCAGTTAATTCTGCTGCCACAACAAGCCTGTCAATAAAGCTCCCTGCTGATTCCTTCAAGGACTTAGGGATACAGCAAGGCATCTGGGAAGACAAGAGTTGGGTTTGCCTCGGCAGTGTTGGAAAAAAGGTGGGAATTCAGCTCCAGCAGGGAGTGTGTGTTCTCTAGAATAGGTCTGGGCACTGAATCAGGGACAGCACATGGCAGCACATCCCACTCCCAAATGCTGGGAAGATATTCCCCAAAAACCCCACAGCTCCAATCTCTTGTCTCCCTCCCAGCTATTCCTGGCTGCTTTGGGGCACACTGACAGACTTTCTGATGTTTTCCAGGTTGGTAGACTGAAAGAAAGTTGTCACTGGATTTCAGTTCCCTCTGGATCTGACCTTGCACTGATTTTGGAGTGTGAGCAAAGCAACACAGAATTTCATGTTAGTCAGAAATGACAGACTCTGAGAAGGAATAAAAGGGGCTTTTCTTTGCCTGACCCTTTTATGGTGGCACTGAGACCATGTGTGAAATGAAGAGAGATTCATTTTGTGCGAGGCAGCATTTGGGAGACTCTGTCCTGCAGGAAAACATCCCAAGTGATGGGACCTTGGGAAGGTGAGCTGGTGCCCCATGCAGTCTTAGCATATCACGGTCATCTCACTCCTTCTTGGAGCAGATTAAGTTGTTTCTGGGTTTCTCTTCAGCTCATAAAGTATCTGGATCTCTCCTTTTTCCCTGCCAGGCTCTGAGCTGGGATTTGCCTCCTGGATGTGTCTAACACAGACATGAAGCAGGAGATAGAGCAGGATTGCACCAGGCTGGCGTCCTGTGCTCAAGGGTTTTGCCTCCTCCATACCACATGGGCAGGAGTGGGGTTGGGATTGTGCCTGGAAAGAAAACATCTGGTAGTCTTGACTTACAGATGCTGCTCCTTTTTCTCTCTGTAATTTGCTCCATCAGGGGTTTGGGTTGGACCTTTAAAGATCACCAGGTCCAACCCCCCTGCCACGTTCTTCAACAAGAAAAGGTTGGTCAGAGCCCTGTCCAAGCTGACCCTGAACATTTCCAGGGATGGGGCAGCCACCACCTCTCTGGGAAACCTGTTCCAATGTTTCACCACCATCATCATCAAAAAATTGTTCCTTATATCGATGTTTCGTGAGCCTGAACTCTTTGTTTGCTCAGAGGTTGTCCTTGTTTTGAAGTTGATCCTCTGTTTTCTTCCTTAAGCTCCGAGCTCATGAGGCAATCAGCTGTTGGTTGCTAGGCTGCAGCAACCCCCAAAGTGCTGATGGAGCCGGGCTGTGTCTGAGAAATTTGGGTCTGAGGCCAAATTTCAGACGCTCACAGATTTCGGGGCAGCCTGGATGTGACTCTTCAGTTCTTTCCCTTCATGGGAGGTGAATCTCTAATCTCTTCCTCGGCTCTTTCCAGACACGGGGATTTTGGGGTTGCGGATCAGATCCACCTCTGTGTCTCTAAATAACAATAAGGGGATTATCCTGCATGGGGGGTGGGAATTGGAGGGAGGAGTGGGCTCTGCAGGAGACTCTCTGGGACCCATATGTTGGGTGGATGGTTAATTTTTGCAGTAGGCCAAAGACCAGCAAATCTGCCTTGTGTCGACGCTGGGTGCCCCAGATCCCGTCCTGCCCATGGTTTATTAAGGATCAGGAAAAAAATTGCTGATGGTGCCCACTCCACGGAGAGGAGGGAGGTGTCTGTGCAAGTCTATTACATCTGGGCTTCTTTCCAGCATGAATAAAAACGTTCTGTATGTCCAGAGTTATCAACATATTCTTTTTTATTCCTGTCAATTAATCTGATCTGAATGAGTCGCTGCTGCTCGTGGAATAATAGCCTTGAATGTAAAGTCTTATTCCTCATCTGCTTTGTGGACTACACTCTGATGTTGCTGGCCCTGGAATGAGGCTGTTCAATTATTTTGAGCTAAATCAAGCCCTCTTTGGCCTAAAAACCTGCCAGCTTTGCTGAAGTAGCTCACTGGTGAGGAGGGAACATCCCAGCTCCATCCCGGTTCAGACACTGCTTTTCCAACCCCGTCCTGGCTCTTGGCACCTCTTGCCCTTCTCCCCGTGCTGTTTATTTTTCCTTCCCACAGATGAAAGGCAGAGAAGCAAACTGCACCAAGGCTAGATTGTTCATGGCTTATTGAACAATTAGTTTCAGCTCAGGGTCTAATCTTCCGGCATTTCTTTTCTTCCCTTTGTATGTGGAGCGTGCCTTGGAAACTTGTTGGCTTCAGGTCTCGTGTGGTGCTGGGGGACTGCGCTCAGGCTTGGCTCAGAGGGATGCAGTGCCCAGAGCAAAGCAGGTGTGAGCTGCTCTGGCTGCTCTGACAGGAGGAGAATTGGGGCCGTAAACAAAAATAAAGAAAAAAGGCTGCAAAAAGGAGCATTGCATGGTGAAGCTGCCTGCTCAGGCTTGGATCTGCCCCTCTGGCATTTCTCTTCCTGAGGGGTCTCCATCAGCTGGCTGAGGTTTCCAACCTTTTAACCCCTTTTCAAGGCTCTCCGTGGTTCCTGTGGCTGGTGGGCTGTGTCAGGAATGCAGGATCTGCTGGTGCATGGCTCCCTGGAATGCTGGGAGGGTGCAGGGAGCCCATCAGGCAGCAGGACACGTCTTTGCAGGGTGGGACAGTGCCAGCAGGGCTGCACGTGCTCTTAGCTGTCTCCTGAATGAGCTGTGCTGCCATGTGCCAGGAGCTGCTGGAGTGTTTGTGCTTCTGGAGGGGGAAGGGTTTGGATGTCATCTGCCAGAATCCCACGGCCACCCAAGGCTTGGGACTGGTGGAGAAACCTGACTGAAAGGAGAGCTGTTCCTCATTTCTTGCCCAGCATCTTCCTCCTCTGGGCTCTGCTCTGTCTGACTCCAGCCTGCCACAGCTCCCATCCCCAGCGTTTGTGGCACTGTTTATTTGGGATTCTTTTTTCCCAGCTGTAGCAATTCCTGACCTCTCCCTACACAGGCTTGCACGCAAATGGATTTTTTTCTCCCACATTTGGGCTCCTCCTGCCCTCTCAACCCAAGCTCAGCAATCTTGCTACTGTTCACTACTCCATAAAGAGGGTTCAGTTCACGTGACCCGCCCCCTGCCATTAGCTGCTCCAACTAAAGCCTCGGGCAAATAGTCATTGAGGATTTATTTTTATTAAAAAAAAAAAAGTCGGATTAAGTATTCTGATGAACAAGAATAACATTAGCAGCTGTGCCTGCTCAGCCAGCGTGATCCCATCCCTCATATCATAAGCTGATTGCCTGGATGGGTCAGTGAGTTGTGCCAGCGCTGATAATGCTTTACATGTTGTTTTCATAGTGCATGAGGAATCTCGGAAGGGTTGTGATATCCAGAGAGGCTCCACGGGTGCAGAAACCCCTTCCTCAGATGCCTTTGAGTGTTGTTGACCACATCTGAGGGCTGTGACTGCAAAAGAACGCCTGGTAAAAGTCCCGTGCATGGCCAGTGTCCACTCCCTGCGGCACAGAAGGCTCTCCATCACCTGGAGGGGGTGATGCAGAGAATGGGGAACCTCAGCTTGGGTGGGGAGAGGTGACCTGGGGCTTTCTGCTTGGACAGTGTGAAGCTTTCCCCTGGGCTGCACCTTCCGATGGCTCAAAGGGAGGCACAGGGTGGAAGGGGATGGGGGCAACAAAGCTCCTGTCACACCCTGAGGAGCAGGGCATGAGTGATGCTCTGTCACCCCCTGACACAAAGCTGAGCAGTTTCCTTGGGTCACTCTCATTTCCAAGGTGCTCAGTTATTACTTGAAGCAGTAAAATCCCTTTTTCTGCCTCCACAGCACCCAGAATGGGGGTTTCTTCCCCCTGGTGAGCAGTCACCAGTCCCACACTCTCCCTGGTGGCTGTTTGAGTTCCAGTGTTTGTATTAATGATATCAACACTCACCTTAAATCCTGCTGATACTGAACTCTGAGCTGGCTTCTGCTTCACAGGGCCTTGCCAAGAGCTGTGGGATGCCCTTTGAAGATGGAGAAGCAGGAGCCATAAAATTATGCAGCCTTATTAGTGGTGCTATTATTTGTTCTCTTCATCCCCCCACCCCTGCTCCCAACTCCTGCGGCAGCTTTCAGGAACCTGCAATCTGAGGCATCACTCAGCAGCCCCAAACTGCATGTGGGGATCCCAGGGGGGGTGAATTCTTGTCCCCTTCCCAGATTCATCTCTCCAGGAGGGCCATGTGTGCCTCAGAAGCCGCTGTGCCACGTAGCTCTGCCGCCAGGAGATAAATCCCAGCGTGGGCATTCAGCCTGGCAGAGGGGAGCATCCTCCTGGGATGCCATCTCTTGGGAGCTGGGTAACAGAGACAGAGGAGAAAGCCCAGTTTTCACTGGAAGTCATAGAACTGCAGAATGGTTTGTGTTGGGAGGGAACTTAAGGATCATCTCATTCCAATGCCCCTGCAGTGACACCTTCCACTACCCCAGGTTGCTCCAAGCCCCATCCAGCTTGGCCTTGGACACTTCCAGGATGGGGAATTGACAACTTGGAAACCTTTTTCCAGCTGGAAAGCGGTCTGTAACCTGCAGATCTTGCAGGTATGGGAAGGTGGATGACATCTTGCTGGCTTGCTGTGGTCCTTCACCCTCATTTTTGTTATTTAAGGCTTTGCCTGCTGGAAGTGGAAACTTCTGAGTCACATTTTCCTTGAGGGACTGATGCAATCTCCAGAAGACAGATCCTACATCAGCATCAGTAGCTTCTAGCTGAAAATCTGGGGGGTTTTTTGATTTTTTTTTTTTTTTTTGGCTTTTGAAGGATTTTGTTAGTAAGTTTTACAGTGTATAAAGACAAGACTGTGGCTTCGTCCACTGGTTAGTCTGGGCTTTTCTCTTCTATCATGGAATATCTCACATTATTTTAGGACCTCTGTTTCAGCCTTGCCAACTAGAAAAATTACAAATATTACATTTCTGCTCTCTGTAATCTTCCAAGAATTTCTAGTGGATGTGGGATTTCCACTGGGATTTTCATCCCCATGGCAGGGAAGTTGGAATCAGAAGATCTTCCCAACCCAAACCATTCTGTAATTCTGTGATTCCATGATGTTTTCTCTCCACAGGGGGGGACACTCTCACAGGGATGAGGAGCACAGTGTGTTTGTCTTCAGAGGGTGACGGATGTGGTAGGAAATGCTGCATGAAGATGTTGCTCCCCTTATTCTGCAGAGAAAAACCTTTTTTTTTTGTGACTGGAGAGAAGCAGCTGCTCTGTCCTGACAAAGCAGAGCTCCTCTGGTGCTTCAGGAAGTTGTTCCACAAATATTCCTTGGTCCCTTGTGAACAAGACCCATGTAAACATCGTGACCTGTGAGCTTGATTAGAATGTAACAGGCAAACAGAGTCAAGAGAGGCTCTCCCAGGTGGGACAAATACCCCATATCCAACATAGAATCACAGGGGTGTTTAGGCTGGAAAAATCCTTTAGAACCATGGAATAAAAGAATAGAATCATTTCGGTTGGAAAAGTCCTTTAAGATCAAGTCCAACTCTTCCCTGGCACTGCCAAGGCCACCACTGACCCATGTCCCCAAGTGCCACATCCACACAGCTTTTAAATCCCTCTAGGAATGGTGACCAAGATTATGGGAATGGGAGAAGAGTAAAGAGTGGCCCTGATGCCTAACCCTCGGCCTGCATCAAGAAGATGAGGAATTCATACAAAAAGTTGCATTGGTATGGTCATGTTGAGTTGCTGTGGATGATCTCCCACCCCTGCATGTCTTTAACTCATTTTCTGAACCCCTCCCTATCCTGATCCCTCCAAATCCCACACCGTTGGCACCCAAACTGCACCAGGAAGATACCTGATCCATATTCTAATGAGAGAATTGGAAGGGGAAAAAAATGGGCAGAAAAAGGAGCAAAAAGACCCACTTCTGACACGGGAGATTAAATAATTAGCAAATGTGGCAGGAAAGAAGATGAAAAACAAGTGCACTGATTCATGTTTTATGTCTCCTACTGTACAGAACACTTTAAAGTGTCAGACAGCACGACAGTCACTCTTTAAAGCAAATTAAAGTTTTATAATAAATAGAAGCTTTTTATTTTTTTAATCTCTCTCTCCCCATGTGATGATGATGGAGTTCGCTGGAGCGAGCTGGGTGATGCATTTGCTAGAAACCCACAACAAATGGGTACAGAGACCTGCTTTTCAAAAGCCTCTTTTATGCCAATTATTTACCTTCCTTAAATTCAGCTCCAGAGGGGAAAGTAGCCGTAATAATATCGCATTTTCTCATTGTGCTTTTCATTCGAGGAGATTACAGCCGATAACCTGGAGAGGGCAGGGAGAGGGGCTCTCTTTTCATGCTCGGGCAAGGTGATTTTCAGGAGCTCGGAGAACAGCGGAGCAATACGTGAGCTGGCAGCAGATTTTGGGACCCCCACGGGCAGGGATTTCATTTGGAGAAGGCAGGTTGCTCTAAGCTCTGCAGGTGGAGGTGGGTTTGGAGGTCAGGTGGGGGTCCAATTAAGTGAAGCAAGGTCATTTTGGGGGCCAGGAAGAGCAAAGGATGCCAGAGAAAGAGCTGGAATTTATTTTCTTTGTGTGCCATCTCCTCGAGGGAGACTGGTGCTTGTTGACCTCTTGGACTGGTGGTACTGGGAAGTGCAGTAAATTGGGAGCAGCTCTGGTGAAGGCTGTGCTGAGGAGGGGACATTGGGGACTCTGGTTTCGTAGCTCTTTTTCCTTCCCCTCTAAGGTAACGTGGACTTGCACAGGATTCATTTCACCAAACTCCTCCTTAGCTGCTCCTGCTGCACAGCTCATTGTTGTTTTGTCTTTGTATTAATGGTACTTCTTGACAAAAAAAACCCCAACCAAATAAAGGGTTTCCCACCACTCCAGACTGGGGGTAAGATCAAGTTCACAGCTCTGAATAAAGAGATCTTGCCTTCCCCAAAAAGAAGAAGCCGTGGATGTTGCTCCTCTTTGAGCCACCACGGCCTCTTCATCCTCCTCTTTCCCCATTTCATCTCCCATCGACAGCGCTCGTGTTTGTGCGCCTTTATCTCACACATGCAAAGATACATCTCAAACCAATTGAAATGTTAATCCAATTAGCATCCAAAGAAAATGAAAGGACACTGAAATTGAAGGTCCCCCTTGCTGTAGCCACCAGTCTCCCTCGGTTGCAATATCTCTGTGAACCTCCTCAGACTGGAGCGTGCGATTCCCCGAGCGGCACCGCTTTCATGTTTTGGAGTGGGCACATCTCAGATGCAGCAAAACAGCCTCTTTGTTCCATATCTCCTCAGCTTTATTCGGGAGGGTGATGAAATTATTCCACAGCTTTGCTGCCAGAGGGGAGTTGGAGGAGCGGTGTTCCCGCTATTAGGCAAAGATCCCTTTAATTGGACAGAGTGAATATTCACTCTTTAATAACGCCAGGGCTCTAATCCTTCGTTAGGTGGCTGCATCCCCCCTCCCGAATGGTTTTTAATGACCCGTTGCCTACATCATTAATATCACAAGTGCTGACACCAGGAGGAAGTGCAACAATCAAAGGGAGACCCTCGGAGGTCCGGGAGCAACAACATTTTCCATCTCCCCTTTGTTGTGGAAAACATCGTGCACGGGTGCCCTGCACCACCAAACTGGCTTCAAGTTCTGGCCTCCTGCAGTGGGCAAGGGGAGGGTTAATTCCTGCAAATTGCAGGAGCTCAATTAGTTCAATTAGGAGCTTGATAACTAAAGCAGCTCTTCCTCCTGAACACCGTCTAGGACCGTGGGCTCTGCCTGCAGGCCCCGAGCACTCCCACACTGCCCCATTCCCTGGGGCTTGCAGCTTTTGAGGGCAGCCTCTCTTCCAGAGGGAAGGTGGGATTCCTACCATCTTTACTCCATCCTGGGCTGGAGCAGCTCTCTGTAGGAATCCATGCCATTACTCCAGCGTATTCTTGAAGGTGGAGTCTAGTCCAGAGAGTCCCAACTGGGGGATATTCCATAAATCAGAAGAAAAATGGTAAAATCCTTTTCTTTCCCTCAATTTTTTTCAGTGTTCTTTTGAGCGCCTCCCCAGTAGTGCATGAGCAATAAGCACCAGTCACATCCATCCATCCCCAACTGTAATTTTTTTTTCCTGAGTGACAGCACTTGCCTTTTGATAATCTCAGAAGGAGACGAGGGGGTATTAACATAACAAATCTGTGGCTGTCTAGAGAGTTCCTTGTTGCTGGCACGTCACAGGATGTGTACATTGAGTGCGGCTCAGTTCTCATTGTTCTAAATCCACCCTGTGTATTAAGACCTAATGAATTACTACCTGACAAATTAAGCAGCTGCTGCAAGGAGCCCGTGTTGGCAGTGTCCTTCTCTCCCTCCTCCTGTGGCATTTGAAGTTCCCAGCTTTTATCCTCATGCTGTCAGTCTTGGGAAACGCTTTGGAGACTCTGCATCGTGGTGAGTGTAGTGGATGCTCTGCAGAGCCACTGAATTAAAGGTACATGTGGTGACATTGGGAGCTGGATGTGGCCAGTGTGATCCTTTGTGAGGTTTTTAGGCTTAAAATGGGAGGTTTTGTTAATTGTAGAGTATCTCAAGCTGGAAGGGACCCACAAGGATCACAGAGTCCAATTCCCTGCAAACAACCAAATCTGGGAAAGGGCACAGGGAAAGGCTCTGGTCTATCCCACCCTGCTGTACCCAGGAGAGAAAAGCTGCTCTCCCTGCAGTGGGGGAACAGCCCAGCAATGCTTTTGACAGCTGTAGAGGGGGAGAAGTGACTCATCTCTCTGGGTTACATTAGATGAGAGAAAAGTGTTTGTCTAAGCTAGAATTTAATGAGAAAATAGGGGTTAATAACCTCCAAGTCCTGGCTGTTCTGGGAATATTAGCTTCAGTTTTCCTGTCCTTTTCCATCTAATTTATGCCAGGGTGGGTACAGCTCACGGAGATGCCCCAGCTGTGATCTCTCCCTGATGCAGCACGGGGTTGGGCTCAGAGCTGTCATCGTCTTCTTCCATCAAGATACAGGATGCTGCTCTGGGGAAAAAATTATGTTTACTCCCAAGTTTTCTTTCTCTTTCCAAACTGCTAAATGATTAACTTCCCAGTCTCCCTGCACTGCAGACAGTGTTTGTGCAGCTTTTATTACCTGAGCTGCTCTGGCAGAGGAAGTTCTGTGCCATGGGTGAACCACTCGTCTCTCCGGAACGTCTTGAGCGGCCACACATCTCTCATCCTCATCCCGGCTGTCTCCTTGAGCTGCTGCAGGAAGGGAGGCAGACTTCTCTTCCAAACCACAGCAAGATGCTTTTCTCCTCCACCCCATCAGTCCTTTCATGTCTGGCACCACCATGGTGCATGTCAACCCAACCCTTTTGTGGTCCAGCATCCTGGATCAGATGCCACGTGGAGGCAGCCTGTCTCAGCCTCACAGGGGGATGGATGGTGTCACAGGTGATGGGATGTTGACACCTGCTTATCCTTCCATGCCTGCTTGCCCCAACCTCTTGATTAGATCAGCATCTGTTTGCAGCAGCTTCTCTGCTCTGCTCCTTTTTTACCGTGGTGTGCACTGAGGGGTGTGGACTGGAAAGGGTGAGGACGGTGGGATGTTGGAATTTAGGCTTATGAGGTCTAAGCGTGATGCTGGAGTGATTTGTAATTACACCAATCTCCTCTTCCAGACCCTCTGGTCTTGAAGGAGCTCCTCATATGAATACACTCATTGCCAGGTGGGGTGGCACTTGGAGAAACCTGGTCTGGTGGGAGGTGTCCCTGCCCGTGGCAGAGGGTTGGAACTGGATGATCTTTAAGATCCCTTTCAACCCAAAGCACTCTGCGATTCTGTGATCCGTTTTCCTGGAAGGTGTGAACCTCCAGACTGGTCTTTTCCTTTGAGCTGTAAAATCAGGCACACCTCAAGTGGAATATGTCCAGATAGAGGGGCTGTGACACGGCCCAGGGACAGCTCCGTGCTCCTATCTAAGCCACAGAGCACAGGTGATACTGGCTGGGTTATCGCCTGTTTTCAGATTGTGTGAACATTCTGTCCTTGAGAAGGGACGCGTGGATTCGCAGGTACCTTATTACAGAGCTCAAAATAACACCAGGGACTTTGTGCTGAGTTCACTGGGCTGTCAAGCTGCAGCGTCCCAGAACCACCTCCCAGGGTAGAAATATGTTCAGATATCTGCATACAACCTTCACACACAGGGACCATCTGAAGGCATGCTCTCCCCTACGCAGAGCTGGAGGCAGTCCTGCATTTTTCCGTGGCTCCTGGATCCTGGCAGGCTTCCCCACGCCCAAAGGCTCTGACTGTGCCTGCTTTACAGGTGCCACACACTGTCTGCAAGCACAGACGTCCCGCAGAGGGATCTTGTGCGGCCAAGAAGCCCAGCTGTCCCCAGTCTGGGCGCGGTGGCTGCCCCTGGCAGGCACAGCGAGCGACAGCTCCGCGTGTGACATCAGTCACAGCCACCCTCAGCACAGGGGGTGCTCAGGAGTGATGCAGATCGGCCCGGGAAACGTTTGTGCACCTTGGGGGCAAACTGGGGATCTGGGAGTCCTTCTGGCTTGGTAAGAGTTGGAAATCCTAAGGAATGCTATTATGGCTTGCTGCAATGTCACAGCTCTTTTTGACGCCTTCCATGCATGGAGTCAGAGAATAATTTGGGTTAAAAGGGACCTTCCAAGGTGTAGTTCAACCCCCCTGCCATGGGCAGGGACAGCTTCCAGTAGACCAGGTTGTTCAGAGCCCAGTCCAACTTGAATTTTTCCAGGGATGAGGCATTTACCACCTCTCTGAGCAATTTGTGCCTCACCATGCCTACTATAAAATATTTCCTTCTTATGTCTAATTTGAGGAGCTCCTACCTGTGTAGCTGAGCCTGAATACTCTTTCCTTCCCCTGTGCTCAGGGACAACACCCCCAAATTCACAAACTTATTGTCCTGGTCCAGCTGGGACCCTGCTCCCCCAAAACCAGTGGCGGGTGCTCCTTGGTGAAGGTGTTGCACCACTAGTGCCTCTCTGGCAATAAAATGAAGGAACATAATGGACCCTCTCAGAGCCTCTGGCAAAACTCCCGATCCTTGAAAGGAGTTATTATAACTTTTTGTGATCTGTCAAGTCTAATAAAAGACCCAACCACATGAACAGGAACAGCTTTATGGGCCGATGGGGACTATTTCTTGAGTTATTTACTTGATCTGCTGCAGACAATTGTCCTTTTCCTGCATTTGATGGCACTTTAGTGATATCACCTTTTTTGCCAGGCCATGTTTATTCATAGCCAGCAATGACAGCATTTGAAAAGCTTCTTACAACTGATACAAACTAACCCCAGCTTCCCAAAATCAATGCACTGCCTTCCCCCTCCCAGTCCAAATTCTCTCCCCCAGCTAACCCAGTTTAACCCACTTGATTATTTTTTCTTCGCCTCATCCCCTCTATCTACCCCCTCTATGTCCCATCTTCATTCCCACCATCCTTCCCTTTTTCCTTCCCTTCCCTTTGCACTCTGACCCTGTAACCTGTGGCCATCCCTTCTCTGGTCCTGATCCATCTTTGTCTTCATTCATTCTTGCCTTCCCTCCCTGCTCCATCCTTTCTCCAATCTGTTCAAGGCTCCGTTCCCATTGCAGACACTCTCTCAGCTCTGGAACAGCACATGACACTCCTGGCAGTCATTTTGAGCTTGGCTGCTGTCCCCAAGTTGTCTAAGGCTCTTCTGAGAATGATGAGAAGCTGCTGTGTGCCTTCAAAGTCACAGCTAATTGCATTAGCCCCAGATCATGTAACTCCTGTAGATGACAGCTGCCAAATTTAGGAGCACTAGAGAGGTCTTATAGAAGATGACGGGGATGGTGTGCTGGATTCAGCAGAAAAGGAAATCCTGGGTGTTTTGAAAGGCATTGGTGGTGGGTCCTGTGGTTTTCAAAATGGGTTATGCCCTCTTTTTCTGTCTTTATGGGAGTATTATCTATATATTATCTGTATTATCAATATATTATCTACTTATCAGCCCATTCTCAGGCCCAGCACCGCCCACCATCCCCACTGAAAATTGAGGGTATGGAGGAATATAATCTGAACAGAGTTGACCAGAGCAGTGCACACCCCATGCTTCCGCATGGAGCCAAGCTTGGCCTCTCGTTTGGCCGGATTAATCCTGTGCCTCCACAAAATCTCAGGATGCCACAGTGCAGGTGGCTTGTGATCACTCCTGAAGGACTTCCTGATACCTGTCCCAAGGGCTTGGGGAGTACCTGGTGTCCCTGTGCATAAATACAGCATTTTTGGGCTAAAAACACCACAGCAGCATGACTGGTGTTGCATTGCTGGCATGGCTGGCACTGCTCCATGTCCTTCCCAAACCTCCCTCACCTCCCTCATCTCCCTGTGTCTGTTCTCCTCCTTGTTTTTCTGGTGGTCTTTGAGAACAAATTGTGGCTTCAAAACCATCATCTTCAAAACTGTCTCAGTGCTTTTACATCCCTGTGTTTGCAGAACTTAGGAGAAACGGGATGAAATTCATCCACCTCCACCAAAAGCTTGAGGTGGTATGGACTAATATTTCACTCTCCCACGGCACTGAAGCCATAGCTGGGAGTTTTCTCTCTGTAGTCAGTCTCACAAGACCAGCTGCTGTGTTTTCCTCCTCATGGAGGATATTAACAACATCTGAACTTGAGAACACAACTTTCTCTGGGGAAGTCACACAGAAAAGTTCACAGAAGGTGGCATCCTTTTTCTCCAAGATCATTGATGATTCCTCTGTCTGGAGCATTCCTCTCAACATGAGAGCAAAACAAGCATCCACAATGCAACAGGAGATCTAAACCCTGTTCTGGCAGTGCTGAAATAAAGTCTGTGATCACCCAGTCCCTGTAGCTGGAGGGCAAAAATGTCACAGCCAGGGTGATCAGGGATAAGGCAGAAATTTATCTGTTGAGATCTCACACAGCTCTGTTCCTGTTTATCTCAGGAGCAGCAGATAGGAACTCACACCCCAATATCACAAAATCCTGTGCTTTAATTTGGCCTCAGAAAAGACATTAATATTAAGAGACAAGATCAAATACAGCTCTTGGCCAGCTGATTCCACGGCTTCTGTTCCTCCCTGCACTTGCATTGATCCCTTTGGAGGAGACCACAAGAGATCTTGTAGCAAGTTTAGCTCTGGCCCCCATGGAAAAACCAAGGAAAACTTTTAAATCTTGTCCAGTTCCAGGTCACCTGAGGTCTCTGAGTCCTGCCAAGCAGGATGATCGGTGTGAAGGGATGAGCTGCTCGGTGTTTGCAGCTCATTTTTGTCTGGACACTCCCACAAAGTGTTTTTTTAGCACTCCTACAGATTTTTTTTTTCAGGTACCACAGTTTATGTTCATTTTTGCAATGAAACTGGACTCTGAAAAGTCAGTTTATCTGGTCAGACTGAGAAATTATAATATAGGGACCGTGCAGTCAGTCCAAAGAACTTGAAATTCATTAATGACTGTGTAGAGCAGTTGCATCTGATGGATGGCTGCATCTGCAACCCAGGCAGATTAGGACTGAGATATTTGAAGCCAACTAACAGATTTAAGAGAAATGGAAAAAAAAAAAAAAAAACGACCATAAGTAAACCCTTCCTGGTAGTTTGAAGGAAAATTATTTTAAATCCCCTAATCGGCTCTGAGATGAACCTCTAAGCAACATGTTCAAGGTCAGATGGGGAGCCTCTCATAAGGGGGGTGCTAACCCAGATCTGTGGGGCTCCAATCATGCAGCATCCTCTATTCACCTGCCTTAGGGAACAGGTAATCCCTCAGAGCAGAGTTTTCCCAGGGGGGAGGGACCAAAACCAGCCTCCTCCCAGCACTCTGCAAGGCCATTCACTCCATGGAAATCATCACCCATCTGTGGTCCAGCTGGGAATAAAAAAAAAAAAAAAAAAAAAAAAAAAAAACACAAAAGCCTAAATCTTAAGGAAATTTTTGCTTAGCTTTCCACGGAGTAGGTGAGAGGAAAGGCAGCAACTGTCCTGCCTCACTGGAATGCTGGATCCAGTGAACATCACTCTCATGCTTCCCATGTTTTCCAGCCAGACGGCTCGAGGTCGTGTTAATCTCCCTTCCATGCATAAGCCTTTCCCAAATCCCTGTGCTCACAATTCCCCCGTGGTGAGCGATCACCCTTGTTAGGGAAGGAAGAACTGAGGTGCAGATCCGGCAGGGCACAGATGGGAACTCTTGGTATATCCCCAATTTCCCCGCTGAGAACCCACATGTGGAGCTCTCCCATCAGTAATCGTAGACAAAGGATAAATTACTGATTTGTTTTACGCAGAGAGGACCAGAGATAAAAATAACCCAGTAGATACAGTTGTGGAAACCAAGCTGTGGCTCTGGGCTGTGTTTACATTCAGGGCAGGGCATGGGGATGCTTGGAGGGAAATGTTCTGAAGGTGATTCCCAGTTCTCCCAGTGACAAATGGCTGCAAACTGATCCAGAAGATTCTTCCCAGCGTGGAGCAGAATGAGGGATGTCAGCAGTGCTCGGAGGTGATGTGAGGGCACTCCATGCCAGGGGTTTTTCAATCAGTGCCCACTGTACTGTCACATGGACACAGAGCTGTTCAGCATCTCTATCAGGCTCTGGGAGCTTGTGTGAGAGATGCTGCCACAGTCTCCTGAGATCTGGGGAAGATCACTCGGTGTAGTTTACTCTGCATTAATTCTCCAGAGAGACACACGTGAGCCTTTGGGATATTTGGTGGTGAACCTAACGTGCCCAATTTGCCTCTGAGATTTTCCGGTTTGCCACTGAGCCAGATTTCACATCTGAAAAGTCTTTCTCATGTGAGTCTGTTTGCCATATCCCTGTT
This sequence comes from Corvus brachyrhynchos, assembly GCF_000691975.1. Lineage (NCBI taxonomy): Eukaryota > Metazoa > Chordata > Aves > Passeriformes > Corvidae > Corvus > Corvus brachyrhynchos. The sequence goes on from NW_008236807.1 coordinate 1,514,037, forward strand.
TCTCCAGGGTGCTCATGGATGCCTGAGAAATGCCACGATATCCTTCAGCATGGACTGAATCCTGCCAAGCTGCTACTGCCAGGTGAATTCCAACAGGGAGAATAGGAAATGTGGCTTATAAGGGAGAGATTTTTAACACAGATTTAAGAAGATTTGTGCCACGTTGGACAAATCTCAGAGGGTTCAGTAAGTGTTGAGGACTCAGTTCTTCTCTGGTGACACACGTGAATGTTTGGGATATTTGGTGGTGAACCCAGTGAGCCCAATTTGCCTCTGAGATTTTCAGGTTTGCCACTGAGCCAGATTCCACATCTGAAAAGTCTTTCTCATGTGAGCTCAGATGGCTCAACTTCTGGCTGAGATGGAGCTGTGAAGAAACTGTGAAAGGAAAAGCAAGGGAGTGGATAGGTTTGGAAACAGTCTCGTGAAGCAGAGGCAGCGTTGAGGGGAGGGAAAGCTCCTTTCCCTTTTCAGGTCAGCTCTGATTTTCCTTGTCATCATCTGGGCATGGGCAGCCCCTGAAAGATATCACTGTCTTAGGCTGGATGTGACTTGCTGATGTCTCGTGTCTTCCAGTGCCATCTGGACCACGTTTAGCTCAGTATCCCCAGGGGTTTATGGCGAGCTGGAGATTGGCTGGGCAAAGCTTCAGAGAAATCACATCTTGGTCTGTGACAAGCTGTGCTCAGAAAGGAAATCCCACAGCTCGCGAAACCCCAATACCTTTGGAGAGGGCCACAGCCATGTCATGTGGGCAAGCTGGCAGAGCATACCCCGGCCAACCTCTTGGGGTATGTGGAGCATCCCACACTGGCAGAGGAGGAGGGATATTGGAGCAGGGATAGACCAAATGAATCCGAGAGCTGATGGGTGGGAGGAATGAATCCTGGGATCAGGAATGGATCGGGATTATGTGTCTTCTGTTGTGAGCTGAACTCGGATTTAGAACGTGAACTTTGGAGAAGTCATAAGCAAAATGCGGAGCCTTGCTTAAGCTCAAAGGCTGCCCCTGCTCTCTGTAGGAAGCTGAATCCAGGCTGGAGCACATCCAATATTTATCTGACAGCCCTAAAGTCCAGGATTGACTCAATTATTAATTCAAGACTATAATGGAAGCCATAATACAGATACAAATTTGTGCTTCCCATCTCTGATTCCTTAGTTTAAAGAAGGCCCAAGCTTTGAAGAGACAACAGGACCCAAATACCTGACTTTTACCATCCACCCTCTGTCCTTTCTTTGAACCTTTGCTTCTTTTTCATAGAATCTTAAAATGGTTTGAGTTGGAAGGGGCCTTAAAGATCATCTCATTCCAGTCCCTATGCCTTGGGCAGGGACACCTCCCACTAGAGATTTGCCATCTGTGGTCCCCTTCCTGCTTCCCTCCAGACAGAGACAGAGATTTCACTGGGCACAGTGGCTGTTTCACAGCAAAAATTTCAAAAAATCAAAAAAATCTCGTTTCACTGCTGTCTTAGAAATAAAGCCCAGGACAGGCTGGATTAGACTGGGCTCAGATCTGAAACAGGAGACAGGGTGGAGAGAATATAATCCTTTTCCTGGTCCTACATGCTGCCTTGCTAACCTGGACCTTACTCTTCCTACCCATCTAATGTTTTCCTAGTCGCCCTCATCTCTCTTCCCAGGAGAGATTTAAGGACAGATCCTTTAACATGCAGCCTGATTTCTGGGCTCTTTATGATCTGGAAGGGTGGATGAGACAGTGAATCTCCCCAAATTTCTCGTGTACATCCCTCCCAGAGCCTGTCTGTGTTCCAGCAGGACCTGCCGTGTCTGCAGCCCTGCCTTTGGCTCTCAGTCAGCCTTGGCTCCTGTCCAAAGGCTCGCACCAGGTCCGGCATCGCTGGGACGGACTGCCAGAAACAATCCTCAGATCTGCCCGGTCTTAAGTTAATTCAGTGCTCTCCGTGGATTAATTCCAGAGCCAAAGACAGATACGAAGAGCAGTAATTACCTCTCTCCCACACATATCTGTTCCCCGAGACGGCACACGATATTTTTGCGTCGCAGAAAGTTTCTCAATGGCTGAATTCCTTCTGTGCTGCCTAATGAATTTTGCAAAAAAATGGAGAGGGAAAAAAGGGAAAAAGGAAAGAAAAGGGAGAAATTAAAACAAAGGTGGAAAAAGGGGGGAAAAGGGAAAAAAGGGGGAAAAAAAGGGAGGAAGGGAGGAATGAAGGTAGGTTCAGGACATTATTGTAAAGAAAAGAAATGAATCAAAATGGGAGAGAACATACACCTTAGGGTAATAGTTGCACTTGATTTTAGAGGTCTCTTCCAGCCCTAATGATTCTATGACCAAACTGTTGTTTCCAGCTAAAAATTCCACCATAAATCCCCATCCCAGTCTGCTTCTTTGTGATCTGTGCCCTGTGTAAAAGCAGTTTAGGTGTAAATTTGAAGTGCCCAGACACAGTCTAGGAATCCCAACACGAGACTTGAAGCATGGAGAGAAACTCCAAGGAGACTTGATGGCCTGGTGAGCTCCCTGGGTGGAATGGACAAGGAGTCTCCCTACTCAGCTGCTTCCCCTTGGGGGAAAATCACCCTGCTTGGCTTTGCTGGGTTCCCCATGGCTGGGTTGGGGCTACAAAACCACGTCAGATGCCCTGGTGCGTGTCCAGGTGGCCCAGCCAGGCTGATTCCAGGCTGCTTCGAGAGGGAGATGCTGCTGCAAGCAGCTCCCCTTCCAGGCACACATGCGGGCGGCTGTTTTTAGAAGCGAGCAGATGATGTGCTAATTAGAAACAGGGCCAGAGCCATCCAGGCTGGTTTCAAGTGTCACTCTTTTCATCAGGACCCAGACGGGAAAAGGAGCTCCCTGGCTGGGGAACAGAGCATCTCCCTTTGTTGGGAGGAACAAAAGTCCCACAGAGAGAGCTGGGAAAAGAGCACCGGCGCTGGAGGCAAAGAAAGGCCACATCAGCTCTGTCAACACTGTGGGAAGAGGAGGAGGAGGAAGCTGGAGCTGAGACTTTGGGGTTGGTGGTGTGACCCCATGGGGAGTGAGAGTACCAGGATGCACTCTTGGACTTGGTCCTTTGCATCAGGGCAGGAAAACACCTGCCTTGAAAGTAGGGAGTTGGGTGGGTTAGGTTCACAGGACATGGTTTAGTGGTGGGCTTGGCAGTGTTGGACTCGATGTCTTTGAGGGCTTTTCCACCCTTAATGGTTTTGTGATTCCGTGATTTGTAGAACCCATCACATGGGTCAGTACTTAAGTCAGTAGATGGTACTGGGTCAGATGTGAATGTGAGGTGTGTCCTGGCTGCTATTCCAACCTCATGAAGGAAAAGGCTTCCCATGACCCTTTCACGTCTTGGTTTTCACTGTTGAGTTTGACTCAGTCCTCCCAAATTGCTGATCCTACCCAAAGGCAAGCACAGAATAAGGCAGGGGAAGCAGGGGGTCCAGACTTACCCTAAATCTTAAGCCTGGATTCTGTAGTGCTCCAGAGTCACCTCTACTTTGCTTTACGTGCTCTGTGGATAAACTCCAAATTTCCTTTCAAGTCCATTTTCCTGGTGCCTTTCCTAAGGACAAAACTGTACTGTGCAGGAACAGCCCATCTGGGGAATCCCTGCGTATCACGAATGGAGAAGAAAAGATTTGCTTCAATTCCTGCAATTTTCGGTTTTCTGTCAGCACAGGGAAGTGAAAAACTCTCTGTGGACTTTGTCTACAGCCCTTTGAAGTCAGTGGGAAACTCCTGTTGCTTTGGGAGTCTCCAGACAATGTGCAGAGTAATTTTCTTGCAGAAACATTGGGTGAGTTTTATGCCAATCCCAAAAATCTTCCCCTCCTTCTGCAAAGTCAGCATCTACCTGTCACTCCCTCTGTTTTTTCCATGGTGCCTTTTGCTCTCTCTTTCATATTATCCCACTGAAGTCTCACAAACCACAGGGGGGTTTCCAAACACACAATTTGAAGCCTTGTGGTCAACAAGAAATTTTTTTGGCAGACCCTACTGAGGCAAGAATGAGATTGAGCTCTTACACCCAAGTTTTCTTGGTGAAGGGTTTGGCAACTGGGTGGTGGTTCCCACTGGCAACTCTAGGAAAAAGGGATGGGAACAGAAAATCTCCAGGGATTGAAGAGGGTTGTGCCCTTTCATAGTGCAAATTCAAGCAGAGGCTCTCGATTTACCATGCTCCTGATTAAAAAGGCAATCCCATTTCCATGATTTTCATGTCAGGGTCATTGTGGGATTCTCGGGGGTGTCCTATGCAGGGCAGGAGTTGGACTCGATGATCCTTGTGGAGCCCTTCCAACTCAGGATATTCCGTGATGGACCCAGGGAGATGAATGAGGAGCAGGAAAAGCAGCTTTGCAGCCCAGACCACCAAGCCAGTGCCTTCCACAAGTCCTCAGTTCACTTTGCCCTGAACTCTGGAGTGGCTTGAACTCTGTCTGCCCCCCTTCAGGGCAGTCATTTGCTCCATTCCCATCCTCTCCCAGCGAGCTGCACAAACCCTCTTCCTTCCCTGCTTTAAATAAGTCCCTGTTGCTCTCTGGGCTAATAACTTTCCCCTCATTTTTGCAGCTGTGAAGTTGCTTGATGGAGAGGATAATAAGTATGTCTGAGCTTTCAACTAAAAACCCAAACCAACTGAAAAACAACCCAACCAAAAACGAAAACACCCAAAGGAGATAAAAAAGAAATCTTCACTGGAGAGAAGTGAACTAAAGTTTCCCATGCAGAGCAGCAAAGCAGCTCTGCAGCCTTCTCTCTGCCACTATAATCAGAAAAGCATTTCTTTTTTTTTTAGCAGCATGCATATCAGCACTTAAAAAGGGAAACTAAATTACAAGGAGTGGAGCTGGAGGCAGGAATCATCTTCGAGGAAAGAGGAATGAAGCCTGCAGCTCCATTTAGTTAATATGTTTTCACGAGGCGGGGGTGCTTGAGCGTTTTATATGAGCTCCTAAGCCGGCTGCCACCGCTAGCAGGGAGTTTCTAGAGGTGGCACCACGGAGAGTAAGTCACTTGGAGAGCAGGTGTTATTTCTAAAACAAAGATTATGGTTTATGGCATTGCAATTACAGACTTCTTTCCAGCACTGTTATTGCTACTGCTGTTGGCTTCTGCATTCAGGCAATGTTTGGGTTTCATTTCAAAGGAGAAATTGATGATGCAGTTATTATCCCTTTGATGAAATCCCACTCTCGTATAAAGGATGCATAAAGTTCTGCTCCCTCAATACGTCTGGCAATCAAACAACGGGAGTAAAGTTGCTTGTGGTTCCTTTTTCTAGTTAGCACTTTGCCTGAAAACTTTCCCTCTACCCTTCCAGCTATCTATGGGGAGCCCAGCCTGATTTCTTTATGTCTCTGGCACTTCATCAAATCCCCAGTATCTGAATCCATGTGCCTTCCAATTGGGCTCGGTCTCTGGGGCTCCTATTCGGACATTGCACATGGACTTAGTTTTGGGCACTGCCTTCTACTGTTTCCCTTTTCCTCCCCTTCCTGGGTGCTGAGCAAAGAGAAGTTCTCAGGCTTTCCAAATTTGATGAGGTTTTACTCAGCCCTCAGTGCATTGTTATTTATAGAGATTTCCAGGAGGAGAGCTCATAACTGGTGTTCACCAGAGCAGATGTTCTTTAGAGAGGGTTGTTGTCTGCAGACAGTACCTAAAATATCTGTTACTTCGAGGGAAATCTGAGGGCAGGTGTTGGTTTTTTATAGACTCAGTGCTGTCACCTCCACTTTTATCAAAGGTAACTCCTTGCCTGCTGGTCAGCTTCCAGTCTGGGAGGGGGAGGAAAAGGCAGGCAGAATTTGGTATTTCCAAACTGCAGCCATTTGGAGGAAACGGATTAGATTTTTGAGATTTCAGCCCACATCCGAGCAATTTTATCCCACTGGGATTTGGCAGTACACTGCCTGGAGGGAACAGGAGTGAAAAGACAGGATATGTCCTGGCAGTGTTGCTTGCTGAGAGCAGGAAAGAGCATTTATTTGTGTTCTCAACGATTTGCTTGAAAAATCAAGTTACTAAAAAGGGGGCTTAAAGCATATTTTAAACACTAAGGGAAGGACTTGCCTGGCTATGCAGGCAGTGCAGGAGCCTCAAATCCCCACAGCTTCCAGGAGTTTTAGTCTTCTCTTGTTTAATAGAGACCTGAAGATGCCTGGCAAATCACAAGCAAAGCCTGGTTCCTAATGGTCGATGATATCAGAACCACAGTTCCAGTTCAGCAGCACCAAACATTCCACGTCTGATAATGGAACTTCCTGGTGCATTCAACCAGAAAAGTAGAAACCAGATTGAAATAAAGATGCTACTGCCCCTGCCAGGCTCGGGGAGTGAGGTTTTGCTGCGTTCTGCACTGGGATACCCAGCCTATCTCAAATGCATCGGGTCTCTGCTGCTGTTGTTACTTCATCGGAGCGTGTCTGGCCAGAGATGAAATAGCTGGGTACTGGTGAATGCATCATGCTGGCTTCTGACTCCTGGATTTGAGTCTTAAGCAGGTCAAAAGGAAAGAAAAGTTCCTTTTTTGTGTATGTTTTCTTATCCCAAGGGTGGAGTTTGTCCACATCATGTAACCAGGCTGACGATTTGACCTCTGTGGATTCAGGTGTGCAAGAGGAAGCCAAGGCTGTCCATGAATGTGAACACAGAATCAGGCTCTGGATCCTTCCTCTAGGATTTTATAAGAGCCAGCCAAGCATTATCTGCCTAAAATAACTTCGTTCCTTATTATTGTTATTATTGTTTTCAGCACAAAGCCAGCTTTTTTACTGAGCAAGTTTTATTTTCAGAAGAATGTGGACTGTGCAGAGATTTCTGGTATTTCTATCAAAAGAAAAAAAAAACAATGGAAATAAAGGAGGAGAAGAATACTGGAAAAGAAAATATACCAGCTGGGATTGGTGATTGCTGTGGTTTGGTTGCTTGTCCTCCTCTGCTCCATCAGCAACAGCCCCCAATTTGCCAGAGAATTGCAATTTTCCTCTTTTGAGAGAGAATTTGCCAATTTTCCCAATTTGCCAGAGAATGACAGGATGCCATATTTCCTACCACTCACTGTGTCATATGATGAGGGGTGGTGTTCATCTGGAAACCTCAGGCTGCACAGGAGCAAGGAATGTGAGGATAAACTTAAATTGCAGCTTTGATTGAGCCACCTGCATAATAGAAAAACATTTTTTTGGGGGGATTTTTCTGGATACATCCAGTATCTTTCCACTTTCCATAGCTGAAATTTGTTCCTGCTGTGCATTTTTCAGCAGATCCTTTTGCCTCCCTCTGCTTTCTGTAACTCCCTTGGAAAAGTTCCAATACCCTGGGGGAGATCTCATGAAGCCTAGGTTGTCTCCAAAAGCCTTGTGATGTGTCTCCACAGGGTGCAGTCATCCCACACCTTTTTACAGGGAGGAAGAGGAATTTCTGAACAGAAACCATCTCATCCCATCTCAAAGAGCTGAGGTGGATGGTGCCCAGAGCTGCCCATTTCTTTGTTGGCTGAGGGAGATGAGTGACCAGCTCAGGATGAAGGAAAGCACAGTGGAGCCTGAGTTTAGGGTTTTTAGACAAAGCTACGAGGTCTGAGGGGTCACCGAGGGCTTTGGGACCGGAATATCTACTTCAACACCCACTTGTTCATAAGCAAACCCCAGCAGGAGCTGAGAACAAACCAGCTCCACACCTCCCTTGTGGTGTCTGAGACCAGGGGGCCTTGAAGGTGTTCAAGGCCAAGCTGGACTGGGCTCAGAGCAGCCTGGCCTGGTGGAAGATGCTCTTCCATGGCAGGGAGGTTGGAATTAGAGGATCTTTAAGGTTCTTTCCAATGCAAATTATTTTAGGATTCTACGGCTGTTTCCGCTGACCCACCCGGTGCACAGCTCCTCTTCCATTTCTGATGTTCCCAAGCCAAGCTTCTCTCCTAAACTTCAGAACCCCTGAGACCTGCACAGGCTTTGCATGCAAAAACAAGGAAGTTTAAGTGCTGGGTAAGACTTTTTTTCTCTGATTGCCTGCAATCCTTCTGCCAACCTAAAAGGCTTTATATCCTCCCTGCCCTGCTGACCTGGCCTCAGCACCTCTGTTGCAAAAAGCGTCCCAAATATTGATCAGGAACACGATGAGGACACTTCCCTGCCTGTCCCTTCCTGCACACAACACGTCCACACGCACACATTGACATGCAGGGTTTCCATTCCTGGTCTTAACCCAGGCATTTACAATTCCTCTCGCGCTCCTTTCGCTTTCTTCTTAAAGAAGGCAAATAAAAGTGTGAATAATCAATTTCCTAACTGGAATTAAAAACGGCTCCAGTTAAAATAAGGGAAAGCGTGAACCAGCATGTAAAGTAGGATGGAGGGGTTGTCTGAGCCCCGATTAGTATCCTGCTCATGCAGGAGAACAATTAACGTGTGCATGAGAACGATTAAGCAGAAGGTAAATTACACAGAACACACCCATTCAACAAACAGGAGGGCTCGTGGTCGGGGCTGGTGTGAGAGTTTTTATGGCTCAGTTGAAACAAGTGCCAGAAAAAAAACCACTTCCCGCTCTAGCTCAGGGCTGCAGACCAAAACAGAGTGATAAAGATCCAGTCTCATCGTGGGCTTTTATCAGAGGTCGGGTGGTTCTGTCTGAATAAAGACAGAATTGGGATGGGTTTAACGAGCTCTTTAAAAAGGGAGATTTTAAGTCCTCGTGCTTGTGGAGCGTGATGTCAGTGCTAGGCCAGGAGCTGGGAATTTGTGTGTGACTCGCCAGTGAACGTTTCCTGGGGCAAATCTTTGCCTTTGATTGTCTCCTGGGTAGAGCGATGAGGATAATGGCTCCTTGTCAGCTTGGGATGCTCTTTGAAATATTCCTGTGAAAAACTACCGGACAAATGTGAGATGTGAGTCTGCCAGCTTGGAACCTGAGGGATGCAGGAGGCTGGGTGTCCCCAAACCCTGCACACAGCTCCTCAGGGATGGTAGAAGGGGTCACGAGAGCTGTGGGCTGCAAAGTGGCCAATTTAAGGAAGGATAAGTCCAACCACGGAAGAGAAAACGGCGCAACAGGAGGTGTTTGGTTGCTTCTCCATGTGGAAGATTTCCAAGATCTCTCTAGTGAGGGCAGGTAATGGATCTTGAAGGTGATCTCAAATATAAGGACAACTCTGCTCATTAAAGTCTCCACAGCCACTACAGCAAATCACAGCAGACGCCTTCCAGGAGTTTTGACAACAGACATCAACCATCAACAAGGATAAAATAAGGACAAGTCAAAGGCTAGTATTGATTCTAGGAGCCTTTGAATTAAATCCTCGTTGGCCCACTCAGCATGCGGAGCTCAGACCAGTTTCAAAATGCCTGTTCTTTGTGGCTGTAAGGCTCAGTGATATATATCCATTAAAAAAAAAGGGGGTAAAAAGAGAAAAAAATAGATTGTCTCTTGCTTTAATCAATAAACAGAGAAAAGGCAATAGAAACAAAGTGGTAATGGGAGAAGTGTGTGTAGGGCGAGCCAGTCTGCTGGTATTTGTAACAAAAGAGGGTGATAAATGGAGAATAAAGATGAGATAGTTTTCAATAAAAAAATATTAAGAAGCAATAAAAAGCAAAAGCCTAAATTTTAAGTGGAAAAGTTCTCCTAATGAGGGCTTTGTGTGCAGTAAAATGTTATCTCCATGCTGTAAGATAAAGGTAAAATGTAATTTGGTGCGATTTAAAGAAAAGTCACAATTTTAAAAAGTCTCCCCAGTCCTCCACATTTTTTTTGGTTGTTTGGAATTAAAATTTTCCTCACAGGTCTGGAAAACTCTCTCAATAGTACAGCTCAGATCTGTTAGAATAAGACCCTGAAACGACTGAAATCAGTCAGGCTCATCTCATCATCCCTGCACAAGAAAATGCCCAAAGTAACTCAATCCCAGCACTGCAGAGAGGGTGAATTCAGATGCCAAACTCGCAATTTCACAGCCTAGTTGTTTACAACTTTCTCATCATTTATGGCTCATTAGGATGTGATTCAGAGACTGCTTTGTCCAGGTGATGTCCTTATCCATGGCTCTACCTGGTGTTAAACATCCAGGGGTGTTCTTGGCCTCTGGAAGGGAAATGTGCCCTTTTCTTCTTCCCAGGGATCTGTGTAGCTCCTTTTCTTTGCTGCATTTGGGGTCTGCCTGTGGCGTCTGCTCATCCTCTCTCGTGGGGGGTTGTCGTATGATCGGTGTCACGTGAAAGGCTTTTATAATAATTTTATAGGGGGTCAAGAGGCAACGAGGAAGGCTGTGGACCATCAAACTCACAGCCCTGATGTAGTGACCTCTGCAATAAAACTCAGCTGTTTCCCTTCTGGGAATCCCAGGGGAAGAGGAGGAAGAAATGAAGGAAAAAAATTAGAAGAAAAATAGAAACCAGAAGGAGCTTTTTCAAAATTCATGAAAGAGGAAAGTGAGGTTTTGTTGACATTCATGTTTGATGAAGAGCAAGCACGCAGGCAGGATGAGTTCCCCAGTAAGCAAACACTGCTCTAGGCTGTATCCCGCTTTTCCTGCTCCAATCAAGCGATCTAATTAGCTCCCGGAGACTTCAAAGTGTGGGGGGCAACAGCAGGGGGACGGAGGGGAGAGCTCCCTGTTTACCAGGTGGGGTGAAATCTTAGATGGCAGGGGAAGAATAGTCTTGGGGTGGCACTTTGTGGGTGGGAGAGGAGGGGGGTAGTGCAAGGTCTGCACAACCTGAGCACAATCAGAGAGCGGAAAGGAGCTGATTTCATCCCTCACTATTCCCCCATGAAGAATGAAAGGGCAGGAGATGTTAAGTCGAGTCCATTGAATCAGATTAAGGGAGATTAGCTCTTATGCTGTTGCTAGACTGGGAGATCAGTTGACCAGTTTTTACTAATTTTCCCTCTTGGGGTTCAGCGTTATCTGAGATTGATCAAAACCCTTGGAGCATTTTATCTGGAAGGCAACGACCTCCCGGGCCTCAGATCTAAGCCGTGCAATTCTGAGTCTTGATGAGTTGCATCTTGCTCAACGCCCCTTCAGTTACAAAGCCTGTATTCACTTGACATGGCTTGAAAGGTGCTCATTCAAAAAGATTTTCTTCCTTCCAGATGTATTTTGAAACAACTCTGAATGAGTTGTTTCAGCAGGTTGATGGGGAATGCTGCGGGCTCGGGGTACCCCATTGTGTCTATTCATGTAGGAAATGGAAAAAGGGATTTTAAGGTTGCCTTTGTCTGAAGCCATTACTTTTTTTTAATTTTTTTTTTTTTTTTTTTACAATCAGGGAAATAGGAAACAGTGATCTTTAATCATTTTTGCTTAGCTGTTGACATATGAACATTCTTCCAGAGCATAACAGAATGTGAATTTAAAGGCAGTGAGTTTTTCCAGAAGACAAGTCCTCAGGGAGGCAATGTTTCCACTGTTTTAATATAAGTGGATGAGCCCCTGGTTAATGCTTTGGGCTGCAATTTAGGAGTTCAAGGTGCAATTCCCAGCTCTGATGTAAAATATCTGCAGCTTTTGTTGAGTCCCCAAAGGTCCCATCTGTTGCTGACCAGGACCATTTACAGAAGCACAACGTGGGTATAAACCACATAGACCAGAGGGTTTCTGGTTTGCAGTAATTATTGCAGCTCTGCAAAGGAGCAGGATGGGATTTCACTCTGAAGACCGTTGTTCCCTACCTGTGACATGAGATAATCCTGCCCTCTTTGCACCTTTGTCCACTTGGTATCTTCAAAACACTGAGTTATAAATGGCAGCTACGATTTCACACAATCGTGGAATATCCTGAGTTGGAAGGGACCCACAAGGATTATCCAGTCTAACTCCTGGCCCTGCACAGACACCCCAAAACCCCACTTTGTGCATCCCTGAGAGCATTGTCCAAGCACTCCTGGAGCTCTGACAGCCTTGGGGCCGTGACCATTCCCTGGGGAGCCTGGTCAGGGCCCCACCACCCTCTGGGGGAAGAACCTACTCCTGATATCCAACCTAAACCTCCCTGATGCAGCTCCATTTGTTCCCTTGGGTCCTTGTCCCTGGTCACAGAGAGCAGAGATCGGAGCTGCCCCTCCACTGCCCCTCAGAAGAAACCTGCAGCCCTTGATGAGTCTCCCCTCAGTCTCCTCCAGGCTGAAAGAATCAAGTTGCCTCTTAAAACTGATTCTGCTTTTGGGAAGTATTTTAGGCTGTTGTTTTCTGCCCCATCTTGTTTCCTCTTCTTGCAGTTGAATGGAGGGGCACCGTGGTGGATGTGGTGGTTTTCTCCAGGACAGGAGGGAGGCTCAGGAACATTAGCTGGAGGTAGGGAGCTTCCAAATTAGCCTGGCTTCTGAGGGAAGCACTGAGGACAACACACCTTGGATTTCCAGTGGAGACCTGCTCCCTCCACAAGCATCTGTATCTTACTGCAAAGTAATACTGGAAGCAGGAAAACAGGACCCTCTGAGTCCTCTGCCACAGACCCTGACATTTAACCCTTCTCTGCCTCACGGAATCACCAAATTATTGGAGCTGGAAGGGACTGCTGAGGATCATACAGTCCAGTGCTGCTGCTAAAACAGGATCACCTGGAGCAGATTGCACAGAGTCACATCCAGGCATGTTCTGAATATCTCCAGACAGGGAGACTCCACAACCTCCCTGGGCATCCTGTTCCAGTGTCCTGAGCTCCCCACCTCCACATGTAGGATGGTGTCTTGCTGGCTTCATAGAGGAGGTTGAAGTTCTGTCCTGTCAGAAACCTTGTGGTCAGAGCAGATGGGTACTCAGTATTTGTCACCTTTCCTTGCTTGGAATCAGAAACCTTATGGTCAGAGCAGATGGTACTCAGTATTTGTCACCTTTCCTTGCTTGGACATTTCCTTTGTGCCCATATTCACCAACCTGACCCCAATTATTTCACTCTAAATATCCCCACCACACAGTCCAGGCTCTGAGAGGGCTCCTTTCCCCCTGTGTTGTGGTCTGAAGGGACCTGTTTTGACCTTGACTGGGGTGACCAGCCAATGCAGATCCAGGAAGTCCTGCCAGTTAATCCCAGGCATCTCTGACTGTGAGATCCTATATTTGGAAGGCTGCAGCCAGGGACAGAAATTGCTAAATCGATGCTCAGCAGGGCACCACAGATCCATTATGTCTTGTTTAGCTGCCCCCTATGTTCTCCCTTCTGCAGCAACAACCTGGATCTCCCTCCTGGAAACGTGTGGAGGAATAGCACAGGGCAGGAAATGTTGCAAATAAAATCAGAACTTGGCTGGACTAAGCTTTACAACCAGAACAAAGAATTTCCTTCAGTGCTGCATCAGCTCTGGAAATGCCTCTTGGTGAGCTGCTCTTAGGAACACGCAATTTAATGGAATACGTCCTTGATAACAAACCAAGAAAACCAAAAAACTAAATGCTCTGATGCTCTCAGGTGGAGCTCTTGCAGAGAATGTTTCTCTCCACTGACATCCATTCAATTTCAGGAATATTTCTTAAAGATCTGCTGACTGATGCTGTGTGACAGAGGATCACCCTTGGAACTATAAGTGAAATCCACTTATGGAATCGTATGTGACAACAAAAATGAATTCATCAGGACCAGTGATCCTAATGAATGTGATACCCCTATCCTAATGAAAACCTAAAGGAGCTCTGCGGGGAATAGAGCTGGAGAGGTTCACAGAAACAGATATCCTTGAAAATAAAAATAATTTCAAAATCCAACCGAAATGCAGGAATCAATCATTTGCAAAAATCTTGAAACTTTTTTTTTTTTTGAGTTTTCATTTCTTTGTTGCTTCCAACAAGGAAAAGCAAGAGTTGATTGTGTTCCCTCCCTTCATGGCTGCATGCATGTCTCTTTGATTTGGGCTGGCTGGATCATTAATTGAATATAGTAAGGTCTTTTCAGATCTTGGAAAAGAGAAAGAAAGAAAAAAAATGGGAAGAGCTTTTTATTGCTGTTTATATTCCCCATCAGGGTTTGACAATCCAGCCCGTCTGTTCCAGAGGGCTTGGACCACCTGAGTCTAAGTTTAGATCATATCCTGCTACATTAAACTCCACACATAATACGTTGGCCACATGGGAAAATTTAAGGAAAATGAGATTTTATTAAAACCAGGAGACTGCCTGACTGCAGAGGGATATAATAACAGTGTTATGAGGTTCTTATCTCACATGAAAGTTTCACATTTCCCTGGTTTCCTTTCCTTTATGCTACTGTGGCCTCCCCCTCCCCCAATCCCATATGGGTGTCTCGTTATTTAATGCAACAGCTGAAAAGGCAATTAATAACCATATCACCCCAAATGTTTGATTGTTTAAGGAAGGTTCCGTAGAAGTTTTAAATTAGCACAATGACATCAAAGATTCCCATCGGCGTCCCAAGCACTGGTGGGTCACGCACTCCACCTTCCCAGAGGGAAGCAGATGACATGGGGGAGAGCAAAGTGGGTTTGTCTGTCAAGGAGAACGTTTTGGGTGTTGCATCCAAATTCCTTCTGCTTTCACATTTTGAAGATGTTGTTCAGTGAGGTTTTCCCAGGTTCTGGAGAACATTTGGACTTCATGGTCAGCCAGGCAGGTCATGGTTTGCTCTGAAAGAACCACAAGTCTTTTGTTGAGGGCTGAAGAAATCTCCTTGTACAAGTCTGCTGGAGCTGAAGGTGACATCCCCTTCCTGGGGGCAGCCTTGGAGTTCCACTCTTTGATGGTGCCACGCAGCTCATGTTCACACCTGGTGTCCTGTTCTGCCCTGGCCATGCTGCCTGTGTCCTGAGACATTGCTGGGACATCAAAGGATCTCTGACAGCCTCAGCTCTTCTCAAAAAGTGGCTCTGGTTGGACTCCAGCAGATTTTCTTTAGCGGATGATGTGGTGGAATTATCAGAAAGGGGGACAAATCCAGACTGCATTGACTGTTGGAAGTCGCAGATGGAAGTGAAAATACTCCGTAATTCATCTTCCTTGGTGAACTTGTGAACTTCCTTCATGAAGCCTGAGGATTTGTCTGGTTGGTTTTTTTTCCCCCCCCTTACTTTTATCTCCTTCACTTGGATAATTGTGGAAGTCATCAAAATTCACTAAAAACCGTGTGCTCGATCAACCCAGTCTTCGGAGACTCACCTCACCCTTCCCTAGGGAACATCCCTCCAGCACTTCCCACAGGTGCTGTGATCCACACATCACTCTGCCTCGAGTTTGCTGCTTTAATTATCCTCCTGAGATCCATTCGGTGGCTGGGAGCTGTGGGAAGGCTCTCCAGAGACAGCAACAGGGAAACCTCTGGCATTCCCAGACAGTATTCCAGATAGGTGAAGTCTGAGGAGGATTTTCTAACATAGTTCTTTATTTCTTCTAGCGAGGAACGGTTTTGTAGCACCACTGGATTACATCTGTGCTCCTTCTCAGGCCGTTCCCAGGGCTTTGTCGGGAACAGATAAGACATTAGATTAGGCATTCTGGAGAAATTGTATGAGAACGAAATGCTTTTGATGAGTTTTATGTTCAAAGCAATGCATTCAGGGCAGGGAGCGAGCGTTGGCTCCACACTTTGCACAGTTATTACTTTTTATCAGTTCGAGTCACTTACACTTAAACGATTTCTTTTATCCTTTCTGGGTTACTCCCCTCCTGGCATTTTGCATGGCCCCGTGGGATCCTGTCTCAGGGACAGAAATGCAGCAGCTATGGCTTGTCCAGTCTCACCTTGAAGTTGGGGAGACTTTTTCTGGGTAGCCCATCTGAGGAGTCCTGGGTTGCTTTCTCTGGGGATTGGCTGTTTACAGAGCAAGCAAGGTATTTAATTATGTTTCTTGCACCCTAGTGGTTTGCTGGGAATTGTAATCAAAGAGGAGGCTTAGTGCAAAGCTTAATACAGCCTGTGCAAGTGATTTTTGCCTGAGGGGATGAGGAGAGTTGAAAGGAGCAGCAGTGGTCAGAAAAACAAACATACAACTCAAACTAATGAGACAATTGCCTCTTCCTATGCCAGAGCTCCTGCTGCTCCCTTACAAGGTCCATGAGACCTTCTCAGGGTGTAAGGTCATTTCCTTTTCCTTCCTAATGAACTTCCAGGGAGGAGAAGGTGGGGAGAATGTATTGCTGAGCTTTTATGGGATCTGTGCTATTCTGAGCACATCTCCTGTATCAGTCTCTTGGGCTGTTCTCTCATGGCCTTTCTACCCCTGGGATGAGCTAGATGAGCTCTTGGTGTTAGGGATGGATGCTGTTCTCCTGTTTGCACCCTCTTCCCTGTGCAGCTTGGCTGGGTCTTCCTCAAAATGGGACCACCTGAGGGCAGGTTGAAGGAACCTGGGTTGCTCAGAGATGTCCAGGGATCAGACCATTCATGGAAGAAGGGATTTATCTACTCCCTGTGCCTGCTTTGAGTGGGATGAGAAACCAGAGGACAAAACTGCAGCAAAGGTGCTCTTCAAGCAGTGGGAAAAACCCCTGGGGTGGCAGCAGCGTGGAAAGGCTCCCAGGGGCACAGGTGACCCGGCGTGTCCCACGCAGCGGGACCTGGGCTGGCTTTGGCCACCAGCACCGGGAGCAGCTGCAGGTGTCAGAGAGCTTTTGGCAAAGCAGGGCACCCCGATGTGTCTCCTCTTTGTTCCAAGCATAAATATGCAATGACCAAAATGCTAATGGATTCCTGCCACTGGCAGCCCTCCCTCCACATGCACGGCCAAACAATTCCCGGCCCACATGTGGACGGATCGCCCGGTGCCTCTCAGAGGGGAGAATCACTGCCTTGTAATCCCTCAGCTTTTAATCACTCCAGTCCTGCCAGTTTCACCCCTGTCGAGCACCCAGGCTTCACTGACATGGCATGGCTGTGCCAAGCTGTGTGGCTGGTGTCACCTCTGTGCAGCAGGTTTTGGGTGGGACAATCCACGTGCTGAGGTGAAAACCCGAGGACATCCCATTACTTTTTACGTGGCTGCTGTTTCAGAGCTTGGATCCTGTGAAATGTGTCTGAAGCTTGTGGCTCTTCTGCTGAGCGTTGATGGGTCATGAAGGGTTTGTGTCCCTGGATGAAGGCATGAAGGATTGGGAAATGTCTTCTTCACTCTCTGTCCACTCTGTGGATTGCAAATGCAGGGGTCATAGGTGGAAGAAGTGCATATTTGGGGAAATACAGGTACTTGCTCTGCCATGGTGGTGTTTGACTTTACATCTATTGGGTTTGACTTTACATCTATGGGGTTTTTTCCCTGAAACAGGAATCCCAAATTCAGGAAGCCATTAACCCACATTCTCAGGCAGGTACTTGGGTGTGTAAGAAAGTCCTTCCCTTCGGATTTTAGCATTTAATTTGTCATTTGGACAAGAGGTGGAGACGCTGAGGGACTATGTATCCCTAAAACTGGGATTTCTGGTTGGCTGGGAGACACAAGACAGCTACCACAAAACTTGGGAGGGGAACACCTGGAAAGAGGAGGGAGGAGAAATGGCAGCAGCCATGGGAGGATAGGGTTGGGATGAAGGATCACCCTCATCCTCTTGTGTGTCTCATCAGTGACCCTTGTCCCAATGGCAGATGAATTGCAATGGTACAGGGGGCAAAGAGAGGGCTTTTGAAAGCAGAAATCTTCCCTATTTGGTTTTTTTTTTTTTTTTAAGTTTAGGGCTGAACACTTTAAAAATTCCCACTCCTAACAGTTTGCACACTTGTTTCTAAAGGTTTAATAAAGGCGAAGGGATGTCACAGTTCCTAATTTGCAAATATAGATGTGTGTGTGACCCTGGTCTAGTGGGGAGTGTCCCTGATAATGGCAAAAGTGGTGGAATTAAATGATCTTTGGCGTTCCTTCCAACCCAAACTATTCTGTGATTCTATGTGGACAACGGTGCTGTGACCCTGGAAGTGTCCAAGGCCAGGTTGGACAGGCCTTGGAGCAACCTGGGACAGTGGAAGGTGTCCCTGCCCATGGCAGCGGGTGGCACTGGATGAGTTTTAAACTCCCTTCCAACTCAAACCATTCTGGGATTTTGTGGCTTGTCCAACACATATGGAAGCAGAGCTGGGAATGGAAGTGGATTCATGCATCCATGTTTCCGTACACACCAGGCAGCCTGGGATCCAAGGGTTATATTTTTATATTTATATATTTATATATTTATGTATTTGTTTCCCACAGGAGCTGCCGGTCTCATGCCAAGAAATGCAGCTCCAGGGCTGCCGAGAGGCAGAGTGTCCCTGTCCCCTCTGAGGCAGATACAGTTTGCACTGGTGGCCACAACAGCCTGGCTGCGATGGGATGGGGGCAGGGAGCGGAGTCAGCCCAGTAATTTTGTGTTATTGGAAATATTGCTTTTGCAGCTCAGCATTTGGTTTTCATTTGGTGCCTGCGCTCGGCTCATTTCTGCTGGCGCTTCACTTCTGATCCAATTGAGTTATCGATGCAGGCAGGGAGAAGGAGGCAAACAAGATTGGTGTCACATTTTTTTGTGGCTTTTTTTTTTTTTGTTTGTTTCCCTACCTCCCTCCTCTCGCTTCTTTGCTTTCAAAGATCAAAAGAGGACAAAATAAAACTTTCTATGTAATGAAACACAGGCAGAGGGAAAAATGGCAGCGCACAAAATTGTTTTCAGTCTTCCTTTAAGGTTGCTGTTGGTATCTTTGATTTAGGCACCAAGGCTTTAATCAGAGTGTTGGAGACGACACAAAAATTATTCATCTAACCAAGTTCCCCTCTCACACTATTTCTCTGTTCTTCTG
>NW_008236807.1:1532753-1563709 GCF_000691975.1 Corvus brachyrhynchos
ATGTTTGTTTAAAAAGATTCTCAAACTACAGTGCTGGCTCAATTTTGTTTTCCCAACTAATAACCCAAAGCAGGATCAGCTATTTTGCAGCTGACAGATCTGTCTCTAAACTATATTGTCTTTCTTGCTGAGTTCATCCATCATGTATGAAGTAAAAAAAGAAAGAAAGAAAGAAAGAATAATAAAAAAATATTCATTTTCCACAGGCCCATCCCTCCCTACAGCAGCAATGACCTGAGCTCATCCATGCTTTGACAATCCCACTCCTGGCATGGGATAACCAGGACACCACTGCAATAGCACACATTTTTTGGCGTGGTTTTCATGCTCCCAGGGCAGAGTGGGGGCTCAGTGGGGCAGTCTGTTTATAGGATATTTTCTAAGGCGTCTCCATGGAGCAACCAGTGCTACCTGTGCCTCTGAGGGAGAACTGGAACATCCTTGGGCAGTTCTGTTGTCACTCTGCACCTTTTGTGGCACTTGGACCTTGTTCTGGAGAGGCCAGAAATGCTGGTGGTGAGCACTGATGTGCTCAAACTGCACCATGGGGCACGTGCTGGAGATGCACATGGAAACACAGCTTAATAATCCTTGTCCTGGATATCCTGTGAACTTCCAGCAGACAGTGGTGTAGGGACTTCCTGAGGTGAAGGTTATATCCTGAGCAGTGTTTAATAGCCCTTAATGGACTCATCCTCCCTCGGTCATCTGAGTTTTAATTTATTTTTTCTTTAATTCATTCATATTTTGTTGGCCTGCCTGACATCCTGCCCAGACCAGTTCTGTACTTTAATTACACACTGGATGAAAAAGTGCTTCCCTTCTTTTGTCTTCAACCTGCTGCCTGCTGCTACCTCTGCCAGATCCCTTTGCTCCTGTGTGCTAGAAAAGGAAAATATGTTTGCTCTTCCCTGTCTCTGATCTGTGATTTCACAGACACCTCGTCACTTCTCTCTTCTCCAGGCTAAAAGCTACTGGTCCAATATCTCCTTTTCTGAAGCTGTTTTGTACCTCTGCTTATTTTATGCCCTTCTTCTGCATAAATATAAAAAATAAATATGAGGCATAAACATGAAAGCACCTGTTTGTGTCAGACCTTCTCTCATGCTGGGTGTAGCAGATCAATTCTGCATGGTACCAACCTGGAGCCATCTGAGCCGTGTTTTTCCCTCTGAGGGACAGGAATTATCCACAGGGATATGAGGAGAAGGAAGGGGAGAAAATTAACAAAGAGGTTTTTGAGGAACCCTATCAAATATCCAGGCAGCAGGGGCTGTTAGAGGGAAGAACATCCTTCCTCATGGGGTGAGAAGAGTCTGGTCACAGTCTTTAACCCAAAGCTGTCAGATCTTTGTGGTGTTCGCTGTGCTTGGCTTCTCCTTTTCTCTAAAACCTACTTTTTCCTTGGTTCATTTCTTAGTTAACTCTTTTTTTTCTTTCTGTAATCTCTGCCTCTCACCTTCCAGGACAGCACAAGAGCCAACCGTTTTTAGAAGATCAACGAGAAATTCCAGAAGGGAGAGGGAACCCCCAGAATTTGGTGGTAGATGTGCACCATGAGGGGAAACCAGGACATGGTATCTCTAACTGCAGGCCCCCAAAGGGAATATATTTGTTAAACATTATAATTACCCTTCAGTGCTGAACTCCATAGCAGTTGAATCCACGGTGACGCACATTATCATTTCTGAAATGATGCTTTCATTTAGATAAGGCATGCAATTATACATCTTGATTAGGTCACTGTTCCCAGGAGCTCCAGCTTATTTATGATGAGTTGCCCCCTTTTGTAAATCATGTGGTGAGGCTGTGGATAGAGACATATTCCCTCCCTCTGCTCCCTTACCCCTTCCTTCTCCTCTACAGACTGTTTTGCTCTTCTTCTTGCCTCACTGCACACTTTTGTGTGGCAAGACCAAAAACCCAGCAATCAGAGAGAGAAAAATGTCATGTACATAGTGGGGACATTGCCACGAGAAGGCAGATCTGGGAGTTCTGCTCATCCCTTGGTTTCTTTGCAGGACCTGCTGGCTTTCCTACTGGGGTGTTAAGGCTGGGATTCCCATCCCTGTGTTTTAGACCTCTAAAATTGTCATTTTTTTGCACAGCAGTCAGCTCAGTGATCAGTGGCACCCCCTGAGGGTGCCTTGTCTTAAGCTGTGACCTGGGGACGTGGTTTCCAGCCAAGCCCATGAGCTGTGGGTTCTCCAGAGCTCAAATAACTGCACTGGCAACAGACCCCACATAGGACTCCCCTTCCCTTCTCACTCCACAGTTTCATGGAACCACTGCTGAAACTCGCCCCCAGTGTCCATAAGACAAGTGGAAGTGAGGTTGCTCCCGTGGGTTAACAGGGTCACATGGGAAGGGTTGATTGAGGCAAGAAAAGTGGGACGAGAAAGTTCCCAGGGAAGGAAAGTGATGTGGAAAAAACCAAAGAGCAACAGCAGGAAAATGGTTTTCTTGAGTTGCTTCTGGAGCAGTTCTAAACAGCACCTCCCTGCTAGAAACAAGAATGGTGTTTTGCTTCTCGAGGCAGTTCTAGTAAATCCAAGTTTAGGAAGGGGATATTGAGGAAGCACAGTCAGGATGCAGCCAATCTGCTTCTGTGATATCATTTTGTCTAATAAGGATCTCATCATAGAATCATTTAGGCTGGGGAAGAACTTTGAGTCCAACCATTCCCCCAGCACTGCCAAACCCACCACGGAACAAGGCCCCAAGTGCCACATCCACATGGTTTTTGAACACTCCCAGGGATGGGCACTCCACCACTGCCCTGGGCAGCTGTGCCAATGCCTGACCACTCCTTCACCGAAGGAATCTTCCCAATATCCAACCTGACCCTCCCCTGCCACAAACTGAGGCTGTTTCCCCTTGTGCTGTTCCTTGTTCCCTGGCAGCAGAGCCCGACCCCCCCGGCTGCCCCCTTCTGTCAGGGACTTGTGCAGAGCCACAAGGTCCCCCCAGAGCCTCCTTTGCTCCAGCCTGAGCCCCTTTCCCAGCTCCCTCAGCCTATTACATTCTAGTTTGAATGTTCTTCAGTATTTCCAACATGTCAGGGATATTCCTGACACAATCCAGGTGCCATCGGCCTCTTGCCCATCTGAGCACACCTGGGCTCATGTCCAGCCAGTGCCACCAGCACCCCCAGGGCCTTTTCCAGCTTTCCAGCCCCTCTGCCCCAGCCTGTGGTGCTCCATGGGGTTGTTTTGACCAAGGACACAACGCTTGGCCTTGGTGAACCTCATCCAATTGCTCCCAGCCCATGGGTCCAGCCTGTCCAGATCCCACTGCAGAGCCTTCCCACCCAATTTGGTGTGATCTGAAAACTGATTAAGGGTGCCCCCAGTCTCCTCATCCAGATAATTGATAAAGACATTAAGGTATTGAAGATAACTCCTATCCCAAAGGTTTCAATTTTGATCATTGCCAGGGCCCAAGCAAAGGCAATCCAGAGTGTATCTGGGTATAGGAATGAGAAGTGGGACAAATTCACCAGGTTCAGTAAACAGTGAGCAGCACCCGAGCAGTCCTGAGAGGCAAGACAGTGCCGAAGATAATCCTACGTGGATGGGGAAGAGATGGGCTGTTATTGATAGGATTTTAAACAGCTCCCAGTTGCCTTAACTGTTTCCATCTGCCACCTTCCAAAGCTGCCTTGGGGCCGAAGTGGAAGTCAAATGAAAGACCCATCCCAGATAACCCGGAGGCTCTTTCCTAAACTCTGGCTCCTCTGCATCCGCAGTTCCTAAAAGAATACAGCACATCTTAAGCAGATTAATGTAATCTTGATCTTCCTCTCTTGCAGATCCTTTCTCCCCCTCTGTGCATCCCAGCAGCTCATGATCACCTTTAGGGGCATCGAAAAGGTGTTTTCACTTGGTGCACTTGGGCAACCCCACTCTCCCTCCCAATTTTTAGAAGCAGAAGCAGGGAGAGGAGAGGTGCTGTGAAATGGGACAGTGTTTCCTGTCTGCAAATATTTATTTGCAATAATTATCCCCTTTTTTGAGATTAAAAGAGCTATTCACATGTGAAAAGCAAACTGCCTTATCGCTCTCTTTAAATAATATGCTTAGAAAGTTTGACCAAGCATGAAAGTTCATCCTTCAGTATTGCTACTTGTAATCCAACAAGAAATATTTACTGTGTTATAATTGGCATCGTTAAGCTTAGGTGACGTTATTAATATTACTAATTAAACTGCTATAAACCTAGTTTGCAGTTACATAAACACATCATCTCCCGAATCGCCTGCCTCCATGTTTTGGCATTGGAGGGGGGTGGATAAAAGCAAATTCAGATGCAAATGATATGAACACACTTTAATCAGAGGATCAGAGAAATCAGACACAGGGAAGGCTTATTAGGCCTGCTCCGTTCTCCAGAGGCAGGGCCGAGATTGTCTCCCCATGGAGACTCCCAGGAGCTTTGGCTGGTCTAACTCTAAATGCCCCAAGCAATGGGACTTCTCCTGTGTCCCAGGAGGGACCTGCCTGCAGACTGACAGAAATGGGACTTGATATTCAGCCTCTGTTTTCTTGCTGAGGCAGAATTCAGCTGCAAAATAGAGAAAATCCATTCTCGAGTCTTGAGGGAGGTCTTGAGATCAGCTCCAAGGGCAGAGGAGAAGAGAAAGGTGTGGGTGAGGCATCTCTAAAACTGTCTGTTAATGCAGCAGAGCTGGAAAATCATCTCCCTCCTCTTGGTTTGGCTTTCTGGCAGCACTGGGCCAGTCCTGGCACCGCTGGCAAGAACTGGCCATAGCCAGCAGCAGAGCACCCAGAAGTTCAGATGTCTGACCCAGTTTCTCTACAGCTGGGAAATCCATCTTCTGTCTAGAATTTCCCTGACTTTGGCTACTCCAGGAATATCATGAGGACAGCATTTTCCCTGATCCGTTGGTATTTGGGTCCCATCTGGAGCCAGAAAGTGCAGAATCACGTGGAGCATTAAAAATAGGAATGCCCTGAGGAGGCAGCTCCTGCTTGCTTTGAGTTCCTGCTCTCTCCTCTTATTCAATCACCTGTTTCTCACCAGATCAAAAGGGTGTGGGAGCATCTAGGGCAGAGACCAGAGCCAGAGCAGCCCTTTCAGGATGGCGTTTTTCCAGAGGAGTCCATATTAGAGCAAATTTACTGCAGAAACCGCTTTAAAGCGTTGCAGGTCCATTCCTTGGCCTGTCTGTGGCTCATCTGCAGAGTTCCACAGATCACCAAAAACTCCTAAACCTCCCAAACAAGCTTTTCTCAATTCAGACTGAAGGGAAAAGGTCTATACAACCGCTGAGAAATAAATCCCCAAAGCAAGGGCACGTTTTTCGTGATGTCTGCACTACAAACATTGCTCTGTTGTTTGCATGCGAGGTAAATGAATAGTGGAGGTTGCTCAGAGAGACTTTTAGGTCTCAAGTTCACAGTTGTAACTCTAAACCAGCAAATCCATCTTTATTCCTGATGTTCACTAGCAGGTTGGTGTTCCCAGTTTTGTTTTTCCTTCCTCTGGCTCCCCTGGGCACTGCACAGTGAAGTTATCTGGGCTTTTCTAATGGACGTGGTTAAAGCCAAGCACAAAGATGGAGATCTCAGTGTAATCAAAGGGTTTTGTCCAGTTCCAGCTACACTTTTGTAGCTTTTACTGACCCCTGATTCATCCCTGAATGGCAGGTAGGTCCCATACACTTCATACTGGGTTGGGTGAGTGTCAGGGAGCCAGGACAGCATGGATAAAACCATGTCCATTCAGGCCACTGGGAATGGATGTTACAGCAAAAGGTTTGTGGCTGCTTGGAGGCCACAGAGCATTTCTGGGCTGTGTTGCCACCCTGGATCCATGAGCCCCATTTGGCCTGTCTGAGCTCCCTAGGTACATCTTGAAGCAATCCCCAGGCTGTTAGAAAATGAATAAGGTTTGTTTCATCAGATGAAAACCGTAATCTTCTCGGGCAGCTCAATGTTTGTGCTAATGGGCTGCAGCTGCAGAGCTGTGACATGTCAGATCTCACCACACACACACCCCACACATGGACAAATGCACCCACATCTGGAACATGAAATAACAAAATTTCTCCTAAAATCCACTTTACAAAAATGTTCATCCCCACCTGGGAGCATCCTTTGAAATTTCTTTGAAGAGTAGCACCAAACCCATTCCCTTTGTTAATATTCCGCTAGTGATGAACATGTGTGTCTAGTGACTGTGGGATGGGGCAAGCTCAGAAGGGAAGCTTTGGTAGCATCCCTCAAAACTTAAGAGGTCGTGGGTTGGAAGAGGAAAGACTGAAGATTATCTAGAAACTCCATGACCTTGGAAGAATGGATCTTGAAGCATCCTGTCAGGAAAACCTTAAGTTTGGTTGAGCCTGGACTTAAAATGCTTTCCTCTTGCAGTATCTACTTTATGAGACCCCCATCCCTGACACAGCCAGATGTGGAGTGGTTGGTATTGTCAAAAATGGGTTGTTTTTGTTTAACAGAATTGTCACAAGATGTCACCAGGGTGTGGATCAGCTCCTAACATCAAATACCGATGTACAAAGTAATATTTTCGTGCTGGAAGGTTCCTCTGTGTCTCTGATGCTTCAAAAGGGCTCAGATGCCTTTTGGTAGAGCCATTTTGGCCCATTTAGGTGCCAAAAAAGGTACATCTCTCAAGGTGCAGGATGAACAATCACTCAGCCTCTGCCCCTGTTAAAAGCCCAGGTGCCCCACTCAGTATTTAAGTGAGTTTTATTTTCTCCTTCCCGAGTTTCTGCATTTCTTTCCATATTTCACACGGGGTGGGTGATTCAGGGGCAGACAGAGAACAAAAATCAGTAATTCCTACAATAGCTTCTTCAGTGCAGAGTGGCTTGGGGAGTGCTGAGTGCAAAACCCACCACGTTTCACATGCCAGGAGTGTCAGACCTGTCTGCGCTCGTCTCAGGGCTGGTCTCAGTTTTTTTGGGAGAAGGAGGGAAGTGTCACAGAGCTCCTGAGATCCTCCCATGTCCAATCAGGGGACACATGAAACAAGCCAGGTCATGGCAGTGACTCCTGACTCACACTCCCAGCACGGAGGGACCAGCGGGGTTATGTTTTCATTACTGCCTGTGGCTCTGGTGCTCTCAGCTCTTTGGAGGTTAAGTCAAGGTCTTGGCTTTGAGATTTTTGTTGTTATAACCTTTCATGGGCAAATACTTCACGTGAAATCTGGCAGCCAGGTTGTGGCCAAAGAAATGCCATTTCTGCCCGAGCTGCCAGAGAACCAGAGCTCTGGCTGTGGCAGCCAGGCTTTGGCTAACAAACAGTGGTGAGTGTTGTGTTTTGGCAGCCAGCTTGCTTATCAAATTGATAGAGGAGCCTATAAGCAATTGCATCTGGATTTCAATGGGTTACCCAGCCTGCTCGGCTGCTTGGGATCCACGCCAGGGGAAAGTAGAGGAGTTGTGAGGAGAATACCCAATTTCCCTCTGCGAGGACTGATTTTAGTTTAATGCAGCCTCCTCGCCCTTAAATCCAATTAAAGGCCTATATTATGTCAGTGGAAATTTATGCCAATCCTAATATAGTCTAATAAGCCTTAAAATAGCACTTTGCTAGTGAAAAGTCCTGTGGTTTAATTTGATTCTGAGCCTAATAACAGGCTTAATATGCGGGAATTGGCCCCTTTTTCTTTTCTAACGGGGCTCCACATGCCTGCTCCCTTTTTAGGAACGAAAAGGTTCTCTCCAAAGCAGGGACAGGAGACAGCTCACCTCAGCAGGTTGCCTCTTTTCCACTTGCTTCGTTTGTTGGCTGTGGGAAGTCTCTCTAAAGACATCCCAGGTTCGGCTGTGTAATGAAAAGCAGCGAATACCAGCCTGCAAAGGCTCTGGTTTCACTTTCAGCTTTTCTGCGCCTTACTTTTCTTAGGCGCTGTGGTCAAAATCATTACTTTGACTGTCACTCAGTCCCAGTTCAGGATCTGACATTCAGAACAAGCTTTTTGCAGGTGCCTTCCACTGACAGCTTCAGAGACACAGCCCTTCCAATCCATCCACACCTCTAAAACTTTCCCTGGCCCCATCCTCTTTCAGGGTTTCCTTTGCTAAATCTCCCTGTGCCCTCCCTCTACCCCAGCATTGCAATGTCCACTAGCAGCCCATGGTGCCCTCTTCCCTTGCTTGCTTGGGAGATGTTAATTCTTTCCCATAAATTTAGGATACTTCAGGAAACTTCTCTCCAACGGCCTCATCATCATCCCACAAATTGTTCTCTGGGATAAACTACATAAATCCCTGATACCTTTAGGCTTGTTAGGCCACAGTCTCCAGCATTAACACTTCATAGAATCACAGAACCATAGAATATCTCAAGTTGGAAGGGGCCATTTAGATCAGGTTCAACTCCCTCCTCCTCACAGGCCTACCTGAAACCAAAGCATCTGACCTAGAGCATTGTCCAGCTGCTTCTTGAAATCTGACAGGCTTGGTGAGACTTCCTTTCCCTGAAGGGTGTTGTCAGGAGATAAAGACTGCAATGTTTAGGCAGTGGTTGGACTTGGGGGTGCTTTGAAGCAGCTTGTTTGGGTGGGAATCTGATCTTTCCAAGGTGCTTATTAGAATCAGAGAATCATGGGATGGTTTGGGTTGGCAGAGGTCTTAAAGAGCATCCAGTGCCACCCCAGGCCATGGGCAGGGACACCTTCCACTATCCCAGGCTGCTCCAAGCCCCAGTGTCCAGCCTGGCCTTGGACACTTCCAGGGATCCAGGGGCAGCCACAGCTTCTCTGGGCATCCTGTGCCAGGGCCTCATCATCCTCCCAGTAGAGAATTTTTTTGTTATATTTAATCTATAAATGCTTGGACCTGCTTCTGGCTGCTGAACACTTTGCTCAGCCCATCTGCTCTGAGGTAACATTTGATTTGGAAAGGGGCTGTCAGCTCCAGCCTCACACCCTGCTCCCCTGACCTGGCTGTCCTGGGCTGCTGCTCAGCTTTCCTGCACACAGTTACCCAGCTGCTGCTCTGCAGTCCACAGATGACTGAATTTTGGGGGTGGGCGGGGTGATTTTGATATAGCACTTACTAAAATGCGTGGAGATAAAAGCCTCGGCAGAAACATAAAAGGCCCTTTGTACTTGCAAGTTGTTACTGTTATTTTTCGATTAAAAACAATAGTAAACAGAGGCCCTCAGAGCTGCCTTCAGGAAAAAAAAATAAAGGGGGGAAAAAGAATGATTTGATCTTAAAATAAGAGAAAACACTTTTTTTGGAGCACCTAATAAATTTAGGTGCCTAAGCCCCTTTGAGTCACGCAGTCTGACACCCCAGCTGGCACAGCTCTGCTCTCCTGCCTGAACCAAAGGCCATAAACCCTCCCCATCGGGTCCAATTCATCTCTGGGTTACTCTCTTGGCATCAAACAGATTTATGCTGGTAGGAAATTTGGCCCAGAGCCCTGATGAGCAGCGCCGTGGCTCGGCAGTCCCAGGTGGCAGTTTTGTGTCTCCGGGACCTCTTATTCCTCCGCTCCTTTGTACGGAAGGCGACTTCACGCTGCCACTTCTTTATCCCTGCCACTGCCCAGCCCAGCCCAGCCCTGTCCCCCATCTACCTAGGGGCAGGCTGGTGGGTTAAGGGAGCTTTGTTAATGCCCTAATCCTCACGTGTCCTCAGCCTCACAAAGCTGCTACTCCGCAGCCCCGGCCGCGCTCGCGGATCTGTAATGTCCCGTGTCCAATCGATTGCCGCACTCGCTCCGGCTGCCGGCTCTCGGCAGCTTCTCCAGCCAGGGCCAGATTGCTCTGGCAAGCTCATCCATCCTTCAGGGATGGGGGCAGAAGGTGGAGAGGTGGGGGGGTGGATGCCTGGGATTGGGTATTTGGGATTGAGGGGGGAGGGAGAGCTGGCAGGCAGCGAGGAAAGGAAAGGTTGGAGTGGTGCAGGAGCTGGTGACGGGCACAGAGGTGTCGTCTTCTTCGTCCCAAAGCCTTCTCTGTTGATGGTGACCCCAAGCCAGGTCTCATGGAGCATGTGGTGTTTAATTGCACCACTTCTCATGGCCATTGTATGATCCTTTCCTTCTCATCCATATCCCTGAATTGACTCTGACCCCCCAACTTTTGTGCATCCAGCGGCCAAGGACACAGAAAAATGAAATTAATCTGCCAAGGTTTGTACTTCCCGTCTCTGCCCCTAAGTTTGCAGTTTCAATTCCTTGTCTCATCCTTCCCATAGCTCAGGACAGGCAAGTTTCCAAAAGTTTTGGGCCTAAAAATGTCTTTATATGCGAGATGGAGAAGTGGAAGTTCTCTGATCCAAGGGACTGGGTCTGCATTAGGAAGTGTCATATTTATTTCTAATCCTAGAAGCATTTAAATGCTAGATATAAAAATGTGATTTTTTTTTTTTATGCATAGTGAAGCTGTTCAGGATTCTTTTCAAGGTTTTTATGGCTCCTTCTGTGCTCTCCACATTTAAGCCCAGGGTGACTCAGTCATCCGGTTTCATAGAGGACAAGAATCCCAGTCCCAATAAATTGCTTTACAAACTTCTTGAAAGGTTTCTAAAGTTTCTTAAATGACTCTGGCTTATTGAGGCAAGATAAAGGTATGGGAGAAGCAAGGGGGAAATGGGTTTACTTCCAAAGGCTGTGCACTGAGAGCCTCACGTGTCAGGAAATTGCACTCCCATCCTCGTTTTTAAAGCCTTGTGCAGCACCACAACTCGTGTTGGTGTGTCCTGTGCACCTTCCCTGCACTGCTCTGTCCAGGAATGGGCTTTGGGATGCTGTTCCATGGGATGTAGTCCCAGACATGATTTGGGAAATTTCCATTCCACTTTACCTTGGCTTTCCCCAGCCCTGGTGCTGGGTATTTCCTCTATCCCTTATTTAGCCCTTTTCCCCCAAGGCTTGTGAATGCAGCCCAGCAGCAAAGACTGACCTGTCTGTGGCTCTAAGAGAGCTGGAGAGGGACTTTGGACAAGGCTCTGGAGAGGCAGGACAAGAGGGAAGAGCTTCAGACTGACAGAGGGCAGGGCTAGATTGGATGTCAGTAGACAATATCCTGGTTGATAGGAAGGAAGATGTTCAAAGCCATGGTTGCCTCCATAAACCTTTCATGGAATGATAAAGCAGCCCTGAAAGCCAGTGGCCATCTGGGGCCATCTGCTGTGCAACCCCTCAGGTTCTGAAATCATGAGTCAGGCAGCAGGAACCATCAGATTAAAAAATTACTATATATTTGAACTTTTTTTGATTGTCTTATATTTTCTCTGTGTTTGTGCTGATTTCCAGCCTCCTTTCTTTATCCTGGTTTCTCCTGAAACCTTCAAGGCAGTGGTTTCTGTTGGGTGGTGTACATGAATTGGGGGGCTGCTTCAAGACTGGCCCTCCTCAGTTTGAAGTAGGTGAGGTCATATTTTCAGGCCTCAGCCACCCAAGAACTCAGAATTTCCTTTTACGCAGAGAGGCCAGCACTGGGATTCCAAATGAATCACTTAAATACAGAAGCTGGAGAATCCAGAAACTTTTTCTGGATTTTTCTGGATTCAAATATTTCTGGAAAATCCAGAAATATTTGAGTCAGGCTGGATGGAGCTCTGAGCAACCTGCTCTAGTTGAAGACATCCCTGCTGATTGCAGGGGGGTTGGACAAGATGACCTTTAAAGGTCCCTTCCAACCCAAACGGTTCAACGATTCCACAAATTCTGAATAAACTCCGAGCTTCTGCGAAAACCTCCCTGGAATCAGGAGAGCAGACAGGGAACAGTTCACACCAGACAGTGCCTTGGACAAAGCCAAACTCGCTGGAGGGCTCCAGGTCAATCCTTGCTCCGTGGTGGTTTAGTTGCCATAGAGACAACCAGGTCTCACTTCATCCCCCAGCACTGTTGCTATTCACCGGCGACCCCTCTGGATTAAAGTTGGAGTGTTTTGGATCATTCTCTTTATTTTATCAGTGCTGTAGCACACCACCTAATCCTAGATGTACCTCTCAGGAAGGGAAAAAATAAAAAGAAAGAGACAAAAAAGCCAACCTCCTTCCTCACCATTTGTTGTAGAGGCCAATTATCCGAAGGGGTGACAAGTAGAAAAATGAATTAACCAGAGCTTTGTAATGTCAGCGTTATTTATCGTGTCTAACTTTGCCCAGCTCAGCTGTGGATCAGCAGAGAAGTGCTTTTATTCTTCCCTCCTCTCTTTGATGCTGTTTATCCCTTTCCTCCCTTCCTTGGCTTTCTGTAGGTCCTTTGCTCTGCCACACCATCATTTGGAATCTTTTTCTCCTGCTCCAAACCAGGTGGGTTTCCCAGATGAGACGAGGTGCTGGGGAAGAGATGCCCTGCAGGAGGTGAAGGAGGGGGTCTCCCGGCTCTCATCTTCCCCATCCTTCCCCTCTGCCCCTGTGATAATCAAACCACTCCGTTGGGTTTATTTCCTTTGATCTCTAACTCGCACAAAAAGTAGGTGCTGAGACTGGAACTGGCCTCTTTTACCTTTTTTCCCCCCCTTCTGCCTTTTCCCGTGCATACTTTGCTGAGTCTACGCCCTCTCCCACCTGCTGCAGTACAGACTTTCAAAAGGAAAAATGGCACTTGCTGGCAGGAGGCAGGAAAACAAGGGACGTTCAACCAGGATCCAGCCTGAAAGCAACGCCCTGGCAAGAAGCCCACAAACACTTCAGATGTGAAGCACCAAGTCACAGAGCAAAGAGGCAAAAAATGCATCCTTGTAAAGCCATAGTGAGGCTGCACCTGCTCGGAGCTGCTGCAGCCTTAGCCAGTACACTGTGACACTTCAAAGCTGCCAGGGAATGAGATACTGGAATAAGATACCCCTGGCAGGGTGTAAAAGTAGCCAAATCTTGCACTGAGGCAGCCGGAGTGCTGCTTGACGTAGGGAGCAAGCCTGGAGGATAATATGTGTGTATCCAAATGACAGATGATGGGGAAAGAAATAAATTATCTTGCAGTGTGTCTGTCCCTGTATGAGTGTTGCTGGCTTCCCTGCATGGATTTCGAGACCATCTTCACTGTGAATTTCTCCTTCCAACACCCACAGCCTGCAGATCCTACAAATGCATTAATAAATCAATCAGGTTATTGGCTCCAGAGGTGATAGCTGGGTTTGCTGGTTCAGCTGGGCCAGTTTTCTCTGTTTAAAATCCAGTTGTTTCCTCTCTGAAGGTAGCTTGGTGGGGTAGGCTAGCCCTGATCCGACAGCACGTCAGGAATTCTCCTGGAGGAGTGGGCAGCTGCACCAGTGTGGCATGCAGACTGTCAACTGGCAGTAAATCTGCTTCGAGCTCTTTTGTTGTGCCAAGCAATTGCTGAATAACTTCTCTAAATTACTTCCAGTCGATATCTCTTATATGAAAAGCTCACAGAAAGCTTATTATGTTCAAAATTCGGCAGATACGGATTCCCACACGCTAAACATCCATTAGCAACTGGATAAAGGCAACTCTCGGGATCACATTTCTATAGGGGCAGCTTTTCGCAGACGTGCAGGTGAAGTTGGCTTTGTGTGAAGCATCTCGGATGCATTCTCATACAAGTGAAAACAAATTCTTAATAAAATCTGGTGGTTGATGCCAGGCATGAGATGGGCAGGACTGCAGGCAAAGCCAGAACATGCTGTTGAATAATCCTGAAGAGGAGGGAAAATTTAGTTGTTTGTAGGTGATTTTTAGCCCCACGCTTCAAGGGTTAATTTTGGAGAGATCAGATCTTTGAGTGGTGATATGAACATCTCTCTTCTCACTGCCTGGACATGATCTCAGTGCACTCCTTGCCACGAGGCTGCTGAGTGGGCATTTGGGTGGATTTCTTTGGTTTTAAATGTGAGGTTATTGTTAACACACTGGGTAAAATGTCATGGCAGGATTTTCAAATCCTGCACAGGGCTGACACGTCTCAAATTAAAGATCCTGGGATACTGGGGAAGCAGCAGAGATGACCTCTCCCAAAATGGCCCCTTCCAAAGCAGCTGCCCACAGGCAGATTTTCACTTTAGAAGGAACAAGAGGCTGTACAGCTGGATCCCATGAAGGTGAAATTATTCCCTCTTTGTCCAGCTGCTAGAAATGCCTTAAAAATAACCAGTTAAGTCAATGCACCAATTACTCTGTGGTTACAACATCCAGAAGGTAATTCAGATCTCAACTGCCCTGGGAAGGGATGTGTCTTTTTCCTGTTGACTGGATGGGAAGCCTGAGATGACTTAATTCCCAGCTCAACATTGTGGCTAACTAAAGCTCAGTGGGGTAAAACCAGTCACAACTCTGGTTTTGACTTCATTTTTCTATGCTAGGATAATTTCTTGCAAAAGGGGTTGTGAGATCTCAGAAAAAAAAAAAAAAAAAGTGGAGTGTTGGAAAGTGTAGAAAAGTAAAAATTAGTAATTTATATACCTTTCACGGCATCCAATTTGAACCAACTTGTGTTTGAAACAAACATTGTCGCTGTTAGACTTGATATTGACTATGATGGATTCAAAGCAGAGCCTCAAAATCTCCAATTCTTCAGTTTTGAGGAGCTTTCAATGATGAACCAGACTATTTGTTTTGGCCACTGCCAAGATGATGTCCTGCACCAAAATCCACCATCCAAACTGCCACCAATCTGCTGCTGCCTGTGACGTGAACTTGTCAGGGTTAGTCTCTACTATTTTCTTCTGAGAAGACAATCCTTGGGATGGCTTCAGGCTAAGGCACAGCTGAAGGAGACCCTGAGATCAGCTCACCCTGAGATCAGCTCAGTTGGTTGGAGCATGGTGCTAATAATGCCAGGATTGAAGGTTTGGTCCCTATATGGGCTGCTCAATTAAGAGCTGGATTCGATGATCCTTGTGGGTCCCTTCCAGCTCAGAATATTCTGTTACTCTGTGTGATTGTTGTGGTGAAAAGTTGAATTTGGCTACAGTGAAGGGGGACATCTCCTCTACCTGGGCTGGTGGCTTGAATACATGTGCAGGGACTCAGAGGGTCTGTGCCCTGAAGGTTGGTCAGCCCAGGCTGGGTGACCAATTGCTTTGACCTCCTCCAGCCAGATGAAGGTTCCACCTTTGCCATCTTTTGCAGATACCTCTGGTCACACCCTCTTCATGCTCCAGGCCAACTGGACATCAGCCTGCCACAAACTGGAAGCCACAGAGTGGTGCTGGTTTCATTTTCATCCCGTGGCTGTTGATGGCACTGTGAGCCCAAAGCAGGGACAGTGGTGGCAGCAGGGACTGGGAGGGGACTGGTGTGATATCCTAAATCACTCTGTGTGTGTTGAGATGCCCGTGTGTTCATTCATGTGGGACAACAATCTGAACTGAACTCACATTAACCCCTGACCAGTGACCATGGATAACACCTGGGAAGGATGTCCCTGCACCATTGCTGGCCATAACCTCTCGTGTCACTGGTTTGACTGCATTGCCACAGAGATGGCAGGGAAAGAAATGAGTGGTGATTCAGGCCAGTAATATTTGGTATCCTCCAGGCTCTTTGCCAGCAGGGATTTACCCAGGGCTGATCTTCCCTCTGCACTCAGCAGCTCGAGCGATTCAGCCAGCAAAGCGTCCCAAATCCCAGCATCACCTGATGGATTTTATCCATCTCTCTTCCCATCTCTTCCCAGTCTCCTGTCCTTTCATCCTCCTTGGTGCTGGCAGAGCGGGACTGCAGGCTGCCATGTGGGCAGCAATCTCATGTCCAGGGGAATTAAAGGGATCTGGTAATATGGGATGCTCCCTGGCGCTCCTGGCCCTGAATCCCCACTGTTTGGAGCTGGATGGTGCCGTACCTTGAAGGCAAAGGATCAGAAGACATTGTGTCCCTTGTCAACGAGCTGTCACCAGGGTCCTGGCTGCAGCTGGGCATGTGGGCAGGATGTGATTTATTTACTCATTGCCGAGGGCTCATTAGTGCCAGCCCCCATTCAGATGGAAGTTTGCAGGATCCCAGGGGGAGCCAGTCCAGCTTGGCAGCTGACATGATGCTCTGGGCAGGAGGTGGATGGCAGTATCCCTGACTGCATATCACACGTGGCAGAGGAGGAGAGCAGAGGGATGAAGGAGCTGGAAGCATCCATGGCAGTAGGGCTGGGAAAGCACATTGCTCCAGTTTCCACAGCAGATGTGCCAGTGAGAGCTGGAGCTCCTTGCCCAAGGTAAATGCCTGTGTTTATCATTGTCAGAGTGATTTGTTGGCCACCCAGGCTCTTCTGAGAGCGAGAGGTTGTCCCATCTCTTCTCTCCAGTTGCCACCACCTCTGGAGAGCAGTGCTGCCCAAGCCCTTTGGGAGAGCACGCTCCAGTGCTTGTTGAATCCCCACTGCCATCAGCTGCACTCCTCTGATATCCCTAAGAATGCCCTCTCTCGAACCTTGCCTGTTTGCATCACCAGAGTGGAGATGGACCAAGCACTTGGGACCTGCTCTAGTTCAGGAGAAATGGATCTCACATCCATTATTTAGATCTCCCCATGCCTGGGCATGGAGAAGTGTGTTTAACACATTTTGTTTGCTTGGTGCATGTTGAAACACACCTGTTCTTCCTGACATTTCGATCTCCACAATTCCCTGGCAGGACATTGTAGACAGCTGGAGGTTGGTCTTTTTTCCCAGGTAATAAGTGACAGTACAGGAGGAAATGGCTTCACTGAGCCAGGTGAAGTTTAGATTGGCTGTTAGGAAAAATTTCTTCATGGAGAAGATTGTCAAACATTGGAACAGGCTGCCCAGGGAAGTGGTGGAATTATTGCCCCTGGAAATGTCCCAAAAATGTGTAGATGTGGTGCTTTGGGACACATTTTAGTGCTGAAGATGGAAGTGTCAGATTGATGGTTGAACTCAATGATGAACTCAGTGAACTTTTCCAGCTTTAATGATTCCTTGATTCTGTTCTTTGATGGTGTTTCTGTGGTTGTATCAGGCTTGGTTTGAAGCTGTGGCTTTGTTTGCATATTTACTTTCCCTGTGTTCACCGCTCATTTAGGCACCCTGGGAATGGTCTGCGAGAATTTCAGAAGAGGCTGAATAAACTTTCAGTTGCTGCTGTGTCTCACCCCAGAATTGGCTGCATTTCTTCAGTGGATTAAGTGATTTTCTGTACTTTCTGATTTATAGCAATCTCGATATTCTCAGATATGTGCTGGGTTCTCCCCTCCCTCATCACTGCTGTAAACTGGGCGTGAACTTGGTGCCCAAGACGAGTTGTCCTTGTACTGTCTGAACGTTTTACGTGGGCAGGTGCTGACAGGACAAGGGTTGAGGGTTTTAAATTAAGAGAGGAGAGATTTAGTTTTGATATTAATTAGAAATTCTTGGCTGGAAGGGTGGTGAGGCCCTGGCACAGGGTGCCCAGAGAAGCTGGGGCTGCCCCTGGATCCCTGGCAGTGTCCAAGGCCAGGTTGGACGGGGCTTGGAGCAACCTGGGATAGTGGGAGGTGTCCCTGCCCATGGCAGGGGTGGAATGAGATGATCTCCCTGTCTGTATGTGTTGGCTGTAAATCCCCTGGAGGAACCTGGGATGGAAGTTCCTTTAACAAAATAATCAGTGCTATATTAAGTTTTGTGTGTAAACAGGTGCACAAGGTTTGGCTCTCTAGAAATAAACTCAGAGGCAGCAGCTTTGGGTGTGTTGTGTATTAGGGCAGCAAAGTGCAGGGGAAAAGTGAGTCCAGAGTCTCAAGGAGTTAAATGAACACTTTGGAGCTTAAGAACCTCCTGATGCTTCATGGGAAAATGGGAAAATATTCTATTTAGGGACTATACTGCTCACACATCAGATGTTTTCTCCAGTTCTCTCTCTCTCCCTGTGTAATCTTTTTTTTTTTCTTTTTTAAATTATCATCGGGGGCAATTTGCATGAGAGGGATCTTTGTCTGTGAAGTGCCCATCTGCTGTGCAGCCCCACCTCCCCCCTGACGACACAGCCATCTGCTTTTGACATCACAGCCACGAGGGGCTGTGGCCAGGGAGCCACTGGTACTTGATTAACACCTTGCTGGGATGTCACCCTGCTATCTGGAAGGATTCCCAGGTGCTTTCCCTGGCTCTTACACCCCAGACAGGGATGAGCTGGCTCTGGATGGTCTGGGCTGGTGAGTGGGAGGTGCAGACGACCAGAGCCACGAGCAGTTTTGAGCAGGGACTGTGATTTTTGATTTGCCTTTGTGTCACACGTCACGTGAAGGAGAAGTCCCCTTGTCTCTGCCTCCTGGGAATTGAATAATAATAATTATGAGGCTGATGATCACTCTTATGAAGCAGTGTTTGATTAGCTTCACTTGCATCTGCTTGAGACACTTCTAATTACACAGCAGTGTCCTGGTGTCATTCATTCTCCAAACTAAAACTGATTTGCCCTTCAGAGCTCGTCCCACCTCAGTTAGTGACGCTCAAAACCAGGCTGAGAAGGGAGGACATCCACTGCAGACCTCGCTCTTTGACTAATTTACCTGCTCAGGGCCTAGATATTACATGGATAAGCACAACATATCTGAAAAAAAGTGTACCCAACAGCCCAGATGGTCATGGCTTGGTGAAAACAGTGCCACGTTCCAAAATGCCAGCACTCGTCTCGCTGTGTGTCCTTGGGTGGGTAACAGCACGACCTGTCACAATTGCTGCACGCAGGAATTTGCTGTGGTGAATTAAGAGAGTTGCCTTCAGGTTAAAGCCCTGCTGCATCTGGATTTCTGGACATATATATTCATTTTCCTACCTAAACTCCTTGTCCAGGTGGTGTTTGAGGTCTGTGGTTTTCATGTGTGGTTTCTTCTTGGTTTTTTTTTTTCCCCTCCATGTAAATCTGCAGTGGGTTTCTCTCCCTTTGGGAAGGAACAGAACCACTGTAAAGCCTCTCTGGTCTGGCTGCCATCCACCCAGAAACCCTGGGCACCTCCCAGGCACGTGTGGGGATGAGCTGTAAATCCAACACGTCCAGGAAGGGCTGTGCTCTGCACAACCCCCATTGGAGCAGGCTGGGAGATCCCACTTCATTTCATGGAGCGTGGAAGTGCTGCTGCAAGCTCTTTTCCCTGGTTATTTTAATCACCCAAAAGTGCAGGGTGATGCTGACTGAAAACTTGTATCAAATTCAGGGCAATTTTTATTTATTTATTTATTTCAATGAAAGAAATCTGCAAGCAAGGCTTGGATAGGAATTTGGGAAATGTTGTAGGTTTAGGGTTTTGAAATGAAACTTGTGAATTATTCCTCTGGGCTCCGAGCTTATCTTCAAAATTCACTGAAACAAAACAGCCAACTGTAATATTATTAATATCAGCATGGTAGTGATATTGCTTTTGATGATAATAATAAAAGACCAATACAAGAAGAGGGAAAAAATATGTTTTGTTTCAGGTCAAGCAAGTTGTTTTGTTTTACCTGACCCATTTCCCTTCACTAATCTTTAGTTTAAGTAAGAAAAGTGCAGGAAAAAAATGGTGTGGATTAACCCTGACCAAAACTAAGACCAACAAGAGACATTTTCCTTGGCTTGCAACCAGGATGTTTGATCCACCCAACGGGCTGAGGGGCTTGGGGGCATTTTTAGCTTTATGCTGGGATTTTTCTCTACCCACCCTTGTGCCTGGTGCCTTTCCATGCTAGGGTGGCCTTCGCCCAATTTCCTTAGTTGGTCAAATGTGTGCACAGCCACTCCTCACCACACTCCATCAAGGCAGGGAGGTTAAATCCTGGAGTGAAGTGCTTCTGAGCAGGTTCCCAGCCTCTCCAGCCTCTCCTGCTTTGCATGGGAAATACCGATGCACGACCCTAAATTCCTCCTGAATCCAGGCCTGTTCTTCCCCGTTCTGCCACGACCGGGAGGAACTGAAAGAAGCAGCAGGGCAAATTGTTCCCCAAAGTTTTCCTTGCCTGTCAGCAGGTGCATTAATCTCATTGCAGAGCTGCTTCTGCAGCAGGTGCACAGATTATTCTAATATTGCCACCGTCCCTGCCAGGAGAG
The DNA here is from genome assembly GCF_000691975.1 of Corvus brachyrhynchos. Classification (NCBI taxonomy): domain Eukaryota; kingdom Metazoa; phylum Chordata; class Aves; order Passeriformes; family Corvidae; genus Corvus; species Corvus brachyrhynchos. Next base: position 1,552,686 of record NW_008236807.1, read on the forward strand.
GCTCGTGCTGGATGATAACACTCCTCTAATCCACTTACTGGAGGTGGTTTCTCACTGCGGTTTGAATACAGCTTCTCCCTCTGATCATGTCTCCGTCAGTGCTGGCACCACTCTGAGCCGCTGGAAACTCTTAATCCTTTGCAAGCATCTGTCAAATTCTTTTCCCACCCGGGACCCCTCTTTTGGTGAGCACTGAGTTCCGTGGGAGATGAAAGCCAGCAGCACCTTGCAGGACCAAACACGCGTTTATGAGCTGCAGAGGAGGCACACGGGCGCTTTGAAGGGTCCGGGGGGAGCGGGGAGAAAACCCTTTCCTTCCAAAATCTTGGGAGAGGGCATCCTGATGATGGAACAAATCCACCAGCAGCCAAATGCTGCAGCATTTCCCCCTCCTTGTCCTGTGCAGGCAGACGGGAGTGCCCGGAATGCCGGAGCTGGTGGGAGCTGGCAGGATGCCGGGGCTGCACAGAAGGCTGGGGGGCTTGTGCCATGTGCGAGCCGGGCAGACTGGCAGCAGCTGTTGGGAAGTCAGGGAGTTTGGGTTTGTTTGCAAAGCGGGACGTGGGGGTGAGAGGCTGAGGGGGAGCAGACAGCCTCCCGTCTCCCCCTCTCGAGGGTGGTGCTGCTTTTTCTTCTAAACGCAAAGAGGGTTTTTTTTCTGTGCCCCGTGAAATAGGGGGACGATGGAGTTATTCAAGTCTATTGAAAGCCGTGCACAAAAGCTTCCCCAGGCTGCTTCGCTTCGTGGTGCAGGTCTCCACCCAACGGGCTGAGGGGCTTGGGGGCATTTTTAGCTTTATGCTAGGATTTTTCTCTACCCGCCCTTGTGCCTGGTGCCTTTCCATGCTAGGGTGGCCTTCGCCCAGTTCCCTTAGTTGGTCAAATTAATTGACTCTGTTTTATTAAACAACTCATAATTGAAGTATTGAAGGCTTTTGGGTTGCCTTAAAGCCTTGATCTATTACTGTGCTCGTCATTGTTTAAAACATAAAATGTCTCAGCTATCCCTTTCTTCTCCTTGGGAAGTCCAAAGGAGTGAAGCTTTGCAGATTGTGGATGTCACAGAACATCATACATTTGTTTTCCCCTTTTCTAGCAATTCAACACATTGTGCTTTTGCAGAGGTTCAAAAGTTCGCTCAGCAACAGTTGGTTCTTGGAGCTTGCTGCAAAGGCCTGTGAGGAAACTTAAAAAACCCCAACCAACACCATTCCATGGCTGCAGGACATAACAGCAACAAACCACATGTAATGCCCTTAATATTACTCAAATTATGCAAGAATGCAACCCCCAAACCCCAGCATATCCGTGTTTTCTGTTTCTTTACCATATGTGAGCATGCTCTGCGAGTAGTTAGAGGTAAAGCCTGACCTTTACGTCAGGCGCTTTCTGACTTTCTTTTAATTTGACCCAGCAGCTAGGATCAAAGCCCTGGTATGTTCAGACAGCCTAAAAATGTAGAAAAATCCTGTTCGTCCTTCAGCACACTTTAGTATTCAGTTGGAAGAGCGCTGTGGAGAATGGCTGGGCGAAGGGCTGGATTAGCAGATGTTGCCCACATCACGTTGACAGCGCCGCGTTTGTGATCGGTGCCACTTCCAGATCCCAGAGCCAAGTGTTGTGCTCCGCTCTCCTAAATGCTCGCAGACGTTCGAGGCAGAGGCCTGACAGATGGAACCCAAAATCGTGCGGAATGCACTCAAACAGAGAAGCCACTGAGCGGGGATGGCTGCTGGGCCAGACGGGGTTTGATGGATTGTGGGGGTGGTTCACGAGGCAGCTGGAGAGAAAAGGGGATCCCCTCCTGACAGGAGAGGTGAACGATGTCACAGGATGTGAACTCATTGGCTGTTTCCTGGCTCTGTTGGTGGTGAAGGATGGCGAACAAAGGTTTCTCCTCAAAAGAAGGTTCAGGGAAATAATTAAATTACTGGGTTTTACCTTGTTCCGAGGTGATTCAGGAGTGGGCAGCAGTGCATGGCCTGCCAGGGAAACTGGGATGAGCTGGGTGCTCCTGGGGAGGGATTCTGCCATCTGGTTTAGTGTTGGGAGGGCACTCAGAGTGATGGGGCCAGGCTCTTCCTGAAGCTCCTATAATGCCCCTAAAGCATAAAAATTGTAACAGATCTGATGAGCAGCCCTGAGTTCATTAACATTGCCAAAATCAGGCTTTGATCCCAATCATTGTAGGGGAGTTGGATTATGTGACCTTTAAAGGTCTCTTCCACCCCAAACCATTCTATGATTCTGTAAGTCTACAGTCAGGATACAAAGGTGCCTATGCATTCATCCACAGACTGCTGCACGCAGCAGTCCCTGGGTACACTCTGCCATCCCCTCTTGTCCCAGTTCCAGCAGAGTTTTCCCCACAGGTCCCTTCTGCAGCTGTAAAGGAGTCCCCAGAGCATCCCAGCCAGGCTGGTGACGCAGGGGCTCACACCGTGTGTCCCCAGACCTGTCAGCAGCCCGCAGGAGCATTTTGTGCACAGTGAAGATGGCAGACTGTCAAAGCTTTAGCTGTGCTTCCCTGACTCCTCAGCCAGCTTCCAGAGAGGGGCTGCACTATCTTCTGGGCTGTCAGCCATGCCAGAGAGCTGGAATTCTGGAGCCTGTCTCTTGGCACTGCTGCTGGCCACCGTGCCTCCTCTGTCTGCTGCTGCTGCAGGCAGTTTGCAGGTTTTGTCTCTGGGAGGATACTAAACACCAGCCCTGCCCCTTGGATGCCCACTTTGTTTAATTACCCAGCACATTTGCCAATGTGGTTTTGGCAGGAGCCATCCTGTAGCGTCTCAAGGTGAAGCCCGGAGCTGCTCCAAGGGTTAACACCTCCCAAAACCCATCCTCGGTAAGCAGAGTCGGGGTAATCCCCCTGGTTTGGTAGCAAAAGCATAGGAAAACACAAACCCAAGCTGTGCCGTGTCATTTGGGGACAGCAGAAGTGATTGTGGCTCATTTTATATTCCAGTTGGGAGTTAACAAAAGGAGCCAGGATTTGCAGTTTGACTTTTGCTCGGCAGCACCGTGGTGCTCCTGCGCTCGCCCGAGCACCTTCCTCCAACAGAAAAACCAGCAACACCTCCTTTGAGGAGATTTATGAGCCAGCAGGGCTGAAACCACTTTGCTCAGTCCCTCAAGGCACAAGCACAGCCCCAGCCTTTATTTTTTTTCAGCGTGGAGGGTCCCCTTAGTGCCGATAAACGCGGCGTGGCATCGAACTTCAAAGGTTGCCGGAGCAAACTTCTCCGGTCCGGTGCCACATGGCGAGGAGGGGCAGGGCTCGAGTGACAGATGCACCCACAGATGCACAGCCAGGGGACAGATGTGCCCCTTGGCAAGGGGCAGGGCCTTAGGAGAAGAGATGCAGACCCCAACTGTTGTTTCACCCCCCATCCCTGCCCACAGGCCACCCTATATTTTGTAGGAATTTTACTGTGATGGAAACTTAGCGGCGCGGAGCGGAGGAGGAGCAATTCCTGCTCATCCCTGCCCACAGGCCACCCTATATTTTGTAGGAATTTTAGTGTGATGGAAACTTAGCGGCGCGGAGCGGAGGAGGAGCAATGCCTGCTGTGGGGTGGAGCCTGCTCGGTGTGTTCCCATTTTCTGGTTGGGTTCTGCCCAGGGGAGATTTGGCTCCTGTGGTGTGACCTGGTGAGCAGGACGTGGTGACAACTGGGGGATGCCGGTGGAGCCACACCTTCAGAGTATCCCCAGCTCCAGTCCTCGGGGTGGCATGGAAACGAAAGGATTGAGATGGTGTGAAATAAATGCCATTAATTTCCCCTTAAATGGAGATTTCTTTGCTGCCCTCTCGAAGCACTTTCTCTGCAGAGAGGCTCTAGTGCCCACACACGCTGCTCCCTCCTGGGGTGCACTGTGACCCGCTAATCCACCCTGGAGGTGTTAAACTGCATCTGCACTAGGTGCTAAAAGGTGTTTCGTCCTGTTGACCGTGCGGAATAAAAGGAAACACCGAAAGAAAAAGCACTTACTTCTCCTGTCTTGCCAAGGTCTCTGCACTCTGTGTGGCTGGGCCGTCTCCCTTGCTGCTCTCGGTGTTTTTCAAGTCTGGATAAACACAGAGAGCAGGAGTTTGTGTGTCTGTGTAGGCAGGAATTCTCCCATAGTCTGGCAGTGAACGTCTTGGTCCAGGCTGGGAACGAGCTTTATTCTCCCTGCATCGTCCCTGGTTTGTTTTCCCTATTTTGCTATTTAACTGCAAATCCTGGTGGACCTACCTGACAGGAACACTAATGCCCTGTGCCCTGCAGCCACGCTGCTGCAGGTTTTCCATGGCACATTATCCAGCCTTGCAGTGCTGGGAATGCTGTAACTTCTTGTTGGAGCATAAAAGTGGAGGAAAAGAGGCAGCTTTTCTTGCCCTGTTCTCCATGCGTATCTCCCAGGTGTCCACAAGCAGGTATCCACCGCCTTCCCTGGCTGCAGATCGACTCACTGCCTTCCTGCCTTCTCCTTGGACTCTGGAATCTCCTGCCTTTGCTCCTCGACCACAGGTCAGGCTGCCCAGGGCAGATCCTTGGAGGCTTCTGGGCAAAGCTGCATCAAGTCTTAGCAAATTCGAGCAGGTCCAGAAGCAGCTCCGGCTGCTATACCCCAACCTGCAAACACCTAGGGAGGCAAATAACCACAATTCATAACAAAACAAAGCCGTTAGGATTCTCCTTTGTGGCGTTAATGAAGGTAATTAGGCTGCGTGCGAAGAGACAGAGGTTGGAAGGCGCGGAGAGCAGAGCACGATTTCTCCAGAACATGATTTTCGTGGTTTCCTTCTTTAGACAGGACCTTTTATCCTTAAACAAGGTGAGGGAAAGGGGCGGACACGAAGGGCAGAGCTCACCCAGCGTTCTGCGAGATGTGCTACAGCTGCAACATGTTGGAGAAAGGGTTTTTAGGGGAGGGCGTGAACAGGGCTGTTCCTCCTCTCTGGAGGGACTTCCCAGCATCAGTGCGGCCGAGTTTTTCTTTACTGTCGGTGGTTTCCTCCTGCCCTGACCCTGTTGGTGGGGAAATCTTCCCCATCCTTCCAGTGGGACAGCAGCTGGCAGCTCCCACCACCTCTGTCTGCACCCATTTGGAAGCCTGCGGCCAGCGTGGTGTCCTGTCTGTCCCTCCTGGCAGGCAGGGGATTGGAACTCCATGGTCTTTAAGATCCTTTTCAACCCAAAACAACTGCACAGGAAAGGGGGGATGTGACTTCTTTACCACAGCGCAATCTCTCCTCCCCTCCAGCAAAACAAAAAGAAGCCCCCAAACCACCAGCCAGCAAATAAATAAAATAAATCAGTGTCCCATTGTGATGATGGCTGAGGGCGACGAGGAGGAGGAGGAGGAGGAAGAGACTTTCAAGGCAAGCTGTGCCAGTGGATCCCGGTTAGCAGAGCTGTCTGGCGCCTGAGAGGGATGTCTGTGAATGAAGGGAATTTGCGACGCTGCTGCCACACGCTGCAGATGAGGCGGCTGCACTCGTGTTCACGCACATCTCACCCAAACTTGGGGATTTCTGTCCCGAATCCTGCAGGCTGTGAAAGCAGAGCCGCGGCACAATGCGGCTGCCGCGGTCTCACCTCATTGTGGATTCCTGGGGAGTGCAGGATTCGAAGGGGGAGCAGGTGCACGCTTGGGAGGAGGTGGGACCAGCAATTATCAGCCCGAGCGTTAATTGTCGAATTAACATCACACTGTGTAACACAAGTAAATAAGAGTCGGCAGTTTGGGTTTCTTGCAGAAACCTTCATTCCAAGGGCTTTGTGTCTGCTCTGATCTCTCTTGCACCTCACGTTACAGAGCCTGGCAGCAGTGCCTGGTGGTGTCTGAAATAGCGTGGATGGTTTTTCCCCGTCTTCCGCTGCAAAGCAGGATTCAATGTGGGATGAACATGCAGAACTGGCCTGGACGCAATTTCTGCAAAAGTGCCTATATTAACACAGTCTATTATCCTGGCTGCAGATTGGGTGTGGGTGGCTCTCCATCCTTTTGGCAATTTCCATGGGTTTTCTGCTGGTAACTTTGACCAGAAGCTGTTAAAAATCTGCTGTGCATTCCACACTCAGAGGCAGCTGCATTTCAGGAGTGGAGTGACAGTCAGAGCCGAACCCCCCTTTTCTCCAGGCATCTTCATCTGTGAGGCACTGCAGGTCCTTCGGGATGATTATAAGGTATTTATAGTTGAGGAGATGGATGACTTAGTCCTAACAGTCTGAATGATATCGCAGTCATGGCAGCCTTAAACACAGACAGCTAGAGGTCACATTTGATTACATAAAAACTGGATTTCAGCCGAAGCAGCTGGGAGAGATGTTCCTCCCTCCTTGAGAAATGACAAGTGCAAAAAAAAAAAAACCCCATCCTTCCTGAGTCGGGTTCCTGAGGCAGCCAAGAGCAGAGTGTGGGGTTGGGTGCCAGTGGCTCTGTTATCCTTGGCAGTGGGAAGAAACTTGTTAGTGGTGGTGGCACAGCCCAGCTGGCAGGGTGGAGAGGCCGTGGCAAGCGGAGTGTCCCCAGCATCCGTCTCCCTGTCCCCTTCCAGGGAGTGCATCAGGATGTGTCTCATTTCTGTGCTGATTCCTCGCCCGCGCCGTTCATTTGTGGCCGTGTAAATTCCTTCTGCTATTATATGGTGAGGTGATGCAGAACAAAGCTGCTGATTAACATATGGAGGAGCCATGGATGCTTCTGGGAAGGGACAGGGACTCAGCTCCAGCCACTTCCAGCTGCGCAAGGGACTGGCCAGTCCCTCCAGAAGGAAACCCCAAAGGCTCAGGGATCCCCCATGCCAGGGATGGTGGGGTGAGTTATGGAGTTGGCACTTTCCCCCTATACCCCAGAATAAAATGTACAGGTCACCTGCCCTAAATGAACTTGTTGGCATCTTCTCTGTGGTCAGCCCTTCTCTCAGCCTGGCAAAAGGGACTGGTACAAGTTGGAGGAGACCTGTTTGCATGTGGAGAGGGGCAAGAATAAAACAGGAGAAGTGACAGCAGGGTGAGAAGTGGGAAGAGAGACCCAGAGCTGAAAGACCAGAAAGCTCTGCTGGTTTGGAGCCAGGCACCTGCATGTGAGGGGAAGAGAACAGGATAGGTGAGGGCAAGGTGGGGCTGGCTCTGAGCTGTTGAGGTTTGTAGGCTTGGTTCCCTTCTTGCAGAGACAGCACAGAGCAGAGCAGATCCATCCCTGGGTGGATTTTAGCTGGATGCTGCTCAGTGGGACAGCTGCCAAAATAGTGCCTAACCCTAGGAGAAGCCAGGATTGGGTCTGGGAGGGATCAGCTCCTGCTGGGACACAAGACCAGGAGCCACATGGTTTGCAGTTGCTGTGGTCCTCTGGCTTTGCCACATCATCAAAACCAAAGAGGCAGAGGCTGCATCCGTGTGGAGATGAGGGTTGGAGGTGCTTCCAGCCAGGAGGATAAAGATGGTGTGATGGTGTCTTGCTTATCACCTTTCTCCTTTCCCTGTCTGTGTTTTCCTTATTCTCAGCCCCTAATTCCTGCAGCTCCAGCCACTCCTGCAATCCTCCATCTCCCTGCAATCATTGATGTGGTGCTCAGCCAGGCTGGGCTTTTCCAGACCCCTTTCCAGGTGAGCCTTGCTGTCTGTAAGTAAGGCTGAGACAAAAAGGGAGGACTGGAGGTCCTGCTCTCTTGCCAGAGCAAGAGATGGGGAAGGCAGGTCAGACCTGACTGTGCAGGCAGAGCTGCCTGGTTGGGGGGCAGGAGGAAACACAGCAGCAGCAGCTCTTTTATGTCCTCCTGCCCTCGAGCCTGAGGAGCAATGGCAGGCATGAAATTCCCCATCCCCTCCTGTCAGCCTGATGGACAGGGTAGCCCCTTGCCCTCTCCTGAGGGTGTGGGGAGGCCAAGCAGAATGGAAATGAGTCGTGCCCAGAGGGGAGAAGCAGCTTTGTGTGTCTTGGGTCCCTTCTGCAGCTGCTGCTGGGTTTATCTCGCACAGTTATATCACCAGTGTCGGACACAACCTCAGTTTTCGGGGTCACAGGGTTCATGGACATGGGTGCTTGCATTTTGTGTGTCCCTATGGATGAGGAATATAGAGCACAGCTACTCCAGGCTCACCATCACCTTTCCAACAACCACTGTTGGTCTGTGAAAGCTGAACATCTTTTTCTACATCTTAAGCAAATTCCTGTCAGGAGCACAACCAAAGTCTCTGAGGTTTGGGAGAAACAAACAAAACCCACTTAGAGTGAGTCCAGATGTTGAGCCCAGATGTGGGATGGTGGCCACGTGCTGCACCTCCATGCAGATCTTGCTGTCACCTGTAATAATATTTGACACTGTGAAGCATGAGGTGTTAATCACAGCCATGTGAGAGACCTGAGCCTCCCCATCTGTGCAATTATCCAGCCCTCCAGCAGTGGTGTTTGACCCACCAGAGACAGGGAGATGTAGATGTTGTAGTCAGGGTGCAATACACCTATTTTTTCCAAGCTGTCATTCAGTTTAGGGTTGTATCACAGAACTGGTTCTCCACAGCTTGAAAAGTATGTGTTGGGTGTCTTGATGGAGGCCCAGGTGGTCCTAGGCTGGTTGCCCTCAGCTTTGTGTATTAAACCAGAAACCAGGATTAATTAAACCAGAATATTTGTGTATTAAACCAGAAACCCACCTGTGCATGAGCACAGGACCCACTGAATTCACACACTGACGGACTCTGACCTGTCCACTTGGCACTGGACATCTGCATCCCACTGGGAATGGAGTGACTCGTTCAAAAGTCGAGGGTTTTCAGCTTGGAGCAATTGGTGTCAAACAAAGGAGTGGTCCCAGACATCACAGAGCCATGGAATGGCTGGGGTTGGAAGGGACCCTAGTGATCCCACGATAAAGTTCCATGTTCACTGGTAACCAGATGGGCACCAGTGTCCCAAGGCAGGACCCAAGAAATGAACCCCAGGGTCTGGTAATTCCTTGGTGCTGGACAACCATTGATTTTGGGCAAATTCCTCTGGCCAGAACCTCTGGCTGATGTTTACATTTGCTTCCTGAGGATTCAGTGTCCAAGTCCAGCTCCCAGCACTCCGTCACTTATTGCTGACTCTTGAGCTCAGCGGTTTTGCTGCTTTGAGAAGTTATTCCCAACATCAGACTCTCTCAAAATGATCCTGCCAAGATGCTCCAACTCCCCCTGTTAAGCAGCAGGAGAGTTCAGGCTGTGCCTCAGAAAAATTATGCACAAGGCACAGTGTCAAAACAAAGGTGGAGGATCCTAAAACATTCACGGATGTGCTGTGCTGTTCCCATCCGTGTCCTTGAGACACTTCAGTACTTTCCAGAAAAAGAAGTATCAGGTGCCAAATGCTGGCTGCAGTCCCCTTCTCGCCCAGGTGCTGTTTCTCAGGAGATTTAGACTTGGCTGGGAAGAGAACAGAGGTTATTTGAGGCTGTTTGCTGTGGGATGCTGGGGTGATGTTGGGACAGGCTGTGGCACTGGAGCCTCAGGACTGACCCTCATGGGGTCAGCACCAAAATTTTTCTGTGGGAAGGTCACAGACTCTCCTGTGAGAGAACGCTGACAAAGAGGAGCCACGGTCCTTGCAGTATAACCGGGAACACTTCAGGTCCCTCCTGTCTCAAATCCCCAAAGTCTGTCTGTATCTGCAGCTCTCTGCTTTGGAAGGTGAGCCACAGCATCCTGGAAATGCTGGCTCCAAGACCATTTGGAATGTGAAGTCAAGTGACAACACCAGATCTTTCGGTTGCCCTTACATCAGCTCTTTCCTCCTTTGCCTTAATTCCCACGCTTTTATTGCCTTTATTTTATGTAGGACTTTCTGAGGGAGGTACACACATGAGGCTGTCATAGAGCAACAGTTTGGCTCCCCCAGAGCCTGGGATACCAAATCTGCCAGCTGGCACCATCCCCTTGGGGTGAATGTAGTGCTCCTTCCAGCCCGTCTCCTACTCCTTCTCCGTTACCATTCACAGGAGGATCTTTGGAAGAGGCATGGACACTGCCCAGATATTTTCCAGACCATTCTGACATCAGGCAGTGACAAAGGAATCAGCAGAGCTGTTTCTCTGGAGAATGCCCCAAGGGGAAGGGCTTTGGCTCTCCCTCCTGCTCCCACGATCCAAGGCAGCGGCGGCAGTCGCTGGTGTCTGGGAGCCACCAGCCGAGAGAGGCTGATGTCACTTGTGGCACCATGTTGTGCTCAAAGCTCTTCAGCCTAAACTTTCAGCACAGAGGCAGCCAGGGCTGTGTCCCTCTGGCACAGATTCCCTGGGTGGATCCATCCTCTCCTGCTGCTGATGGGGCCAGTACAAGCCGTGGAGCAGCTGAGCCACAAGTTCCTTCAATCGATGTTCTTCCTTGGGGCTTTCCAATGCAGCCAGTCAAGGTGATTTTCAGGCTACTTAAAAGCACAAAATATCTCAATAATTGGTGTATTGTCACTGTTTGAGGCTCTTTGGATGCTGAAAACATCCCAAACTGGCTGTCACTGGAATCCTAGTTACAGGTTAAGCTGGACATCAGCCAGGTGAGCTATGTGTGGGACCACCATGTACTGGCAGATCTCTGCACCAAGGAGAGACTCTTTGATCCAGTCTATTCCCCTAATCCCTTGGGGACACACTCCTGGGAGTGTGGGATTTGGGGTCCTGCAGCAGGGATCATCTTGTGGGATCTGGCAGGGGACCGAGGAGGGGGACGGTGCCTCCATGCTCCCAGGGTTTCCAGCTGCCTGTTGTTGTGCTCTGATGTCAGGGAGGCAGCTCTGCCAGGGAAATCACAAAGGCAGCCACAAGTGGGACTTAAAATAGCTCTCCATGCAAGGCAGAGGGAGGGGAGGGCGGCGGGGACAGGGCTCCGCCTGCCACATTGACAAGTTTCCGAGAGAGGCTGGACTCTGCCTGCCAGTGCTCTGCCTCTTCTCGAGAGGAAAATCCCAGAGGGGAAGAGGAATCTGGTGCCTCTTGGATTATGCAAACCTTCCTGTGCAGCGGGAGGTTTCCAGCCGGCTGGGAGGAGGGAGACAGAGACACG
>NW_008236807.1:1563774-1566231 GCF_000691975.1 Corvus brachyrhynchos
TCGGGACCCAGTCCCCCCTCCCCGCATCCCTGCCCCCCCTGTGGCATCCCTGAGATGGCAAAAGCACCGACTCCACGGTGCTTGGCTCAACCAAGTCCCTGCAGATGCCAAGGTTGGAGGCTGCAGGGATAAATGAGGTGGCTGTTCAAGCAGGGAAAGTGGCCACCGCACCCAGGACTCTGTGGCTGGGCAGTTGTGAGAGTTTGTGCTTCCAAGTGCTGGGAATTACATGGAGGAAGCACCACTGTGCCTATGTTGGCTTTCTTGGGAGAGTTTGGCAAAGGAGTGAACTGTGCAAGCCACATCCCAACCTCAGAAAGTTGGAGGTAGGGTTTGAAGCCCTGGCCTGCTCTGCCCCATGGGAGGTCCCCAGTCACCTGAAAATCAGAGTGGATCACAGCTGGTTTCCTAGCAGGCTGCAGCTCTTCTCCGGGCAGCTCCAAGGGACCGTTTCCTAGCCCAACAGGTCACACCAGAGCTCTCCCACCCCATCATCTCCATCAGGGTGCTTCAAATCCAGCCCATTTTCCCCTCCCACAGCAAATATCAGGTGTGATGGGGAGCTGTTGGTTGGCAGGTGGTTCATCCTGTTCAAAAATAGGTGCATGGAGCTGATGGGACAAAACACCTTCAAGAGGTGCCATCTCACTTTGTTAATGCCAATTATGAGAGGTGTGAAGTTAATACCAACACATCTCATTGTGTCTGAGCTGAGGAGATGTCCCCTGGAGGGGTGGCCGGCCTGGGGCCCCTCCTGGGCACACAACTGTGGCTGCAGGGGCACTTCATGGCCCATACAGGTATTTACTGCACTCCTCTTTGGGAACAGCCACCAGATAAATGGCCTTGAAGCACCCTGGTTCTGTCTTCTCCTCTCCACAGGCTGACAAATCCAGAGCTGATATCCCACCCCTCCTCCAACCAATTTTTTTTTTTTTTATCTTTCCTTTTGCCAAGTTGAAACCTGTGTCTTGCAGTCGTGCTGATCCTTGTCTTGCACTCATAAATATTCAGCGTGTGCTGCAGGAGGCTTTGGGCTGAAGTGTGTCACACAGCAAGAATCCTGGCTTTGCTGGGCACACAGCGTTACAGGAGCTTCCCTGATCCTCCTCCCGGGGGATAACACTCCCGTACTGCACGTTTGTGTCCTTAAAGTGGGAAACTTCAGCCAGACAAACCTTTGGTAGATCGGGGCTCAGGGGGTTTGTGTTGGTGGCATGGAGTGGGGAAAGTTTGCAAACAACTTCTGGTACAGAGAAATTATGAAGCACCTCATGTGCTCTGAGATAAGGCATCCACCCTCCACATGACTCCAAAAAAGCACCTTTTCCTTTACCACTGTCCCAAACCCAAAATGCCCTCAGTCTGTGCCATCTGGTTAATGTCCCCTGTGCTCCCAGAGCGGTGCCAAACTCAACCCATTCCAGCCTGGCTGCTGGATGCTCTCCTTGGCAAGCAGGTTGGACACATGGCTGGACATGACTCATGGCAGTGGGACATGTGTGCAGCCTTAACTCAAACAGGCTGTCCTGCTCTTTCCCCGATTTGGGGCCCTCCTTTGGGGATTCCACATCTGTTATTACCCCACAGCTTTAAGCTCATGCGAGGCTGCAGCCAACTTTCTGCTTAGGATTAAATTTACCAGGGGTTAAATAAGATTGCTGCTCTTCTCCATCCTGTGATCCAGCCTGGGACTTGGATGTATCACAGAGTCATAGAAAGGCTTGAGTTGGAAGGGACTTTAAAGATCATCAGAGACCCCTTCCACTAGACCAGGTTGCTCCAAGCCCCATCCAACCTGGCCCTGAACACTTAAAACAGATATTTAGAGCAGCATAACTCTCAGGCTGCCTGTTCTACCTCCCCAACCTCCAATGTAGGGACTAACTTGCCTAAAACAAATCAAATTCTCCCTCGAGTTTCCTATAAAATAACACGCTTTGGGGAAAGAATGGAGAAAGAGCTTTTTTAATGTGTCTGTACATGTGTGTGCTCAGATCTCACCCTGGGCAGTGTTGCAGTGGGGATACTGCAACACGCATATATCAAACCAGGAGTCCCGTGGAAAGGAAATATATATGGACAGACAGATCCACCTCAAGGACTGAGATGGATCCCAGGCAAGTGAGTAAAACCTTATGTCACTTCCTCAAAAGTTAAGGAGGTTAAAACTGCCTCCTGGAAGAGACGCCGTAAAAAGAATCCTGATTTTGCACCTTCATGTAAACCCCCTACTGCAGATCTTTATGTTAATCCCTTAAGTTAAGTTGCTCTGTTTTGCACTCAGGTTTTGCACTGTATTTTGTAAACCTTTGTCCTGATACTCCATACCATAGATGTCCTGACTAAACCCCTGAGTTTTGACTGGGGAACTAGTTTAAAGGCATCCTAGGTACTGTCGAGTTGTAGGGACGATAGATTACAATTATATTTTGCACTGTTGTTTTGTTACTGTTC
>NW_008236807.1:1566378-1578153 GCF_000691975.1 Corvus brachyrhynchos
CTCTCTCAGCTCAGCTACTTTCCTGTAAACATCTCTGGTCGTCTGTCTCATTTGAAGGCTTCCAACTGCAGGGAATTGAGCGAGCAGGGAGCTATATTTCTCCCTCTTTGCTTCTGCTGATGGTATTTGCTCTGCAGCTGATTCAGGTACCGATTCTAGAGCTACTAAAGTGCTAGATCGCCCTTGCTACCTCTCAAGGCTGCTCGAGGCTTTCTAAGGCATTGAAATACAAGCGTTAGCCGGTATAAAGCTGAAAAGATGCCCTTCCACAGGGCAGGGTGGCAGATATCACTGCAAGTGCCTCTGGGCTCTTGTTCCACCTCTGGGCAGCTACAGCCTCTTCCCATTTATCATGAATCACTGAGTATCCCCTTCCCTGTGCTCTTCTTCACCCTGCGCTTGCCTTTCAGAGGAATGCACTGGCCTTGTGCCTTCAGGCTGCAATTTAACTGCACCTCCTGCTGTATCTGCAGGTAAATACCAGGAATGTGAAATGCAGCTTTGTTATTTCTTCTCTGCATGGCCCTGGGCAGATCTTCTCGTTCCAACCTCCCTGCCATGGGCAGGGACACCTTCCACTAGACTAGGTTGCTCCAAGCCCCCCAAACCTGGGCTTGAACACTTCCAGGGGCGTTTGACTCCTGATGCTGCCACAGTCTGGTGTGGCTCAGCCTGGGAAGCAGCCTTGTTCGTGCTGTTAATGCTCAAGTTTTCCAGTGTAATCTTCTGCATTTCTCAGTCAACATCCAAGGAAGATTGGTCTTAATTTCCTATCATGCCCTCATTACTTTTGGCCTCGTCCATGCCAGGAGTGTGTGGAGCAGCAGCTCTGCTGCCAGCCAGGAGAAGGAAGCTGTTTCCCACTGCCTTAATTACAAATCCCTGTGCAGACAGGGACTCAGGGATGGCCACAGTAGTTAAACATGAGGTCCCTCACCTGTGCCTTTGTCTTGTCTCTAGGATCTGCCATCAGCAAGTTTGGAGAGAGGCTAGAAACAGAGCAAGCAGTTGGGCTTGGTGATCCTTCTGGGTCCCTTCCAACTCAGGATATTCTGATTCTAGGGAATTTTTAAAAGGGCATGGAGTAACAGGAAAAGGGGGAATGGCTTTAAGCTGAGAATAGGCTTAGATTGGATATTAGGAAGAAATTCTTGACTGTGAGGGTGGAACAGGTTGCCCAGAGAAGCTGTGTCTGCCCCTGAATCCCTGAAAGTGCCCAAGGCCAGGTTGGATGGGGCTTGGAGCAACCTGGGACGGGGGAACCTGCCGGGTGGCACTGGATGATCTTTAAGATTCCTTCCAATCCATTCAATGATTCCATGATCTTCTCTGACAAGAAGATTTTAATAGCTTGATTTGGAGTGTGTTCACTTATTTGAAGTCTTGGAGCTCAGGCCTGCTCCCTCCAGGATGGGAATTCAGGGCACATTTGTCTTTTTTTTCCTGTTTTTCTGAATATCCAGGGAAGATAGACTGAGAAGTTCTGCTCATTTCTGATTTTGTCATCTTTGTCTGTACCATTTAAAGTGTGACCATCACCCCTTCCACACCCACTCAGCCCACCTGGGCGAGAGATTTATTCTGGCTGATTTTTCATCTCCAAATCTCCTTGCTTGGCTCCATTTTGCATTTAAACAAGGAACAAGCACTTTATAACAACTGCAGAGATTAAACTCTGCTGGGCCCTCAAACCATTAACTTGAAGGAAATGTAACAATGAATTAAATGTATTAATGAAGTTGCACAACAAGCTCTGAATTTGTCGGGTAAATTGTACAGTTATTAACAACAAACCTCACTCAACATGAACCACCACCAGGGAGGTTTGGGAGGTGCAGGTGGGGATGGATATCAGCATTCCTTCTCCATCTGTGTCTCAGGAGGGAGGTTCTTGTATGGCCAGCCTGGGTAGTCATCCCTAAATCCAGCATCTGAAGTGAAATTCCACCTAAATAGATTCACCCTGTCTCCAGCCGGACTGAGGAGGGCTCCTGTGTGGCTGCCGTGTGTTTTTGGGGACCAGGAGATGCTGGACTGTCTCCAAGGTGTTGTTGCACAGTGTAAGAGAAATCCTAAAGGGTGTTTTTGCAGGTGGTGTTACCTTTCCCATGGATTGTGCTGGGAAAAGAGCCTGGTGGTGGTTTTTGTGATGGGCTCTGGGGACTGGTCTCCATTGCCTCTCATTCCCTGTCATGGACAAAGATCCTTTGGTGGGCTGGTGCTGTTCAATCATTCCAGGTGGGATGCAGACAGAATAGGCTGGAGCAGAAACCTCTGACAACACACCACCACATTATCCCCCCAAAAACCTTGCCATATTTTGCTCCTAGGTGCACAGAAGAACACATCCCATGGTGTCCAAGGAAAGAAGCAATTAAAAAATGCTTTGTTTTCCTGCAGCACTGAGAACAACAGGGTGCAGCAGGATGCAGCCCATGCCCCAGGATAAATGTCCTCGGGAGAGCCGTGGCTCCCTGGAAGTGCAGGTGGCTGCTAATTTGAACAGTATCCACTCTTTGAATGAAGCCAGCAGGGGTGAGGAACAGGGATTTGTCATTTCTAGGAGGTGGCTTTGGGTTCCTGCCAGCTCAGTGGGGCTGGGAAGCTCCTCTCATCCAAAGCAGCAGCTGCAGACTCAGCCCCAGCCAGAACCTCCCCTCTGCATGGGAGGCTCTCCATGAACAGTGGCTAATTGGGTTGGGAGACACCTGAGAGCTTGTCCAGCCCATCCCACTGAAGGCAGGATCGACTCTTTGCTGTATCCCACTTGACAGAAGCTCCTTCAGCCTGTTCATCAACTTCCAGGCTCCCCAAACCACTAGAGAGCTTCTTCAGTGTCTAAAGCCAGCCTCCCCGCTGTTATCCACAGACTCTCCACCCCAGACAGGGAGAAAGAGTTATTTTCTTCATTTTTCTGCTCCACATTTGAGGCTGATTATTCTGCTTCCCCTCTCAACAACCCCGGTTCCTCCTGCGTTGCCGTGGAATTTCAGGCTCTCCAGGTTCCCCTTGAGGCTGGTGTCCTGGAGTGCCCCTCTCGGGGCCTTGGCAGCACCATCAGGGCAACTGGACCGTGCCGTGTGCCCATTGCCCATTGTCCCTGGGACTGGGGTCTGCTTCTCCTGCAGCAGCCCAGCACTGTTGATTTAAGCACATTTACCTCCCTTTTGCCTCAATCTCTCAAGCCCTGCTCTGACTCTGTGCCCTCAGCTGTTGTTCCCTGAGAGTATTTGCCCTCCCTGAGTCCAATCCCATTTCTTCTTCCTTCTCCTGAACCACTCCTTCAGTTCATCCAGTTTGTTTTGTGTCCCAGGCTCTCCAGCATGCTCACAGCCTTTCCTGATTTAACAATTGTCTTCCTTCATCCCCGTCATTCAGGGAATATCAGCCAGCCAAAGGCTTACACGTGTCTTCCCACAGCTCCCAGGAGCTTGATGCACCCTACGAAAGTTCAGGCTGCCTTAGTGCCTGAAAAGGAGGGATTGAATTCCCAGAGGCAGCAGAAGGGTGAGATCTCTTGGAGATTGCTTGCCTACATTTCCTTTTCCCTGCATCCTTGTATGGGAAGGACTGATTCCCTCTCCAGCAGCAGCCCATGGCATCCACGACTCTGGACCCACATGCCCAGGATCTCCCAGGGAGCGGACAAGCAAGGAAGGATGGTTTTGAGGCAGACAAGAGGATCTGGGTCAGGGATGATCCTGAAAACAATGGAGAGTTTTCCTCAGCAAGGTGCCAAAGACCCTTTGAAGTGTCAATCACATCATCTGGCATCGATTTTTCTTTAAAGATCTCCCTGCTGCTGCCCTCCCAAGAGCCAGGCTTTCTGCTGACAGGCAGTCTGGCGTGGGAATTTTGAGGATGTGCACAACTTCCACAGCCTGCCTTGGATTTGGGTTCCTGGAAATCCTGGGGCCGCTCCTGCTCCCCCGATGAAAGTGTTCCCATATCCTGCTGCTGCATTGGCTGTGAACTGGGCTTTGCACCAGCAGGGGCTTGGGTGTTTGGTCCTGGGGGCTTTTCTTGGCAGGGAATGGAATTTAGGAGATGCTTTTTGCTTTTGATGCTGTGGGATAAACCCAGAAAACTCTCACATGGCACAACAGTGAGATTTCCCCCGTGCCCTTGGATGGCATTAAACTGACAGAGAAATAGGTGGAGATTTCCTCTGAGGAAGAAATTCTTCCCTTTGAGGGTGGTGAAGCCCTGGCAGAGGTTGCCCAGGGAAGTTGTGGATGCCCCAACCCATTCGAGGTCAGGTTGGATGGAGTTCTGAGCATGAGGTTAGGGTTCGTGGATACCCTGGGACAGTGGAAGGTGTCCCTGCCCATGGCAGAGGGTAGAACTGGATGATCCTTAATGTCCCTTCCAACACAAATCATTCCATGATTTTGTGGTTTTGGTTTCAATATTTTTTCTTTTTTTGCTGGACTTATATCAAACCTCCAGATCCATGTCCTCTCCAGGACATATTTAAATTGCTTTTCACATCTTGTAGCAGGGATCCTACATTTACTTGAAGCAGTGGATGTCTCTGCATTTAAATAATGATTTTTTTTTTCCTGGGACTGACAGCTGGGAAGTTCTAGGTGGCTCCAGCTTTATAATTACCTCTGTCTGTCTTGCCTGTGTGTTCACGCACACTCACACGTGCACTCGTGCTCAAGAGGAAGCAGTGAATGCAAGGAACAGCTGGATCCAGTATGTGACACGTCAGGAGGAATTGTTTTTCTTTAAACGACTTTTTATCTCCATCTCAGTGCTGCTCTTCCCAGCTGCAGCATCCTATGAATGAAAAACCCTGGAAATCCTCAGCCTGTTTGGGAAAAAAAAGATGGAGGTTTGCTAAATATTGGTTCTGTCTGCGTGAACTTGGCTCCTGCCTGGGGACCGTGTATCAAGGAGAGTTCTCCAGGGACTGGGCTCCTGAGACTTTTCTGAGGAAGTTGCCTTCAGGTTAAACTTTATGACAGGCAAGGCAGAACAGCACTGGAGATGGCTGGGATTGAACCAGAATTGTGTTTGTGCAGCATTCCTCTGCTTCCCACTGTCCTTTACACTCCCTGCCTCATCCCAGCTGTATTTCCCGATTTTGAACCAAAAATATCCTCTTATCACAAAGACATTTAAATTTTCCATCTTCAGGCACATGTCCAGCAGAGAGATGTCTGCTGGCCATGGAGATTTGATCCCTGTGGATGTGTGGGCAGGCAGAGGCTGGGGGTGAGATTTTGGGAATGAGAGCTTTCCCCACCAACCTGAGAGGCCGTGGAGCGAGGTTTGGATAGGCCTCATCTCGTAGTCTGTTTCCTTTTCCTTTTAATGTGTTTGCTCTCTAATGTGTGTTGACACAGTAAATACACGTTTGTACAAACATCCCAGCTGAGCGTTGCTTTGAGAGCCCCTTGCAGGGGATGGAAAATGTGCCTGGCAGATGTTGGGAGCCCGGTACGCTCCACTTGTGCCAGTGGTGTTGGAAATGGTCCCCACTGGGAGGAATCCGATGGGACAGCAGGAGGCAGAGGAGGCTTTTGTGGGAATTTTTTGGATTGCTGCAGAAGTACACGGGAGTCCAGTGCTGTCCAGGGGCAAAAAGTGTTCCACTGGGGATTCGAACTGGTATTGAGCGTGTGATGGTGAGGAAAACATGGATAGGTGTGGGCAGAAGAGAAGTGGGCAGAGCTCCCCTGAATGAGGCGCTTGGATGGAGATGGAGCTGAGACTGGGGGAAATGATGGACTTTATAAGAGGTGCTGCCCAAGCTCCCTTCAAACCAAACTCTTGGTGATGAATGGGGCAGGAACTAAGATTCCCCATGGAAGTGGTGGAGTCATCACCCCCTGGAAGTGTTCAAAAAGCAAGTAGAATTTGTGATATGGTTTAATGGGCATGGTGGTATTTGGTTGAAGGCTGGACTTGATGATCTTGGAGGTCTTTTCCAAGCTAATGATTTTATGATTCTAATTTCTTCCAGATTCCCTCACAGCTGATCGATGTGCTTTGGCACCTCAATCTATGCTTAGAGTTGTCTGTGGCATCTTACTCCCAACCACAAAACGAACCAGGTTGTGGGGGGCTGAAAATTGGTCGAATTGTGTTAAAACTGACCCCATTGTGGAATCATAGATTATCCTGAGTTGGAAGGGACCCCCGAGGATCATCAAGCCCAACTCCTGGCCCTGCACAGGACACCTCAACAATCCCACCCTGTGCCACTTGAGTATAACAAGGAAAAACAGGGATTAAAGTACAGTTCTCTGACCTTCTCCTTGCAACAAGGAGGAGAAAATAAGCACTGCCCTCTAAATTAAGATTTGCTGTACTAACCCATCCACACACCTTTTACCACAGGGACAGCCAGGAAAGGGTGGCTGGCCCAGCTGTGAGAGATGCCAGACACTCACTCAGGCTGAAATTTGTCTTACCTAATGCTGGTCATCAGCACTGAATGGAAATGAGCTGCTGTTTATAGATAATGGAGAGAGACTGGCATCTCCAGAAAGCAATTCACTCCATCTGCCTGAGACACCTATTTAGGATGGCACAAATCGCCCCTTGGTGAAACCTGTCTCTTCCCATTCACTCCAGGGGAAACCTGCCTGGCTCATTAGGCGAGATGTCTAATTTTCGGGAAGACCATGTTAAACAAGATGAATCCCACACTTAGTGCATGCCTGGAGGGCAGGCAGGTGACTAGTGACAGCAAAATGTCTCTGGAGCCAGGCAGAGCCTGGCTGCTCACTCCTCAGCTGTTTGTTTTCATGTTGGTTTAGTTTGTCCCTCTTTGCACCCAAAATATCCTGCTTTGAGCTGGGTTACCGCAAGTGGCACCTCATTTTGTCACAGTGTGGGGAGTAATGGAGCAGGGTTGTGAGGAACGTGGAATTTGAAGGGTTTCTGCCACGTTTCTCCATCCTTGAGGCAGCTCCTTCTCCTGCTGCCCAGGCTTTGGAAGGGAGGGAGATTTCACTGCTCCCATTTTACAGACGGGACACTTGAGGCACAAAATGGGATGAGTGACAAGGAAAGGCAGTGTGGGACTGGCACAGGACTTGATTCTCTGTGCCTCCAGATGCTCCTCAACACCAGGGATTATGGCTGGGTGTGCCCATGGGTTTTTCCTGCTGCTTCCCTGCCCGGGTGAAGCTGGGAAGGCCAAGGGCAGTGTTTAACTCATGGGTGGAACTCTTTGGTGCAGGTTAGAAACACCCAACCTCTGCATTAATGAGGCCGTGCAGGTGGTGTTTGATGTGTGAATTGGCTGACCCCAATCCCACCGACATCGCCCTGGGAATATTTCCAAGGGGTTGGTGTCAAACCTTCAGAAACACAGGAATTTGGAAATTTAGTCCATCTTGTTGTCACACCTGTCACCTCCAGGTTTTTTCTCCTTCCAACCTTCAAAGCCCTTCTGTGCCAGGACATGCCCCCAACTCATGGATCATTTTGGATCTTTTTGGATAGTTTCTCCTCTGGGGAAGAACTGGCATTGCCCTAAAATCCCCCAGATCTTCTGTGTGAGGGGCTTGGAGCAAATCCTGTGGGACAATGCTCTCCTCTGCCCACTGGAATCTCTGATGGGAGGACAGGGCAGGATGAGACCCTTTCCCAAAGCATTTCTCCAGCCCCGGGACATCTCAAGGAATTGGGATCTCTTTAGGAACCCACTCCATAGAGCTGCTGACACCCTGTGGCTGTCGGGAAGAAACGCAGCGACTTTCGCGGGAGGGTTGGGCAAATTTGGGTTTGAAAAATGTGCTTCCAGGAAAAAGAAAAAAGTGACGGTTCTAGGAATTAAAAAAAAAAAAAAAAAAAAAAAAAAAAAAAAAAAAAAAAAGAGGGAAACAGATCCTCCAGACATTTCCCAGCTGTGCTTTTAGTGCTACCACAGGGACAAAGGTGGCAGCTGGCTGGCTGGCAGCCTGCTCGTGGCTGTCCCTGCTCCTCTCCCAAGGCCATGGGCCGAGGGCAGGAAGCTTTGAAGAGCTCCCAGTTTGGAGGACGGGGTGGGGAAAGGCCATTGCCAACAGAGATATGAGACATGGCCACTTCCTCACCAAAATAACTTCTTTAACTCTTTCTCCTTCCTACCCCGTGTCCCTCCTCTCATGGTTTGTCACCACCAAGATGCTTCCACACAGAATTATATCTTCCTCTTGGTATTTTCTTTCCCCGCTGCCAAGAGATCTGTGTGCAAACACCAATCTCTCCCTTTTATAAGCAACCATCTCCTCCTCCTCCAAGAGAGAGTAACAAAAGGAGAGGAAGAATAAAAAAATAAGGAGAAGGAGAGGCAGGATCCTGCTCTGCTCCTCGACACAAAAGGGATGTGGGGGGGAGTTGTTGGCCCGGGATAAAATTGGCAGTGTAATGAGTTTTAGCTGCAGCCTTTGAAGATGAGAGAAGAAGCAGCCGATTGTCACAGAGGGAGCAGGCTTGGCCCTTTAAACAACAAAGCCTGCAAAGATAGCCCCGAGTCCCAAAAATAAAGGCTTCACACTGCCTTCCTCTGTCACTCCCCGACAGAAATAGTAGCCCAGTGGGAACCATTAGGGCCACGATGAGAAGCTCCAGTCTTCTGCCATGAATGCAGCCGGGCCCAGAAGGGTGCAGGCAGTGGGAGGGGGTTGGCTGCCAGCTCCTGGGGCAGCTGGTTGGGGTCTGGCTGCCATCACCCAGGCTGGCACTGCCCTGCACCAGGGACACGGCTCTTCCCTCCTGCTATGGAAATGAAGCACCTGAGCCAGTGCTGGATTGCTCCCCATGGCCCCTTTTGGGGCTTGGCCTTTGTCTCACTCTGTTTTTAAACATCCTGGGAAGGGCTGGAGGGCTCAGGCTGAGTTCAGGGCTGTGAATGATGCCAGTGCCCCAGGAGGCACCGAGGTGGGGTTTTATGGCACATCCATTTCTGCATGATGGAGTTGTGCCTCCTGCATCCCTTGTGGATGTGTCCCCCTCTTTGGGACAGCTGGTGTCCTGCTTTCATCCCTGTGAACTCCTTGGAGAGTGCTAAAATCCAGTTCTGGGCCCTGCACGGTGCAGGACTCAGCCAAAAAAGGACAGGATGAGACCCCCAGACAGAGAGGGACAGCCTCTGGGATGGTCCTAGGGCTGGTGTGGGGACAGTGGGGACAGAGGTGGCAGTGGGACAGCTACTGCAGCTGCGCCATCTGCTGCACACGTGGAGAAGCTCGGGCCAAAAAGGAGCATTTTGGGTTGGTAGTTTCCAAAAATAATCGACAGTCCATCCCCAGCCCCTTCTCCTTCCCCTCCTTTTGTGCCGGATGTTGAGGCAGAGCCACTTTTTTGCCATCTCCCATGGACCAGGAAAACTTCTGATGCAGCTTGGGAAGGGTTGGTTCAATAACTGTTAAAAAACCTTTTCCCCCGTACTTTTCTACCCTATGAGACAGATCTGGAGGAGAGAATAAAACAAGGGAGCTCCAGGCACTTGTCAATCAGTTTTTCCCAGGGCTCTGTGGACCATCCTCGAGGGATTGTGTTGATCTCCAAACCTGGGGTTGCTGTGTTTTGTTTCAGTTGCATGGAACAGATCTAATTTTACCACAACAAAATGCCAGAAACATGGAAGGCTTTCCCTAAAAAGGAGATCAGGGTTTGAGAAAGAGGAAGCAAATGGCAATTTCAGTAAAAAGTCTGCTTTCCAGAGAATCCTCAGTATTGCAGATGTTTCAAGCTGTTGTTTGGGTAAGGTCGGTGTGTACCTCAAAATGCAGAGGGTTTTGCATATTATGTCTCCTTGACTGGGGATTTCACTAAATAATACCCCAAACTCTGGGAATACAAAACACCCGCACTATCCCACACTAGTGGGACTTCAAGGAAAAGGAGTTGCTCCTACTTTGGAGGTTTGAGGTCCTTTTTATTTTAGCTGCAGTCACCAGCACACATTACTGGAGTCCCTGGTGCTAATGGTGTGTAACTGTGGGGTAACCTTGCTGACAGGCTGGGAGAGCTGGGGGTGTCACCTGGAGAAGAGAAGGGTCCAGGGAGACCTCAGAGCCCCTTGCAGGGCTTAAAGGGGCTCCAGGAGAGCTGGAGAGGGAGCTGGGACAAGGGCATGGAGTGATAGAAAAAGGGAGAATGGTTTTAGGCTGAAGGAGGGGAGATTTAAATTCGGTATTGGGAAGGAATTGCTGGCTGGGAGGGTGGGGAGGCCCTGGCACAGGTTACCCAGAGCAGCTGTGGCTGCCCCTGGATCCCTGGAAGTGTCCAAGACCAGGCTGGATGGGGCTTGGAGCAGCCTGGGATAGTGGTAGGGGGGTGGCACTGGATGAGTTTTAACGTCCCTCCCAAAATACCATTCTGTGATTCTGTGATTTACTGCACCACAAAACTGGAGCTGATCACAAAAATAACTGGCTGCTCTTAGGAGCGATTCTGCTGAAACCTTCAGTGAAAGGGGGTTCAGCTCTTACACCCTCACCTTTCAGCTCCTGTGCCAGCACCTTTTTGGTGTGGCTGTGGGAGTGACCCTGCTAGGATACAACCTGTGCAAGGACAGAGCCAGCAGAGCCCGGAAAGAGCAGCACGGATGAAAGGAGCGGTAATTATGCATCTCAATGCCCTCCCTCCTCAGCAGCCCTCCAGGTACATCTGATCCCGGAGCTTTTGTGTCCTGACTGGCACTTGCTGTATTGACGCTGAACTCTTGACCTTGCTTTGTCTCAGCCACGACCTGATGTCAAAGTGGCTTTGGGTCAGGTTTCATTGCCCCGGTTACTCTGAGGTCCCAGAGGAAAGTGATCCCTCTGCTTGTATGAGGGACATGATTCCGCTGTCCCTCCCTGCCCACGGGAGAGAGGGGATGGCTGTGGAGACAGGACATGCTGCCCAGGCTGTTCTTCCATCACCTTCCCATCACTAAAGGTGCAGCTGTATGCTCTCCTCCTCGACTGACATGTTCAAAATAGCAGGAAAATATCCAGTCTGGGAACTCAGGGACCTCAAGAAGAGCTGTGCCACGATCATCTTAGGGAAGCAGTTTTTTCCCAAATTCTGCTGTCCGAATGCACCAGGGGAAGTTTAGGTCAGACATCAGGAAAAAATTATTCTCTGAAAGAGTGATTGGGCACTGGAATCATCTGCCCAGGGAGGTGGTGGAGCCACTGTCCCTGGACATATTTAAAAAGAGACTGAACCTGGCACTCAGTGCCATGGTTTAGTTGATGAGGTGGTGTTAAGTCATAGGTTGAACTTGATGACCTCAAAGGTCTTTTCCAACCTAGTTCATTCTGTGATTCTGTGGCTCTGTTAACTCAGCAGTGGTGGCTGGGCTATGGCAGTGACCACCCCAGCAGTGTTGGCACTTTGTCCCCACAGGATTTTTAGGCAGAGACTGAAGATTTGTTGGTCTCCACTGATGTGTCCGAGGTTGCACAGAGGTAATGGGTTGTGTAGGTAAACAGCAAACCCCAGACCTTTAGAGGATGAGGGAATCCTGCAACTCATGGGATGCTGCTTTTAGAGCTCAGATATCCCAATCTCTGGCATTAGAAAAGGACCTGGCTGTTTTTGTCTCAGGCAGGACATTGCTCTGGTACTGATACAAGATCCGAGGCACAAAGGGAGCTGCACACCTGTAAGTTGGCCCTGTTGGAAGGACAGTGACCCTTCTCAGCTCTGCTCTGACCCTCCTGCTGGGCTCTGGTCCTTGTGCACCACCTGGCTCAGCTGAAGCATCTCTAGACAGGGTCTGTCAGGGTCCCTTTCCTTCTCAGCTTTTCCAGACTCTCTACTTCCTGAATTTCCCTA